>NC_066584.1:426125863-426452454 GCF_024323335.1 Lathyrus oleraceus | reverse complement strand
TAACAAGGCTATAAAGTTCTTTAAGAAGAATTTGCAACCAGACTCAGAAAGCTCTTCCAAAGATTCAAAGAGAATTTTAAAGAGAACTAGACTCTAAAGCTTCTGAAGTAAAGTTTATCAGAATGTTGATGTTAATAACCAGTGCTTTGGACAACATCAAACAACTTCTAAAGACAAACCATATTCTGATCGAAAATCATTCTGGTGCTTCAAAAAGATTGATCAGGAAAGTGTTATTTCATTGTGATTTTATCTTTTTAGGATTATACATCTCAGGGAAAGCTTTGTGCTTCTGTAAGATGTATCTTTCTGTGATTACCCTGTACAAAAATGTTCATCAAAATACATGTTTTGTCATTATAAAAAAAGGGGAGATTGTTAGAACAAGATTTGGTTTTCCATTTATACCTTAAGTTTTAATGATAAAAATGTTGTATTTTTGTGAGAATAATTTTGGTACCCTAATGGTTTTTTATTGTGTAGCTTTAACAACTAGTTCTGATTCTGAGTTATGACATGCAACGTCATCAGTTTCTGAATATTGTGTTTCAAATTCCACTTATGCGCTAATCATGAGAAGTTATGAAAGATGTTCAACTTGTTGCTGCAATGATCTTCCTGCTTCTGTGTTGATTCACTCCTGAGAAGTTTCTGAAGAGACGATATGTTGTTGTTGCAACGATCTCTTGGTTTATGCTTATGAATGTGACTCTGATCATTAAGCTTCTGAAGAATGGCAAACTTCTGAAGTTTTGTTACTTAGCTGAAGATTATGAAGATCTCAAGCCATGCATTGAGGTTATCAAGGTTCTGACTGAAGAGTTTGAAGATTCTAAAGATTTTGAAGATTCTGAAGATATTTAAGATCTCAAGCCAGACTGCTGATGTTGTCAAGGTTCTGACTAAAGACTTTGAAGTTCCTGAATCCAACTGTATGTTTCTTCATTTCATGCTTCATCATCTATTCATCAGAAGCCAATAAATTTGAAGATAAGTTCAAAATGGATACATGATAAAATAATAGATGGTACAAATCAAATATTCCTTCCACTACCTGATATCATGGAAAAAGGATAGTACTATACATCACACAAGTCACTTAAATTATGGGCGAAGCAATGTACTATGTATCATTCCTTTCACCAATCAAACGGTGGACAACCGCTCTATTTGGTATCCTCATTTTTCCCTCCAACGATCTTTTTCTTATGTTATATAAGTAGGACTTGGATACTTGAAGAAAAAGCTGAGACACACTACAATATTTGACAAGACTATTTCTTTGTGAAAAGCAATCATTTTGTACACAATTTTTCTTTCAGTGTTTGTTTTTCATTTGTGTAAAATCTGCTTGTGTAGAAGAAACTTATAAACACAAAAACCTTTGACTCAAATTTGTTGTTTGTAATTCCTTAAGGATACTAGGGTATAGTCAGATCCTTGAGAAGACAAAGAAAGTTGTTCTTTGTGATTCCTTAAGGAGACTAAGGTATAGTCGGATTCTTGAGAAGACAAAGAAAGTTATTCTTTGTGATTATTGTAATTAGTTTATTATAGTGGATTAAGTCCTTGTGTATAAGGCGAAATCACCTTGGCGGATGGACTGGAGTAACTATGAGTTTCAAGCGAACCAGGATAAAAATACTTGTGTTTTTTTTCTCTTTATTCTTAACATTGTGTATGGTGTTTTTGAGTTGGTAAAATAGCTTTTGTTTTTAAAACTCAATTCAAACCCCCATTTCTTGTGTTTTTCACACTTTCATTCCTTTGTTCTAAAGGAGGATTGTAGAAGCATGCTTCAATCTAAAGAATTTTGATGAAGACAATATGTATCAATGCAAAAAGATAAGAGCTTCAAGAGAATTCAAAGCATCAAGAATTTTGATGAAGACAACATGTATCTATTTTTGTTTGACTTGTGATCCAGGATTGTTGGACACAAGGGTTGGTGTTGCAAGAGGATTGTTCTTGCACACTTGATTGTTGTATAGTTGTTAGAACGTAGGCTACACCGGTTTATGGTGTGATAGGTTGTACAATCTAAAACTATAATAAAATCTCTTATGAGGTGTAAGGGGACTGGATGTACCTTGGGTTTGTGAAGGGAACCAGGATAATTCTTGGTGTCGTTTTATTTTTCGCTTTATTGCTTTCATAACCTAGACACTTAGACGACACAAACTCATCCACCGATAAAATAACCGTAAAATGTTATAAAGCCTAATTCACCCCCCTCTTAGGCTAATCCTGAAACTACAAGGATTTTTTAGGCTAGGAGGCACAATAATCTGTCCATCTGTGATCAACAAGTCAAATATTTTGTCACATTTTGTGATATCAAACGTATAAGTTCTAGTGGCGAGCTTCTCATTTTTGTTGGTCTCGACAAGATTTTTTCCATTGGATGGTTTTAGTAATTTACACACATAAGGGGGTCCTGGTTTAAGTTCAGCCACGTTGACCCCTCCCTCTTCAGAACAAGCATCACATATATCTGAGATGTAATCATCTGCTTCTATATAAGCGACTTTGACCTTTTTATGGTATTTATTTCTTCTAGCTTTTTCAGCTTTCAGGCATTCGACTTGGCGAATCCTGTTTGCCAATTGTGGCATGTCCTTAAGATACTGAGTATCTAATTTCTTCCTAATTGAATAGTCCAGGACACCGACATACATTTCGATCAACTCATGTTCAGGCACCTGGGTGAAATACCTTACCCTAAGAAGTCTAAATCTATTCAAATAGTCATCTATCGACCCAGGGACTTTTCACATAACACTAGCCAACTCCTTCAAACTGATTTTCGATTGTCCCATGTAAAATTGTTCGTGGAACAGTCTCTCCAACTAACTCCATGATTGGACAAAGTGTGAAGGAAGTGTTGTGAACCAAGTGAAAGCATTCTTAGTTAGAGAGTTAGGGAAATATTTCATCTTTAGATTCTCATTGTCAACAATGTCGTCAACCTTTGTTTGGTATCGGGCGACAAGTTCAACTGTCGACTCATTGGTGTCTCCAGCAAATTTGGTTAACTTTAGGACTTTCCATCCCTTGGGCAACTCCGTTTGTCGAACGTATTATGACAAAAGGGATATAAAGTTGGGTTTATAGAGTCCCTCATTGAGGCCGTTATGGGGCAAAATTTGCTCGACCATGTTTGCTATGTTGTAATGTCCCCGAACATTGTTTTGTTGGACATGCCTAAGCACTTGTTCAACATTCTGATTTATCTGGACCATCAAAGGCCTAGGGTTATTTTGTTCTATCTGTTCTACCTTTTCCCTATGAGGAGGATCGGGTAGTTGAAACCCTAGGTTTTGACCTATAGTGGCTTGTGCTATCCTATTCCCAGAGATTTCGACCGACCTAATGTTCAATATTTGAAGGGTAGGTTGCACATGTACTGGAGGCGTTCCAAAGAAATAAACAATTCGCCCCGTTTGATTTGCCAATAATTTATAGGTCTGATTTGTATTTGCAATCAAAGGGTTGAAAATGGTTCTCATTTGTTGGGTAAGATTATTGACTAGTTCTAAGTTACTATCGTCCATTTGTTGCCTCATAACCATCATAGAGGTCATATTTAAAGATGATGTACTTTGAGGCATGTAACTTATCCCTGTTGGTCACGCCATATTATTAATGGTTGGCGCTGAGGCATTATAGGGATTGTATAGTGACGTTGTGGCCACTGCATTGTCACTAAAGGTTGACATATTCGTCTGAAGGTTAGCCATCATCGACATTGGCATCCCATAAGGGTAGTCTCTGCCACTTTGTGGCATTGAAAACCCGAATAAAGGTCTCACAATTGCAGGGTTAATAAAGGGATTCCCTGATTGTGGTGGGGGAGTTACTCCCTGTGACAATATTGGTGTGGTTGGCATTGCTGACACCACCGAAGTCGTTGTCCTAACAGGCGTTGAGGCAACAAACTCTTTAACCGTTGACACGACTGGTTGATGTACTACATTTTGAGGATTATTTTGGGGGTTGACATTATCTACAGGAGAATGCGACATTTTAGACAAAGATTTTCCACTTCTTAATCGCATGCAAACTACCTCTAAAAAATTCATGAATATAGTAATTTAGCACATGTCTCACTGGGCGTGTCAATTTGTTTACACGAAAAATTGATATACAAGCGTTAGTCTCTTAATTAAAGGTTACTTGCAGGATCAACTAGCGAATCTTAGGACATAGTGCCAAAAAATCTTGCTTTATAATTTTCCTTTGGTAAACAGCATACTTTCGACTTGGTCGAAATAGTGACTTAAAGCGTGTGAAAGATGCAAACTTCGCATGTTGAAAATGTAAATAAAGTGACGAAAGTAACAAGAATTGAAAATATACAAGCAATCCAATTAAATGAAACTAAAAGCAAACTGGTAAGACAAAGTAAAGTGAATTTTATGGACTTTGCATTGAAGATAAATGATGGTGTTTCATTATTCATACATTCTCTCGACCATGACTCTTTTCTCTGCACGCTGGTATTTAGAGTTTTAAGTGAGATTTTTGTAATAAAATGAACTCCTATATATACTAATACGAAAATAACTGCTCCTAACATTTCTATCTTCCGCGTTTATCATGTGAAGACTTGCATGCAACTCACATTTGTCCTCTCTTTATGTGTCCTTCATAAAGAAAACCCCATGCAATTATTCATATTTAAATGTAAAATAACTGTTTTTTCGACACTCTTGATATTATCGAAACTCCATACGATTGAA
The DNA here is from genome assembly GCF_024323335.1 of Lathyrus oleraceus. Classification (NCBI taxonomy): domain Eukaryota; kingdom Viridiplantae; phylum Streptophyta; class Magnoliopsida; order Fabales; family Fabaceae; genus Lathyrus; species Lathyrus oleraceus. The sequence continues at coordinate 426,447,712 of NC_066584.1, read as the reverse complement.
ATGTTCCTACAATATTTCAAAAATACAAGTCTCAAATCTCTTTCAAAAATACAAGTCTCAAATCTCTTTGCCCGAGACTTCTCTTAGGTACACATCCTCTTAATACTTTTAGCTTTGCTTTTTTCTAAGATTTTTAGCCTTGTCAAAAATCAAAAGTAACATATACATCACCATATTGTTTATTTTTTCTTTCATTTCTCAATAAAAATATATATTTTAAAAAAATATTATTACTATTATTATTACTCCCTCTCGCTATGTTCTTTTTTATGTGCCATTTTCTTTTAAAAAAATTATTTCTTTTTAATTGTCACTTATAAATTTCAAGGTAGTATTAATTGTCCTTTTGTCAAAAATATCCTTAAATAATTATTTCAAAGAGAAAAAAAATAAAATAAATATAATAAATAATTAAGGATATTATAAGTAAAATAATAATTATTGTTTGAAAAATAACAATAATAATTAACTTTCTTAATAAATATAAAAAGTCAAAAAATGACAATTATAAAAGAACAAATGAAGTATTATTAAGAACCAAACTATTTTAGAAGTAAAACATATTTATGACAAATTTATGGGGGGAAAACTTAAAAGACTAAGGGCCTGTTTGAAACACTTTTCAATTTTAATTTTTAAAATTTGTTTTTTAAATCTATTTTAAAAAACTATTTTTAAGAAGAAAATTAACAAAAAATTTGTTTGATAAACTAATTTTTAAAAACTGTTTTGAAAATATAAAAATGAAAAAACTTGTTTGATAATCTAATCTTTTAATAGTATTTTAAGAAGAGAATAAAAATACATATTTTGTCATCTATTTTTAAAATCTATTTTATTGTATAAAATATTATAAATTTAAGAAAATTAATTGATATTTGATCGAATACAAATAATTGGGTTAAATCATTTTTTAATTTTATAAATCACATAACACTTATTTGTAATAATAATAAGAAAAAAACAATCCCACATTTAATAGAAAAAAAAATTATATAGTAAAAATAATTAAGAAACACAAAAAAAATTAAGTAAAATAAATAAACATATTTGGAAAGGTTACTTATACATAAAAAGAGCGTAAATAAAAGAAATATCTTACTCTTTCAAATACATTTTTCTATTTTATTTTTAAAATATAAAAATTATTAAAATTACATTAATGCTATTAATGAAAATTATAAATTTTTATGTTTTTTTCTTCAAGTTTTATAATACTAAAAACTAAAAAGTAAGAAGCAAAACACAACTAAACTGTTTCACTTTTTTGCTTTTAAAAACTGAAAAATAGAAAAGAGTTTTTAAAAACACTTTTGCAAAATATTATATTCAAACAAGTTTTAAAATTTTAAATTTTCAAAAACTAAAAAAGAATTTTTAAGATGCATTTCAAACCGGCCCTAATTTATTAAACTTCTTAAAACACTATTTGGCCTAAAAGGACATAGGCATCCTTCTCTCTTTTACCCTTTTGTCCACTATATCCATTTCAAAAAGAAAGAAGATACTAATAATGTTTCAGATACTAGTACATCATCATACTCCTACAAGTCTTATCAATCCAATATTCACACTAGAAATGTTGATGCTTTGAATCTTTTGATAACATCTAATCAAAATACTACAGTATACTACTTGAGATAATACAACAACCTCAAGCAGAGTGCAAACTGCACACAAACACAACACAAAAAGATCCAAATTCAGAGAAATATTAGATTCTTTTCATTATGGCCCATCCATGTACACATCACATTAATCATCACTCCTATTCTAATTTCATTTCCTTTACAAAATCAAACATTTTCATTTCTCTTCTATGACCTAGTTTCTTTCATTTTTTTTCACACTTCATCTTCAAAAGAACTTCTCGTTGAACACATTGATTTATCCTCAGAAACACCCATCGAACAATCTGAAAAATATACAATTCAAATCATATTAAAAATCTTAATTAATTAGCATAATTAAAATCTGAAGAAAAAAAAAGTCATTTTTTTCAAACAAAAAGTACCTCTGGAGTTAAACGATTTCTTGCAGTGAAGTATAGCACTTTGGATTCCATCGTGTTGTTGCAGAAGCGTATCATCACTCCTCTTCGCCGGAGAACAAACTCCGACAACCGTACCCGACGACCTACTTTTACCAAAATGCTTAGAAACCACCTTCATCCCCGCCGGAAAATTCCCTTGTTTCTGAACTGCCGGTGACAACGACGGAGAACCCACCACAGTCATCCGTTCGCCGGAGAATTTCACCTTCTCACTGTACCTCTTGGAAACCTTCACATACAAAGGCTTAATCAACTTCAAATACTTCTGCAAAATCTCTTTCGAAACGCGTTCTGTTTTAGCTTCCTCTGTTCCCTGATTCCGAGCTTTGCTTGCAAAGCTTCTCGTGCTGTTGTCTCTGCTAAGAGATGGAGTACAATGAAAATCGTCCATGTTAACCTTCACCGCGAAGACTTTGGTTTCTTTCTTCCGAGTCTGAGTCTGAGTCTGAGTCTGTTCGTATTCTGTTTTTTCAGAAGGGATTCTTCTTTGTTTTCTGAACGTGAAGATTCTGAAACTCGGTGCTGATTTTAGAAGCGAAATGGGTGATTGAGGTTTCGTAGTAGGTTCAATTGGAAGCACTTTTCTTTTCGAAATGGGTTCGTTTGGTGACAGAGGAACCGTTGTTTTATGTGGAACCTTAACTTCAGTTTCGTAGGTGGTAATGTTTGTTGTTTTGAGAGGTGGGTCATTATTGGTTTTGTTGTTTTCAATGTTGTTGAAATCGTTGATGGTGAGTTCTAAATCAAAGAAGGAATCGTCTTCGTCTGATTCAGTGTCGGTTTCGACAACAAGATGAGGAACAGTGATGTTTGAGGTTGTTGTTGTTGTTGTTGAAGTGTTGTTTCTCCAGAACTTCAAGAAGTTGAGAGCGTCCATGGAAGAGTCTAGAGAGAGAGAGAGAGAGGGAAAGAATGACTAGAGAGTTTGTTGGTAAATATGGTTGTTGAGTTTTGGGTTTTATAATAGAGTTAGGTGAATGAACAAAATGAAAGGAGTGTAGTTAGTGTGAGAGAGAGAGTTAAGTTTAACTTTTCACTTCGTTTAATGGCTTTGGAATTGAAATTTTTGCTTTATTAGAGGAATAAGAGGGGTTTAATTTAACTTTAACTTTTTGTATTTATTTTGGGGTGTTTTTTTTTTTATTTAATTGGTTGAAATTGGTTATTTGGAGCTGAAAGAGAAGAGTGGGGTATAGAGGAAAAAGTAAGATAGGTGTACTGTGTAGTGTACAGTAATTGTGAGCTCAGTTTAATTCAAATAAAAATCGATATAAAGATATGAATTAATTTTTGTGGATTGTGTAGTGGTTAAATCTTTTGTACTAGTTAAGTCAAAAAAAAATCTTTTGTACTATTCAACTGCTCTATTAATATAGGAATACAATATGTAACTTGTAATCATAAAAGAATCATTAGAAACAACATGGGGTATTATATTTTTAACATTCTTACTTGGAGAAAAAAATTGACAATAGAAAAACCATACAAGTTTCATAGAGATGCTACTTGAGATGTTGAGAATACATGGATGGTGGTGAGAAACTTCCAAAAAGGCAAAGAAAAGAAGAAGGATAAAAAGAAAACGAAAGATAAAAAAAGTTGATAAAAAAGAGAGAAAACGTAAGGTCTATCAAAATGCTTCACTTTACCTTTTAAATTTATCTTTTACAGAGAGACCAATTTGAAAAGAGTCAGAAAATTGGTTTCTTTTACAAGCCAAAGGAATTGAAGCACGCATGTTCTGTTTGCTTTTAAGACCCCTATGCCCTAAGTTTGAAGACCCCTTCACTCTTTTGCCTTTGAATGAGTCTTTTGCCTCTAAAGCTTTGACTTGCTTTGCTTTGTCTTTCACTCTTCCTTTTTTTTATTGGACTACAATATATGGTTGTAGAAAGGTTGCAAAAATATAGACTAGTCAACACTATTTTTCATTTTGCAACTAAAATGTGAAGACTTGGAGTTTGATTAGTAATGTTATGTCCATGGATTTTGCATTCAAGATATGGTGTCCTTTTCAGAGTAGATTAGCATTCAATATTTTAGATATTATTAGTAATGCTTTCGTTATATTTTTATTTTTTTGTTACCAATGGACCCATGTTGTATCCTTTTTCAATTGAATAGCTTTTATAGGTAAAATATCATTGACATAAGTAATTACTAGTTAGTAGTATGTATTAACTAAGTTAGAATATTAAAACAACATATAGTATGAATATTCTTATGAGATTTGCTTAACTATTTTGAGCACATTTCCAAAACAATTTATACACACCAGCGAATGATATCAATGTTTACATAGGCTACTTTGTCATTCTCCGTATTTGGTAATAAATGAAATGATTATGAATAATTTTGATCTATTCTTAAGTGAACTAATGAAGTGTATTATTTTAACATCTACTTTGTTATTCCTTATATATAACACCCTATACTACTATCTTTGTCTTTCATTTTTTTTTAGTAGAAGGGGGTGGTACTCAATGAGATGGTCAATCTAGTCGGGTTCTTAAATAGGAGTATTTTATTTTTAAAATGAATTTTTAAAAGGTTTATGACTCAGTTAGTTGGCATCAGGATTTAAGGGAAATTCTTAGGTGTTTTAAGTTGGCATCAGGATTTAAGGTGAATTTTTTGAAGAGTTGTATTTTTTGTGATAATGTTGGAAGGACTTTTCTGGAGGTTGCGGAGTCTTTTTTGCATTGCAAAGTATGCCAACTTCGTTTCAAGTATCTACAACTTCCGGTGGGTGTTAGTCAGAGGAAGTGTGACATTTAGGAGTCTCTAGTTATGATGGTCTCTATGAGACTTTTCTCTTAGAAGAATAGGTTTGTGAGTCTTGGCGATAAAGTGGTTCTCCTAAATTCGGTTCTAAGATCTAATCCAATTTTCTTCAAGTCCTTTATGAAGATGTCAGTTTCTATTCAAAAGAAGTTGGTTGGGTTGCAGAGACATTTTCTTTAGGGATGATCCAATGGTGGTAATAGATTTTTTGGATAATGTGGGAGGATGTGTGTCAGTCGAAGAAGTCAAGAGGGTTAGGAGTTAAGGATTTGAAATGGGTTAATTTGGTTTTCCTTAGCAAGTGGCATTGTTGTCTCTTGGAGGATGAGTCTGTCTTATAGAAGGATATTCTTTCAAAAAGATATGGGTCCTCAGTGGTGAGATCCTCTCAAAGGGGTGGAAAAGAGAATCATAGTAAGGTGTTACCCTAATGGAGAGACATTTCTCTTCTTGGCTTAAAGGGTAGGAAGTTGTCAGATTGATTTGCTTCGGTTATCCATAAGCAAGTTTGGAATCGTTTGAATACTTATTTCTCATATGATGAATGGATTGGGGTGAAATGGCTCAAGGTGACTTTTGAGAGGTTGTTCCTCATCGTTTATCAAAAGTCGCAAGAGATGGAAAAGTTGGGGCGTTAAGAGGGTGGTATATGGATTTGGGAGTTTAAGTGGAAGCGAATATTGCATGTTTTGAAGGAAGATATGTTGGGTACTCTTCTTAATTGTTGGAAGAGTTGGGCGCCTTCCAAAGTTGTTGTTTTCTCTTAGTTTCTTTTTCCATATAGGTAGACCACTAGGATCAATATGAGCATGTGTGACATCATCCAAATAGGCAGTGAAGTGGAATAAGATGTGTGTCAAGGACAACTTGAGTCGATAAACCACTTGTTTGTTCTGTGTCATGGTGCGTCTTTGGCGTGGTATATGGTTCTTAAGTGGGTAGGTAGGTATTTTCCCCTTCCTTAGACGGTCTTATAGGTATTTAGGTGTTTTAAGGGTTATATAGAGGTAAGAGGGTAACTCCAGGTCTGGTCGGGATCTGGATTTCACTGGTGTGGACTATCGGGAATATGAGTTTTAAAACTATTCTTTTACACAAAAAGCTTATTGGTTAATTAGTGTGTGATCTTTGTAATGTGTCTCTCTTAGAAGTGAATTTGTTCTCGTTTGTTAGGACTAGACCTCTCTCTTTGAGGTTGAGAGCAAGATACACTCTTAAGCTTGGGTTTGTAATGGTGTATTGTTTGGTCGACTGCCACTTTCAATTGGTGTGCTCCTTGTCTCTCCTTAGCTTCTTTCTTTCTAGGGATTCTCTATGTCCTTTCATACGATCCGAGAATCTTGTCTGTCTTTTGATGGTTGGTTAAGTTAGATTTTGTTGATTTTGAAATATTTTGTATATCACTTGTTCTGAGTGTTTTAGATTTTTTATTTTGGATCTCTTTATTTTGGTTTGATTGGTCTTTATATTCCTTGTACTTTATCTCTCTTTTTACACACACGCATATATATATATATATATATATATATATATATATATATATATATATATATATATATATATATATATATATATATATATATATATATATATATATATATATATATATATATATATATATATATCATTAAAAAAGTGACTCATTGAACCATTATTATTTTTACTCATTGAATAATTGGTAATTTAAATCAAACACAAATTTGAAAATGAGAAGAAAAAAAAGTATTTAGAAAATTTTGGTTATTATTATTAGGAATGTTGTATGTGATTTAAATCTGTTTTAAAATAATTAAAAAATATTTAATTTAAAAATGTCCCTCTAGAATGAAATATAAATAAAAGTAATATTTTAAAAAACTAATTTTGGAGAAAGTAAAAAAATCTCTCTAGAAATATCAACATTTTACATAGCACTTTTGCTTCTTCTTTTTTGAGAAAGTAATAATATATACTCTATGATTTAAATGATTCATTAAAAAATTAATTTAATGTATTTATTATAATTTATAATTTCAATCAATTTAATATAATATTGATCTTATTATTTAAGTCTTAGAGTTAATGATTTATATGATCGCATTTGACACGTATAAGACGGCTGACAAAAATATTTATAATTTAATATAATTAAATTATAATTTAATAAAACTTATCAAGATAAATCTTGATAACAAATATCTATATTTCTTTTTACATAAATTTAACCAATAATCAGTTTCCATTTAAATAAAAAAACCTCAACATCAATCATTAATTATCAAAAGGAAAAAAATAGTACTTCCAGAAAATGAAATGTGAAAAGGGGTATCCAACCAAATTCAATAAAAATATATTTTTTTTCACAGTAGATGAATTATAGTGAAGTTAAATTATATCTTTTTAGTTCCTTCTTAAGTGTCATTTTTTGATAATTTTTTTTAATTGTCATTTACAAAATTCAAAATAATATTAATTATATTTAAATAATAAAAAATATAAAAAAATATTGCTTAAAAAATAATAATATTAATTAACTTTTTTTGATAAATATAAAAAATCAAAAAATAAAACTTATTAATAAGGGAGGGGAGTAATGTTCTTTTAGGACTTGAACTGTATCACCTAGCGACCTACAGATATTAAGTATAAAAGCTTACATGCACATGTGTATACTTAGGGAAAATTCTGATCTTATGTACATTGGAATATTTTGTGGTCCTCATCTAGAATTGCTTCAGTTTTTTCCTTGAGATTCTCTCTGATCAGTGACAATGGAAAATCAATACCTTAACGGCTTAGAAATCTTTTGCTCAAATACAAGACATTCACAAAAAAACAACATAAATCATAACCATGCTCAAATATACCTCTCATGAGAAGTTGCTTTCAAAGAGTTCTGTTTCGTGCCAAAAATGGCTAACTTTGACTCCTAAAACAACTAAATTTCTAACTTTGGGTTACAATTACGTATTCTATAGATTAAATCCAAAATAAATAAATGACAATTATTCATATGATTCTTATACTGTATAGTTGCTTGGATAATGAAGAAAACATATATAAAAAGAATGGATGAGATATTCGTAGACTCAGCAACAAACTCTGGCGCAGTAAGAGGAATCAATCTCATATCGTGCAAGCCATAAACTAGACAAGTTTCCTTTTGAAATTGGCTTGATATATGCATGTGTGATGTGTCTATTTAAAAGGGAATTTGTACTTATTTGATTCCAATTTAACGTGGATCGATAAATAGTGTGACAATATTGCATAACAAACTTTTAACTATCGGTCAAAAAGATTATATTAATTTATTTTTATCATACTATATTCATGTAAAAATTACATTCGTTCCCGAACTAAAAAATGGTGTTCTATGGGAAAGAGTTGAATAAGAGATTAAGAATATTGTTCTTGCTAAAAAATATTTAAAGGTTGACTTCTTCGATATGTGTCGGGAAAAATCTTAATTGGTTGGTTATAAGTGTTTGTTATGTATTTTTTTCGGATGATCTTTGTTCTCTCTTCTTCATATAGGGAATCTCCTATTTATATGTATTTGTTTCATCCCTTTTCCATTAATGTTTACCTCCTCATATCCTTGATCACGAGGTCCAAATGGGAACAAAGTGTTCGGAGAAGACAATCTTGGAATTCCCTCTTTCCAAGTCGGTCTTCTGGGTGTTAGCCATCTAATGATGGCAAGTCTTTCTCTCTCATCATCATGACAATTTTATGGGAACTCTCACTTTTTACCATTGTCTTTTTTTGAAATTCTTGACCATTGTACAAAACTTTGTTGCTTTTAAAGACTTAGTTTCTTATTGGACTATTTCTTTTTCTTTTTTTTCCCCAAGTGATCTTCTCCTAAACGTTTACGCACTGATCTACCCTTCATCCCTCGCTCGATTTCTCCAAGCTTCAGGTATCATTTCCTTTCTCATTTTTCATTCTTTTATTCATGTCTTCCTTTCAAAACAACGACTATTCAAAGGAATGTTCATTTTTTCTTATTGCTAGTGATAGAAATAGGATTTAGAATGTCTGTATGCGAGAGTGTGAGGGTTATTTAAATAGAGCAGATTCAACTAGATTATTAGAGAAGTTTATGGTGAAGTACCTTCACCTATTAGTAACACTGATTCAGAGTCTTCATCCTCATGTTTTTTGGATACTCAAATGGAAGCAACATGATCTTTGATAAACAAATAAGTCTTAAGTTATGATCATATCATCATTGGCAAAAGCTATATCTCAAAGCTTTGTTATAATACTTTAATTTCTTCAACTAGGAACGAAGAAGATGTTATACTGGAACCCTGCATAGTTGGTGAGAGTGTTTGTATCACTCGGCCCAAAGGAGTGTCAGAGGAGTATTTTTATTTCTATTCAGGAGTAATAGAGGACTTTAAAATCCACATTCCCTTTACTGATTTTGAGTCTGATCTTCTCAAAACCTTAAATATAGCCCATTCTCAGTTACACCCCATTGGTGGAGTTTTATCAAGACTTTTGAAATCATTTGTGATACGCTGGATATAACTACGACCATAGGTTTATTCTTCTCACTTTTTGAGTTAAAAGGGGCAGAAAAAGAAGGTTTGGTTTTCCTTAGCGGAATTCTTGGGAAGAGCTTTCTACAAGCCTACACCACAAACTATAAAGGATTTAAGGGTAAATTCTTCTAAGTTAAGAGTGGGAAAAGATGTCCACAATTTATGTATGCACTAGACGGGAAATACTGCTTTTCGATCTACTGGCCGGATAGTCCTTTGTCGATCTCTGACTTTGACTATGATAAGTTGGATGTTCTAGAAATTCGGTCTTTTGCCGTTTTGTTGCATTTTGGGTAATGAAAGTTAGAGATCTTTTAGAGAAGTCTGATGACCCTAAACAAATTTCTAATTTTTTTGGTAATGTCTATGTGTGTTTATTTGTCGTTTTCTTGTAATGTGAAAAACCTCAAACTTTCTAAACAAAAGAAGTTGATGGCCGCAGCCAAAACCAGGCGGGGAGATCAATCTGCTTCTAGGAGTGATATGATGGGTATTTAGACTCGGGCCCTAAAAATGAAAAAAAAATGGATGTTACAAAGGCGATTTCCATCGTATCAGATCCAAAGCCGATCTCTGTTCCTTCCCTTGGGGACTCAAAGTCGAGTTCTCCAAAGAAAATGAAGACTCTGATGAGTGATGATGTTAGTCGAGCCCACCTGATAATCATTACTTTGATGTAGGATTCAAGCAGTAATCAGCAGACCAACCCTTCCTCCGAGTTTAAATTCTGGTCTAATAGCTCTGATGGTTTGAGATATATTTACGAACATCTCAACGCAATCGAAGATATTGAGAAAGTGAAATCAATAAGATCCCAATAATTGACCCAAAATCTTGGGGCATATTTGGTGAGATGCGCCGTCATGACTAGGGGTCTATTTGAAGTGGGTGACGTGCACGAATAGAATGAGATTCACCTTAACAAAGAGCTAAACCAGTCAAGGGATGATTTAAAGGTCCATACTAACCATATAGAGGAGTTGACCAAGAAAATTTTAGAGATGAAAAAGGAAAAGGAGACGTCGGAATCCCAATTATGGAAAATGACTAAGTAGAAGGAGACCGTGACAACCAGGTGCTTGGAACTGGAAGCGACTAGTGTTGGCTAAACCTAGGAACTAATGCAATATAAAACTCTTAACGAGACTCTAAAGAAATCTTTGCAAGATACCCAGGTGGATTTACTTTTCACTAGTGATGAAGCCTTTGAGAGGGCCAAAGCCTAAGCTCTTTTAATCGCACCAGACCTGGATGTGTCCAGGATAGACTTCTTCAAAGTTGTGGTGGACGGGTAGCTAGTCAACCTGGAAGAAGCTTCCCCTGAAGCAGAAGGCTCGAAGGAAATGGAAGTAGATGATCCGACATTAGAAGCTTCTGCATACGAGGATGGAATTTGAATTTACTTCAGTCTTGTTGTTGGCCATCAATGGTGTGTTGGTGTAAGCCCTAGAGGCCAATAATTTTTGGTACTTGTATCGAATTATAAAAGGAATTTTCTTTATTATGGTTGATTAATAAAGTCCCTGGAATAGATAGTCCGTTTAATGTATTAAGTGTGACTTAATCATGAGAACACATTAAACATAAGGACATTATTCCTAAAGTATCCGTAGTCGAGCTTTAGTGTGAAGTGGGATAACATTAAAGCATTAAGACTATTATGTTTGTAGACTGATGATCACATCTCATGGATCATGGATAAAGAGTTATCAAGTCTTAAACATAGGTATGAATATTAGGAGTAATATTTATACCGGATTGACCCGCTATGAGAATACTATATAGAAAGTTATGCAAAGTGTCATAAGTTATTCTCATGGTGATAATAGTGTATACCACTCTTCGACCTGAAACCACTATGGATCCTAGATGTAGAGTCGAGTGCTTTATTGCTGATCCAACGTTGTCCGTAACTGGATAACCATAAAGACAGTTGATGGGTACTCCACAAAGCATGCTGAGGGACATGAGTGTCCTAGATGGAATTTGCCCATCCTGCGTAACAGGATAAATGTCTATGGGCCCAATATTGAACTGGACAAGGGTGACACGGTCTATACCTTGTGTTCAATATAGACATAAGGGCAAAGGGGTAATTATACATATAATTATTATCACAGAAGGAATTGTCAGATCACATGACATTTTCGTGTCTTGGGTAGCAGTGATGTGTTGCTAGATACCGCTCACTGTTTATTATGTTAAATGCGTGATTTAATATAATTGCCAACGTCACGAAAACCTACAGGGTCACACACAAAGGACGGTTTGATGAGAGATAGAGTAACTAAGGAATACCGTAAGGTACGGTGCCCTTAAGTGAATTATAGAACATCGTAAGGTACAGTGTACTTGAGTAGAATACGAAATATGGTAAGGTACCATGGGCTTAAGTGATTTTGGGCATATTATAAGATATGGGCCAAAATACACTTAAGTGGGCTTTTTAGCTTGAAGCCCACACAAGTGGTTCTATAAATAGAACCCTTGTGCAGAAGCAAAAATAGCGGTTGCATTATTTTCGTTTTCTCTCACTCTCTCTCTCTCTCTCACTCAAAGCCTTCATTCATACCAGCTAGCACTGAGATTGAAGGAACCCGTTCGTGTGGACTGAGTAGAGACGTTGTCATCGTTCAACGTTCAACGTTCGTGATCGCTTCGTGGATTTGCATCAAAGGTTTTGATCGTCACAAGAGATCTGCATCAAAGGTTTCAATCGTCACAATAGGTAAATATTCTATCACTGATCATGACCATTCGTAAGGATCTCTAAAGGAGAAAATTTTAATTTCCGCTGCGTTTTGGATCGCAATTCTCCTTCAGTGGTATCAGAGCCACTTACGAAACCATGACTCGGATATCTGTTTATTTTCTGTATTAATATGATTAAAAGACAGAATGAATCAATTAATTAAACGGGTAATTAAATTTGGCATCATGAGTGTACGAGTTGGATGATTGATGTTGACTATGCTTCGGTACCGACATTAGTATGGTGAAGCAGCGATACATCGATCGTCCATAGGTTACGCAATTGAGACCGATCAGCTTATATATGATATAAGTAATCCTAATACAAAGTACGGTATATGTGATATACTGTTTCTGTTTCGTTCATTCAAACACTAAGTGGTTGTTTTCCTTTGAGCGATCAATGGTCATTTACTTCGGAATCCGACATTAGTATGGTGAAGCAATGACCTGTTGATCAATCATACTAAATCAACAATCGAGGTGTGTTTGACGGTCTGAAATTGGCGCATTAGGGTTGGTGACGGCGCAAGGGTTGTGCCGTCAAGGAGTTGTGAATTTAGGGTTTTTGGAACAGGTCTGTAGATTGTTTCAAAGTTCTGTTATTTTGACCGCGTGAAGCTCGTGTGACGAGTGTAACAAGCGTAACAAGCTGGATGCGTGACGGTCGTAACAAGCGCATGACGGTCGTAACAAGTACGTGACGGTCGTCCCATGCCTTGTGACGGTCGTCACACTCACAGATCCAAAATTCTAGGCATTTCTGTTTCTGGCCACGTGACGGTCGTAACATATGACTGTGACGGTCGTAACATGCTTGTGACCTATGACGGTCGTAACATGCTTGTGACGGTCGTCACACTCACAGGGTCAGAATTCTTGGGGTTTCTGTTTTGTGACTACGCAAGGGTTGTGTTGATGCAAAACAATGTCCATTTCAAATGAATTGTTCATTAAAATTTTGGACAGGGGCGCTGCCCCCTTGACCCCCGTCCGCTGATCGGTCAGCGGAACCACCGTCCGCTGATCGGTCAGCGGAACCACCGTCCGCTGACCGGGCAGCGGAACCCCCGGCTAACTCTGCGTAGTGTGATCGGTCGCTGAAATTTAATTTGGTTTTAATTAATTAAAGGAATTAAAATTAATAATAATAATAATGTGTTTATTATTATTGCCTTGTGGTGATCAGTTATGGCCTTAGTCTTCCTTCATTTTGTTTTGGGTTTTTAAATACGACCTGCGTGTCGTGCCTCTCCTTTTGATCTCTTAATGTAACTTCTTTTCTCATCTCAAACCCTCGTATGTAAAACGAGTTTCTTCTGGAATGTAATGTTATGAAGAAAGAGAAGAAGACAATGTTATGAAGAAAGAGAAGATTTCAATATCAAAGGAGGACAACCTTGAAGATCAAAGGAGGACAATCTTGAAGATCTTGCTTGGAGAAGCTTAGAGAAGAATTCAATATTAAAGGAGGGCAACCTTGAAGATCTTGCTTGGAGAAGCTTAGATCGTTGTAGGTTAGCTTAGGTTCTCTCATTGGCTTGGGAGAACAATTGCGCTAGGGGCCATAACTGTTTCATTTTGTTTGTATGTATGTTAATGCATGTGTATGTATGTTGATGCATGTGAGAGACGATTTATATGATAAATAAGCCGGTGAGATCATAAAATTGCAATTCCCTCAAACTAAATATTAAGTTTATGCTTTCCAAGTTTTAGCACTCATCAAGACTAGTATCGGATAATGTAGGTTTCGCCTACGCGAGGTGCATGTTCTATATTAGTAAGGTGCGATGGGATAATTGTAATATCCAACTGCTAAAACAATGGGTCAAACTTAACTAAACAAATTATAAGAACATTATATATGTTTGCTTTCCAAGTTTTAGCACTCATCAAGACTGGTATCAAATAATGTAGGTTTCGCCTACGCGAGGTGCATGTTTTGTATTAGTTAAGGTGCGATGGGATAATTGTAATATCCAACTGCTAAAACGATGAGTCAAACTTGATTATAATTTTCTTATATATGTTTAGAAGCAAGAGTTGGGAATGATCCATATGATGGATTGGAATAAGGAGTTATTCACCCAACTGAAATTTTCGAGAGTTGTATGAGATACAATTGGAAGGAGTTCCTACCTAAATAACCTAGTTTTGTGTAATCCGCCTACGCGGACTTAGAACGAAGTGAAATATGGATCTCGACCCACTAGAAAATCTTCCAATGGGATTTTCCGAATCAGATGATGAGGGTCATTTGTTTTGAGTAAAATAGTGGGAGCATATTTGATTAAAGGCCTAATTAAATATGTCAATGATACTTATATTTTCTTAATCCTTATGTAGATAACCATGACAGCAAACACCTCTAACAACATCTTGCGATCAATCCTTGACAAGGAAAAATTGTCTGGGACAAATTTTCTGGATTGGCACCGAAACCTGAGGATTGTCCTCAAACATGATAAAAAAGCTGTATGTCTTGGAGACACCTGTTCCTGAAGAGGAACCTCATAGTTCTGCACCTAAGGCAGAAAGAGATGCTTATAAGAAGCATGTCGATGATGCCAATGAAACTGCTTGTCTCATGCTAGCTACCATGAACTCAGAATTGCAAAAGCAACATGAGAACATGTCAGCGTTTGATATGATCGAACACCTGAAGCTGCTCTATCAAGAGCAAGCAAGGCATGAGAGGTTTGAAGTTTCAAAAGCCCTTTTCCAAAGCAAGTTAGCTGAGGGAGCCCCTGTAGGTCCCCATGTACTCAAGATGATTGGGTATGTGGAAAACCTTGAGAGATTGGGTTTTCCCCTCGAAAAGGAACTTGCGACTGATTTGATCTTGCAATCGTTGCCAGATAGTTTCAGTCAATTTGTCCTAAATTTCAATATGATTGATATGGACAAATCTCTTCCTGAACTGCTCGGCATGTTAAGAACTGCCGAGCAGAATCTGAAGTCAAAAGGGAAGTCCATTCTGATGATCGGAAATGGAAAGAGACAGAACAAAAGGCCCACTAAGCAGGGTGATAAAGGGAAAGGCAAGGAAGTTGCCAAACCCAAACCCACCGTTGCTGCTTTGAAGCCTAATGGAGGCATAGCAAAAGAAAGCACATGCTTCCATTGCGGTAAGACCGGACACTGGAAGAGAAACTGCCCGAAGTACCTGGAAGATAAGAAGAATGGAGTAGAGACTTCAACTTCAGGTATTTTTGTTATTAAATAAATTTATCTACTTCTGCATCATTGGTATTAGATACTGGATGCGGTTCTCACATTTGTACAAATGTGCAGGGGCTGAAAAGGAGTAGAGATTTGGCAAAAGGTGAAGTTGACCTACGAGTTGGCAATGGAGCAAAGGTTGCTGCTTTAGCCGTAGGAACTTATGTATTGACTTTACCTAGTGGTTTAATAATTCAGTTAGAGAACTGTTATTATGTACCTGCAATTAGCAGGAATATTATTTCCATTTCTTGTTTGGACAAGTTTGGTTTTTCATTTATAATAAAGAACAATTGTTGCTTAATTTATTTAAATGATATATTCTATGCTTCTGCACAGATGAACAATGGACTATATGTCTTTGATCTCATAATGCCAACTTATAACATTAATACTAAGAGGATGAAACCTAATGAGTTAAATCCATGATGAGTCACGCCGATCTTCCAAACTCCATTTGCGGACATGCACTATTGACAACAGCTTACACACTTAACCAAGTTCCATCCAAAAGGTTGAGAAGACACCATATGAGATATGGAGTGGTAAGAAACCACATATGTCTTACATGAAGATTTAGGGTTGCGAAGTTTATGTGAAACAACAAATTTCAACTAAGCTTGAGCCCAAATCTGACAAATGCTTATTTGTGGGGTATCCTAAAGAAACAAGAGGATATTACTTCTACAATCCTTTTGAGGGCAAAGTGTTTGTCGCTCAAACTGGAGTTTTCCTAGAAAAGGATTTTATTTCCAAAGGAACCAGTGGGAGGAAAGTAGAGCTTGAACAAATTCAAGAATCACAAAGCATTGATACACCTATGGAGGAATTGGAGCAGGAAACACAAGTAGTTGTGTAAGAGCAACCTGCTCAAGTAGAACAAGACCAGCGTAGGTCAGGCAGGATACGTTACCTACCTGAGATATATGGATCAAGGTGATGTATTACTCATGGATCAAGATGAGCCTGTGACCTACTCATGGAATCTTTGTTTTGATGAAACAATAAAACAATATGGATTCATCAAGAACGAAGATGAGCCTTGTGTCTACAAGAAGGTTAGTGGGAGCATGATCGTATTCTTGGTATTATATGTAGATGACATATTACTTATTGGAAGCGATATCCCTACCCTGCAACAAGTAAAGTCTTGGGTAGGGAAATGCTTTTCTATGAAGAACCTAGGTGAAGCAGCCTATATATTAGGAATCAGAATCTATAGAGATAGATCATAAAATGCTTGGCCTAAGTCAGAGTACATAGACAAGGTGCTGAGACGCTTTAATATGAATGATTCAAATGGTTATATGTTTTGCTGAAATGGTGGCGCTGTGAGCTTGAAAAGTTCAAAGCAAGATACAGTTGTTGATTCTACAACCGAGGCTAAGTATATTGCTGCCTCAAATACAGAAAAGGGAGTTGTTTGGATCAAAAAGGTTCATTAGTAAACTTGGCATAGTCCCTAGCATTGTGGATCCCATTGGTCCCTATTATGATAACAATGGTGCTATCGCACAAGCCAAGGAGCCTAGATCTCACCGACGATCCAAACACATACTTAGGCGTTATCATCTCATTCGAGAGATAATAGATAGAGGAGATGTGAAAATATATAAAGTACCTACACTTGACAATATAGCTGACCCACTGACAAAGCCTCTTGTGCAGCAGAAGCATGATGGCCATACTAGATCAATGGACATACGGGGTATGCCTGATTGGCTCTAGTGCTAGTGGGAGATTGTTGGTGTAAGCCCTAGAGGCCAATACTTTTTGGTACTTGTATCGAATTATAAAAGGCATTTTCTTTATTATGGTTGATTAATAAAGTCCCTGGAATAGATAGTCCGTTTAATGTATTAAGTGTGACTTAATCATGAGAACACATTAAACATAAGGACACTATTCCTAAAGTATCTGTAGTCGAGCTTTAGTGTGAAGTGGGATAACATTAAAGCATTAAGACTATTATGTTTGTAGACTGATGATCACATCTCATGGATCATGGATAAAGAGTTATCAAGTCTTAAACATAGGTATGAATATTAGGAGTAATATTTATACCGGATTGACCCGCTATGAGAATACTATATAGAAAGTTATGTAAAGTATCATAAGTTATTCTCATGGTGATAATAGTGTATACCACTCTTCGACCTGAAACCACTATGGATCCTAGATGTAGAGTCGAGTGCTTTATTGCTGATCCAACGTTGTCCGTAACTGGATAACCATAAAGACAGTTGATGGGTACTCCACAAAGCATGTTGAGGGACATGAGTGTCCTAGATGGAATTTGCCCATCCTGCGTAACAGGATAAATGTCTATGGGCCCAATATTGAACTGGACAAGGGTGACACGGTATATACCTTGTGTTCAATATAGACATAAGGGCAAAGGGGTAATTATACATATAATTATTATCACAGAAGGAATTGTCAGATCACATGACATTTTCGTGTCTTGGGTAGCAGTGATGTGTTGCTAGATACCGCTCACTGTTTATTATGTTAAATGCGTGATTTAATATAATTGCCAACGTCACGAAAACCTACAGGGTCACACACAAAGGACGGTTTGATGAGAGATAGAGTAACTAAGGAATACCGTAAGGTACGGTGCCCTTAAGTGAATTATAGAACATCGTAAGGTACGGTGTACTTGAGTAGAATACGAAATATGGTAAGGTACCATGGGCTTAAGTGATTTTGGGCATATTATAAGATATGGGCCAAAATACACTTAAGTGGGCTTTTTAGCTTGAAGCCCACACAAGTGGTTCTATAAATAAAACCCTTGTGCAGAAGCAAAAATAGCGGTTGCATTATTTTCGTTTTCTCTCACTCTCTCTCTCTCTCACTCAAAGCCTTCATTCATACCAGCTAGCACTGAGATTGAAGGAACCCGTTCGTGTGGACTGAGTAGAGACGTTGTCATCGTTCAACGTTCGTGATCGCTTCGTGGATTTGCATCAAAGGTTTTGATCGTCACAAGAGATCTGCACCAAAGGTTTCAATCGTCACAAGAGGTAAATATTCTATCACTGATCATGACCATTCGTAAGGATCTCTAAAGGAGAAAATTTTAATTTCCGCTGCGTTTTGGATCGCAATTCTCCTTCATGGTGATGTGCACTTTGTACTTTTTGTATAATATTTTGCTTTCCTACCAGACAATTAAGTCTTTCAAAGGGTCTTATGATGCTATTATTTCTGTATCCTTTTGTGTGTTCCCTTTGACCTCACCTATCTTGCCCGTCTTATTATTTGATTTACAGATTTATAGTCAACCTTGTGGATCGGCACATTTATCTTATTTGGGTCACAAAACTTGATAGGTTCCAGACCAAGATAACTCAGATAGCCCCAGTAGGTTCTCGACCCCTGGTCGTTGTAGAGCTCGGTAATATAAGTCGGAGCCTCCCAGTGGACCTCGTCTAATTGCAATTTAGCTTTAACTATGTTAATTAGATAAAACGGTCGGCTTAAAGCGAGTCAGTTTGTCCTTTTAGTTGAATTTTGTACCATATAGGCTTGAAGCCCTAGTAAGTAAGGCCTTAATGATTCGAGGGGTCTTGTTAATCTCGAACACAGACCAGCGAACTCCGAGTAGATCATGTCAGATATTTAGCTAAGAAAAATTAACCAAACTACTTAAACTTAAAGATATGTTAACTTTTCTTGACCGTTGCTCAAAGCCCCATGGCTTTGATGTTAAATGAAGGTGAAAGACTTTTACTAATGTTGCCCGACCATAGCTGATAATGTCAGAGGCTTCAAGTTGGTTGGACTTCAATTAGGCCAGAGATTTTATTAAACATTGCCCGACCGTTGTCGATTATGTCAGTGGCTTCAAGTTTCTTAGACTTCAATTAGGCCAGAGGTTTTATTAAATGTTACCCAACATAGCCAATTATGCTAGAGGCTTCAAGTTCCTTGGACTTCAGTTAGGCCATAGATTTTATTAAACGTTACCCGATTCTAGCCGATTATGCCAGAGGATTCAAGTGGCTTGGACTTTATTTAGTCCAGAGGTTTTATTAAACGTTACCCGATCTTAGCCGATTATGCCAGAGGATTCAAGTTGCTTGGACTTCAGTTAGGCTAGAGGTTTTATTAAACGTTACCCGACCATAGTCGATTATGCCAGAGACTTCAAGTTGCTTGGGCTTCATCCTGGATTGAGTCCTAGGACCGCTTTTCTACTTTATACAATACATTTTCTTTAACTATGGGTGCCTCATTAAAAACCCTTACCCTTGCAAGGGAAAAGAGTGCATTCCCATAATTTTTATTTATGATAATTATTACACAGTCCAGTTAAGATAAAACTTAAGACTAGTTACATTCCAAGTCCTAGGTATTTCAACACCTTCTAAGCTTTCTAACTTGGAAGCCCTGTTGTTCAACCTCTGACTGATACGAAAAGGCCCTTCCCAATTGGGAGCTAGCTTTCCTTTTTTTCTTGGGACCAGTCACCCTCTTCACCATCATATCTCCTTTATGAAATCCTCTTTGCCTTACTTTGATATTAAACTTCCTTGAAATTATTTGTTTAGCTGTGAATTCCCTTATGTGGGAAGTTTCCCTAATTTCGTCCAACAAATCTGCAGAATTATCCAAACCGTCTGAATTGGTGCTCTCATCGAAAACCATATGCCTCCAAGTCGAAGTGTTAATTTCGACTGATGTCATTGCATTGACTCCGCAAACCATCCTAAAAGGAGTATCCCAAGTAATTGAATAGGGCGTAGTATGGTAAGACCATAAAATTTCATGCAGGTACTCGGCCTATAATCCTTTGGCTTCATCCAACTTCTTTTTCGTTACGAAAAAAATGGTCTTGTTTGTCGCCTCTGCCTGACCATTTTTCTGTGGGTGTCCCACTGAAATGAACCGATTTTGTATTCCCAAATATTTGCAAAACTCTACCATATATGAACTAGCAAATTGTGTGACTTTATTTGACATAATAACCCATGGAATACCAAACCAACATATTATGTTTCTCTATAAGAATTGACGTACTCTTTCCGCTATGATTCGTGCCACTGCTTCTGCCTCTACCCATTTAGTGAAATAATTGACAACCAATATTAAGAAGTTCAGTTATCTAGCTGCCTCGTGAAATGGACCCGGAATATCCAAGCCTCATTGATAAAATGGCCATGGTGAGAATATTGAATGCAATAATTCTGCAGGAGAGTGGATGAAAGGAGCAAAAACTTGGCATTTCCCCCATCGGCTCACAAATTATGCACAATGCTCGACCAATAATATCATGCTCTAAGTGTTTTTCCGATAGTGCTCTTCCTCTAATGTGACTGCCACAAATCCATTTATGTACCTCCTTCATGATAAACATCGTGTTTTCTTCCGGAATACACCTCAACATGGAGCCGACCTTCCCATCTTGTATAACTTATCGGCCGACATGAGATATCTAGAAGATATTCTTTTAATGAATCTGGCCTCCACCTCCTATTCAGAAATTTCATTACGGGTTAAATACCGAACAATAGGTGCCATCCAACCTTTTGCATTATCCACCATCATAATTTCCTTGACCTCTGTACTTGGTGATTCTAGAGTTTCTTGAATTACTGCTTTATTTAACCTAGCACTTTTGGTGCTTGCTAACCATGCCGAGAGGTCGGGTATGACGTTCTCCTCTGTTAGGATATGGTTTATCTCAAATTCTTCAAATGTACGAGACATCTTGAGATCCTTTTGTAACTATCTCACCAACGATCGATCTTTCGTCTAAAACTTTCCCCTGACTTGGCTGACGATTAATTGAGACTCAGTCTGAACCAACATATGTGTTACTCCAACCTCCTAGTTATTTCCATTCTCCCGCATAGGATTTTCCGAGTTATTATCTCCTCTGGATGGGATTCTTTTCTTTGGCTGTCCTCCGAGGTCTTTAACATAGAACAACAACCGAGGTCTCTAAGTCCGGAGTTGGGATAGTCCTTCATATGCTCGTATTCCCCTTTGATGTAGTGGTTCGAGTGTCCTTGCTGGTCGTTAAACCCACGGGTAGTCGACACCTTTCTATGTTTGTTTGCTGAAGAATGTTGTATCATCTTTTAGTTGAGTCCTGATAGCTAACAACCGAGAATTGAGGTAAGCTCGTATACCATCATAGAGGCCTAAGAGATTTTGAATCCCATACTTCTTCCCTCTGACTATTGGTCGTAATAATATGCCTCTGAGGGTCAGTTTTATTATCAAAAAACATCAGCGATGACAGTTTGAAGTTCTTTGGGACTTGATCATCCCAGATAACCTCAGACGAAGGTTGGAAATCTAGAGGTTTCTCCTCTGTGTTCCCCTTGTTGGTTATATGTTTTCAAAACATGAACATTATCTTGCAAGGTTTCATTTTGTTGATGGAAAGCTCCCACCATTGCGAGCAATTGAGTTATACATGGTGGTGGTGGTGGATCGCTTTGACTGGGAGATAATCCAGACATCGTACAGTTAAATTATTAACAACTTTCATTATGGTTTTTGTGTGGCCTGGGCAAGTTTTACCGAGGCCCCACGATGGGCGTCAAATATTCTTGCTAAAAAACACTAAAAGGTTGACTTTCTTATTATGCGTCGGGGAGAGCCCTAATTGGTTGGTTATAGGTGTTTGTTATGTATTTTCTCAGATGATCTTTGTTCCCCCTACTTCATATAGGGAATCACGTATTTATATGCCTTTGCTTCATCCATCTTCTATCAATCCTTACCTCTTCATATCCCTCATAAAGGCAGCCTCATATAACATTCTTCATCCTTACAATTGCCAAGTAACGCTTTTAAATCAATATCTATAACTCTCACATCATCATCAAACATTTCATAACCATCTCTTGTGAATTTTCACATGACGTCCTCGCATTGATATTGGCCCCGACTTGTATACAAAGTCGACCCCAACGTACTCATTTTAATGGATTTTAACTGAATCCTGAATTGTATATACGGGTTCAATTATCCGACGTGCTTGCTTCACCAGTTCGGTCTCAGGGAATTCCAGGATGTACAAATATGTTTTGGAATTATGAGAGTTATAAGTGTTTAGATTCACATGGAAATGATTTTTTGAAAGTTTTTGTTAACACGTTAAATAAATAGTAAACAAACGACTGAACGGTTCAAATAATACATTCATTGTGTTAATTTTGAAAAATAAAAATGTCTTCAAAGAGAGCAAATGATGCAAGCTAAGGAATTTTCTGAAAAATGTACATATATTTTGAAGATGAAATACCACAGTGCTAAAGACAAGGTAGTAACCATGTGCGTAGACCTGGTAGGAGCCCGACATTGCCATAAATTTGTATTGAGAAACTTACATGCAACTGCCATCCAGGAAAAAGGGAAGGTGAACGAGGACAACTCTTCGGAATAACACATGGTATATGACATTAACACGGACTTCGACGAACGTCTGAAAGAAGCCATGTATGCAGATTAGCACGATCTAGAGAGATTTTCCCCTTGAAGCCAAAATGAAGATTCCATGGACATTCTCTGATGATTACTTTGTATCCATTCAACTTTACGATAATCCAACACTAATTGTGAAGATTGACAAAATTCTTCCAAGCTCGTGGAAGATAGACTCATTACATGCCTTAAAGTCAACGTATTTGCAGTATTTCCATTGGAGATTTCAAGCATTGGCCCTAGCATGTGGTTCCATCAATTTAACATTAATTATTTCACCAAGTACATCACCCAGAGAAGACGGCGTCCATCACCCGAGAAAGTTAAAGCCACCAAGAGAATTGTAGATGAATTCCTGCAAGCCAATTTCATCTCAAAATTAAAGGAAACATAATGGTTATTGAAACTTTATAATTTTCAATCTTATCTTCATAAGAGATACTATAGCATTTTAATAAGTAATAAATATATCTCAAACTCTCGCATTGCAAGCAAAATTCAGAAAATAATAAAATGAAATTATTTTAATCTTGTCAAGGTTCGAACTAGTAATGACCTTACTATAAAAAGACGCACACGCCGCCGCAGGATAATTTTTTTAATTGTTCAACAAATAATATATATTTTTATTAAATTTTGAAATTGAGACCTCTATTTTTTAGAGGCTTTGTGCAACGGGCTAGATTGCACGAGCCTAAATACAACCATATATATGACATGAATCAATTAATTAATAGTGTGAATATTATATTGTTGCTCATAAGCAATACATTATATGGATCGCGTATAATTTCAAAAGAGCAATGATCATTGCGTTAAAAAGTTTCATATGAAGATAAGGTGTATTATTTTTGTGAACGGGTGTGGGTAAAGAAATTAGTTCATGTGAGTAAGATTTGTTTTAGAACGTGGAATTTAGACACACTTAATATAAAGTATATCGAAATAGTAGGTTTTATGGTTAGGAAGACGATCAATTTTATGTGCCTACAAGGAACTAAGCGTTGGGGGTGAAAATGCGAAAGTATTGGACATCTCATGTTTTAAGCTTTAGTACACCAACAAATTTAGATCAAGAAATAAGATGGGGATTATTGTAGACAAGGGGTAGAAGAAGTATACCTTGGATGTGAAAAGAGTATGAGATCATATCATAACCCTGAAGTTTATAATGGATTAAGACACCTTTAATAGTATTAGTGTTTAACACCTTTGATTAGGTTAGCAAAACACCTTCAAGAAAAATATTGGAAGGATTTAGATGGATTTTTTTTAAAGATATACCCAATGGAGATAAGTCTTTTCTAAAAGGGGATCTAGATTGACATGTGGGGAGTGTAGCAAAAGGTTTTAAGGGTGTGCATGTGGGTATAGTCATGGGGAGGTAAATGTTGTTGGGGTAATATGGGTGAGAAATGTCTAGAAAAGAGGATTGAGTAGACCTTACCTTACCAAAATTATTTTCAAAAAGGTTTTATAAATAATCAGAGTTTTTAAAAAATCGATAGAGGAAAATATTATGTATGTGCTAGATTTGATATCAGATGTTAATCTATGTTCAGACAATAGAATGAAATATGGAATTATGAATAATCTATTCAATAAGTGAATTAATAAACTTAAATTCAATTAAAATAAGGTTTCTAAATATAACTTTATTGATTATTGAATAAATAACATTATAGTTGCAAATAACTTTAATCACAAGAAATATAACGTGAACGACTTAATCAATAAAAGACCTATAATTTATATAACAAAACGCTATGAACGAAGTGAACCTAACAACACGCGGTTTCTAAGAAAAACGATAAAATCCTAAACATGAAATTCTATACAAAAAATTAAAAGGAGAAAGGGAAAGATAAGATTACACCATGGTTTATATTGGTTCAACGTGTTTGTCCTTGCTTTGTGCCTAATATAGTCTTCAATGCCAAGCCATTGAAAATTCTTAGTCTTTCACTATATTCACAATTATACAATGTGTGTTTTATACAATTAAGAAACCAAATGCTAAAACCAAAACTGAAATAACAGGTTCAATCTGAATCTTTCCTTCTTCGGTTGTATACAACCCACACAACCAAATTCTCCAAGACCTTTACTTAGTCTTGATTATGCTCTTAATTAAATTCAAGATCATCTCTAAGCATTCGTTTTGCGGTGATATTCACTCGATCTTATCAATCCTTTGTCAGAGATCTTGATTCAACCTAACGGAACATAAACTCCCAACTTCATTCTGAAACTACCTTACCTTGACACTAACGAAGTCTTTGGTGGAGAAGAAATAATTCTTTTTGCTCCTACTAGATTTTTAATTTCCAACAACAACATACAATCCTAATTTTGTTTTGTACATCAATAACTTCACAAACATCTATGATAATAAATCCTCCTCTATGATAGATTTCACTCTCTCTAAGAATTTAGAGGCAAATAATTCATGGTGTCTTGCTAGAGGTTGAAGATGAATACAAATTCAAAAGAATATTATGATTTAGTGTACTTTGAAAGCTAAACACTCTGATTTGAAAATTTTCAAAGTTGTTACTCATATAAATGGTACAATATGATTTATATTCAAGTGAAGTTTGTGTGATTCGGTCGAATGAGAAATGACTTGAGTCAAGAACTTTAAAAACCAAAATTTTGACTTTGTGATTTGAATTATGATTCAAGTCAATGATTCGAGTCTTAAAAATCTTTGATTCGAATCACATTGACAGGATTGAAATACAGATTTTGAAATGTATTTTTGATTCGAGTCAACCTTTAGCTTGATTCAGATCAAGCTTGCGTCTGATCGAGTCAGAGAAACATGTGATTTGAACCACATTGGCAGTGACAAAGTTTATTTTTCACATTCAGTTTTTTATTCGAATCATATATAACCTTGATTCGAATCACCTTCTAAAATTTGAGTTTTTGAGAAAATTGAAATGTAATATTTAATCTAAAGCTAGTATGATGAGATCTATTCATTCATGTGTTTCTTGATTCAAATAATCAACTAATTTGACAAGAACCACTTGCAACTAATTTTATCTTATGGTTCTATTTAACGCATGCAAAACACCATTGAATACGTTGAACTTAATTTAAAGATATGTATAAATCTAACATAGAGGAGACTTAATAATAAAAAATCTATATATGATAATATTGAAACTAAATAAGCTTCAAAAGCGAAACCTTAAGAGGGCAGAGAAACTTCAAATGTGAAAGGTAAATCCATCATAGAGTTTTCACCAGATTTTGATCTTACTATAGCAAATACATGCTTTATGAAAAGAGGTGAACATTTTATTACATATAAGAGTGGGGTGGGTTGTTCACAGATAGATTTCTTTCTTATTAGAAATTCATATAGGAAGGTTTATTTTGATTATAAATTTATACCATTTGAGATCTTGACTACGTAGCACAAAGTATTGGTTATGGACGTAAGAGTCAATAGGAGATAAAAGAGAAGAAGTCACATGGGTTGGAATTAAGAAAGTTACCAAGAAGGTGGTGAGTGAACAAGAACTCAAAATTCTGACGGTTTATACCAATATTTAGGAACCAAGGAGGGAATATATATATATATATATATATATATATATATATATATATATATATATATATATATATATATATATATATATATATATATATATATATATATATATATATATATATATATATATATATATATATATATATATATATATATATATATATATATATATATAGGTTTGCAAAGTGAAGAGGAATAAAAACAACATATTTTGATCAAGTGAAGTATGTTAAAGATGAAAAGGAAAATTCTTGGTTCAAGAAAATTATATAAAGGATAGGGGGAAGACATATTTATACTATTTATTTAATGAATGATATGATACCTCACATGACTCTAACATGCTCGTAATTAGAGGAGGGGGTCAAAACTATAATTATTACCATCAAATAAAAAAAAGGTAAATAAAGCGTTGAAAATGATGAGTAATAGTAAGGCGGTTGGGCTAGACAACATATTTATTAAAGTGTGGAAATTTCTTGTAGAGTGAGTAAGTGAGTGACTCACCAAACTCTTTAATAAAATAATGAGGTCAAAGAAAATGTCTGATGAATAAAGAAGAAGTACTTTTGTTGCAATCTATAAGAACAAAGGGGATATACAAAATTATGCAAATTATAGGAGATTACACTTATAAGTCATACCATGAAATTATGGGGAAAATGATTGAACATGGACAAAGAAAATAGAGCCAAGTTACAGAGAATCAATTTGATTTTATGTCTGAGAGGTTAACCATGGAAGCGGACTATCTACTACGACATGTAATGGAGTAGTATCAGATGGACCAATAAGACTTACAGCTAACTTTCATTGACTAGGAAAAAGCATATGATAGGGTGCCTAGAGATATTTTATGGAATTTCCTAGAAAAAATAAAAACTAGGATTGTCTATATTCAAGTTATTCGTGATATGTATGAAAAGACATCGACTAGTATGCACTAAGGTTTAACCATAAATCCTTATCCGTTTAGTTTAATTTTGGATGTACTCATGTAACATATATGTGAGATATTAGACCGAACTCTAGTATGGTTGAAGGGTAGCTTCTTGGTTCGACAAACCGATAGGATCATTAGCATGTCGTCAAAATCTATTCACATGTTCTAGTTGAAGTATGCTAGGATTGTTAGCATGTCGAATTGGACATGCTTGTTATGCCCAATTGTTTAAGTTATACTATTCTCTAAGTTAACTTGTGTAATGGGTCAGTGTGTAAAAGTCAATTAGGTTAACATGTCAGGTTTCTTATAAATAACATATTAGTCTCTTATCATTGTATAACACAAACCCTAATTAGGGTGAGAGAGGTTATTTGATATTCTGTAACACTTGCAATCTTGTTTCAAAGAGAAAGTAAATGATATCAGTTTATAACTAATTTCATTGTGTTCTCATTGTTTTCTTTTTTTCCCTATCCTTGTGGGTTTCTTACCGATCTAGAAACCAATTATACTTTGTAATTCTAGCATCGATTTTACAACAAATTGGTGTGGCGAGCGTGGATAAGATGCCGTCAATAAAGTATGAGATTGAAAAATTCACCGGATTGAAAGATTTTGGTATGTGGCACTTGAAGATGAAAGCCCTACTTATTTAACAGGGTTGTTTAGAAGTGTTGAAGGGAGTCGAAGTCATGGACAATGTGTTAACAAACATAGAAAAAATAAAGTGAGTTTGTTCCTTTGATGTTACAGAGTTTGTTCCAAGGTGGAGATTTGTGAGATATTGGATCGAACTCTAGTATGGTCGAATGGTAGCTTCTTGGTTCGACAATTTGACAAGATCATTAACGTGTTGTCGAAGTCTGTTCACATGCTATAGTCGAAGTATGCTAGGATTGTTAGCATGTCGGAATGGGCTTGTTTGTTATGCCCAATTGTTTAAGTTAGTTTGTTCTCTATGTTAACTTGTGTAATGGGCATGTGTGTAAAAGTCCATTAGGTTAGTATGTTAGTTTTCTTATAAATAACATACTAGTCTGTCATCATTGTATAACGCAAATCCTAATTAGGGTGAAAGAGGTTATTTGCTAATTTGTAGCACTTGTAATCTTGTTTCAAAGAGAAAGTAAATAATAACAGTTTAGAACAAATTTCATTGTGTTCTTATTGTTTTCTTCTTTTCTATCCTTGTCGGTTTCTTACCGATCAAGAAACCAATTATACTTTGTAATTTCGGCATCATTTTCACAACAATATATGATATCTAGCACGGGACGTATGCTTTTGAAATATGACATAGTTATACTTGAAAAGTCGAAGGAGGATTTAAATGAGGGGTTGGATACTTGGGGACGAGCCTTAGAAACACATGACTTTTTCGTAAGTAGAAGTAATAAGATTTATATGGAATATAATTTCAACAAAAGAAGAAGCGATTCTAACTTGCAGGTGGAATTTATAGACTGATTATCCCATAAGTCATACAGTTTAAATATCTTAGGTCTGTAATACAAAATGATTGAGAAAAAGAAGGGATATAAATCATCGAATTCAAGTTGGTGGATAAAATTGTGGAGGACCTCAAGAATTTTATGTGACACAAAAGTACCACTCAATATGAAGGAAAAATTGTATCGGATAACGGTAAGACCTGCGATATTGTACGAGATAAGATGTTTGGAGGTTAAGAATCAACATAGGAATAAAGTAAGTGTAGTAAATATGAGGATGTTGATTTGGATGTATGATAAGACTATACGAGATAATATTATAAATGATAATATTAGAGAGTGTGTTGGGGTAACACCTTTAGTAAAAAAAGATTGTGGAGAATAGACTTAAGTGGTTTAGAAATGTAGAGTAAATATTTGCAGATTTTGTTGTTAGGAAAGTAGATCAAATGAAGAG
Organism: Lathyrus oleraceus; assembly: GCF_024323335.1. Classification (NCBI taxonomy): domain Eukaryota; kingdom Viridiplantae; phylum Streptophyta; class Magnoliopsida; order Fabales; family Fabaceae; genus Lathyrus; species Lathyrus oleraceus. The sequence goes on along the minus strand of NC_066584.1, from coordinate 426,418,499 downwards.
GAGTCAAACAACTAGAGCTATAGGAAAACCTAGAAAAACTATAAGAAAAATTATTTAAAAAGATTTTGAGATTAACGAATTGGACACGCATACGGTAGTGGATAGAATATTATAACAGAATCTGATATGTCTAGACGATCCTACTGAGTGAAATAAGATTTAGTTGTTTTTGTTTACAAAAAATTTAGGTGAGTTGGACTATATGGACTCACCAGAATTAAGGTATGCCTCAATGACTCTTTTCATAGTTCACCATGAACCATTTAGGTGATGACTCACCTTAGATGTCACCTTTTAATTTTACCTTATTGTATACATGTATTAAAATTTTAAAATATACTCTTATTGAAATATTAGGAGTATATATATATATATATATATATATATATATATATATATATATATATATATATATATATATATATATATATATATATATATATATATATATATATATATATATTATATATATATATATATATATATATATATATGAGTAAATTTTTTTAACTTACTACAAACCATAGTCTTTAAATTGAATATAAGCTAATGAATAATTAGTATTTTTATTTAATTAATCATTAGTTTATATTCAATTTAAAGGTTTTACTCTCTCTCTCTCTCTCTCTCTCTCTCTCTCTCTCTCTCTCTCTCTCTCTCTCTCTCGCTCTCTCTCTCTCTCTCTCTCTCTCTCTCTCTCTCTCTCTCTCTCTCTCTCTCTCTCTCTCTCTCTCTCTCTCCTCTTCTCTCTCTCTCTCTCTCTCTCTCTCTCTCTCTCTCTCTCTCTCTCTCTCTCTCTCTCTCTCTCTCTCTCTCTCATCTTATTCAGAATATAGGAGATGAAGAGATCCTTTGGATAATAGATCCGTTAGAGGGTAGAAAAGGAATTGACATTTGAAGAATCCGTTGTATGAAGACCACTTCATATGTTGCAGTTGAGTGACACTTGCAACAGAGAATCCGGTGTACGAAGGAATTGACCTTAAAATATATTATTAATTATTATTTTTTAATTATATTTAATAAATACTCCATTCATTCAGACAAACACCTCATTTTTTTAAAATAAAAAAACACAGATAATTTTATATCATATATCAATAATATAATTCTATCATCTCCTTTAAACTTTAAAAAGAATACATTATCACCAAAAATAAATACATATAAGTCTTTTTAGTTTGACTTTAAATTTTATAGGAATATGGTCATTTTCGTAATAATCTTTTGTTCGTAAAACAAAAATTTGTGACACAACTATTTTGACTATTAAAAAAGTAAGTCCCTAAAAGGCATTGTTAAAAAAATTAAATGATTGTAATAATGATTTTTTATTAATCTTTTTGATTATATCTATCATTTATTTAAAAATAAAATTAAACATTATTATAATATATTAATTAAAGTTTATTATGAAAATCATATGCTGGAGAAACGTATACAACACCAATAACATTAAGTTGTAGCCTACTTAGTGATTTGACTATATAGATCAAATTTTGTAATAATATTCTATTCAAAATTATATTTATATTCAACTCATTAATTTTGAGATTTTTTTAATGATTTTTAAAAACTATTTAAAATTATTATATTTTTTAATATATTCCATATAAAAAAGAGAACAGTTATAATACACACTATAATTCTTTATATAAAAAATTCACCTTCTTTCTCAAGAAATTAATCATTAAAGAACTATAAATCTACACACACATACAAATCAAATATTTGATTGATGTTTATAACTAAATTTAACATTAAGATTTACAATTCATGCATGAAACAACTCTTTATGACTAATCAAATATTTAATTGATGTGTATTATAAAAAAGCACATTTTTATTATTAAATACTTAATTAATGTCATTAATATAAAATAAAAATAACTATAAGTGTAAGTACATTCAAACCGACACAAGACAAATATTTGTTAGTCATTGATAAGTTAGTGAAATTTAATAGTATTACTAACTTGTACTTTAAGAACACATGTTAAGACACTTACAAATAAATGAAAAGTTTTTATTGAAAAAACAATAAAAAAACAATTATAAAATTTTAATAAAATTAATGCACAATTTCTAAATAATTATTTTCATATTTATCTCTTAACTTACCTATTTAAAGCATATGTTAACATTACTTTTAATTATCTTATCTTCTAAATAACATTTAAAATTATACTTTACTAAATTGAGTTTACTCTAAAAATTATACAAGGGACAAATGTAATTATAATTATGGCTATTTGATCATAATTATACATGGAATAAATGTAATTATAATTTACTTAATTGAGTTTACTCTAAAATCAAACTATAATGATCATATTTATAATTATTCACTCAATTATATTAAAAGTCATTAGATTAAAATATATCTTCTACCACTTTTATTTCAACTATTTAAATTAATTTTTATACTATATTATATTTTCTTCTTAGTCACATATAATATTAATTCTATATTTTATTAACAATTAATTAAGGTAATACCTATATCTATATCTATAACGAAAGAAGTTGTGCGAGAATCGCACTCAATATTACTCAATTTTAATATATAAATTAGATCGAGACCCGCACATGCATTATTTAAGTAGTATTAATTTTGATAGAGTTTTATTTTTCTAATATATTTTTTTTATTATTAAGACAATAGGATGAAGAGAATAAAAAAAATGCAATTTTAAATGAATAAGAAATATGTTAGAATCATATAAATACAAGACAAAACATTAAAATTGAAATTGAAATTGTAAAATATATGCATAAAATTTTGTATTTTTTATACTCTCTAAGAATGTTTTGAATCATTTGTATCTATTTAGAAGTTATAATTAAACTTAAAAATATTGTATGATTATTTTATTTTAAGCATTGGCATAAGAATTGTTGTAGTATAGTTTTAAAACGGTTAAATATAAATTATTATTCTTTTATTAAAAATGTTATTTTGCAATTTTAGTGGGATATAAAATTTAGTTTGAAAGTTATAATTAAACTTAAAAACATTGTAGGACTATTTTATTTTAAGCATTGACATAAGAGATTTTGTACTATAATTTTAAAACGGTTAAATATGAATTATTAATTTTTTATTAAAAAGATTATTTACAATTTTAGTGGAATATAGAAATGTCATTTTTTTTTATTTTATGAATGGAATATTACACATTATAGTGAAATAAATATTATAAGTTTTAAATTATTATATTTTAAAGAGTGTCACTTCAGATTTTAATTAATGTGATAAATTAGATAATGATTTGTCAATAAAATAAATCGTGACTCAGATTTAATATATTATAATAGAAGTGTAGATAATGAGAGAGGGCTTAGTATACTCCTTCTCCTCGATATGCATTTTTTAAATTTGCTTCATAATAGATATTGATATCAAGTTTTATAATACTAATTTATGGTATGAAAAATTTGTTAGTAAATTAAATTTGAATTGTGATATTATGATTATTACATTATTTTAATTTCTATAAAAATGTAATGAAGTATATCGGGATTCATAATGTCGAGTATTTCTTGTTTTTTTCATTTGAATTTTCTCTCTCTTATTTTCTTTATGTATCTTTGATGATGAAGATATTGTATATTGTTTGTTTGTGAGAAAACACAAAGAATGAGAAATTAATTCATTGTTTTTTTAAACGTTCCTACTTTATATACACCTTATTTCCAAGAATCATATTTACAACAATTATAAAGAGAGAGGAGGGGAAGTTTACTTTTATTTTGAGTTTCAAAATAAAAATTCCAACGACTCTAATTACCATTAAGTCTAACAATCACTAGTACAAAATAGACTTTTGGTAACATTATTTTGTCAACCGTAGTAATATCTCATGTTTACGCGATTGGTTTTTTTATTTTATTTTATCAAAAGACTTTTCATCACGGTTCATAATAACAATCATGGTGATAAATTAAAGGGTACAAGCTTCGAATCCCAGCATCTACACTTTTCCATTTTTTATATAAAAAACGCATGCCCATTAACTATGATTGTTTTTATCAACTGCGGTTATATGTGTCATTTTTCACTACGGTTGCCATTTGCAACCGTGGTGAAATTCTTTATTTCTTTCATAACACATGCCCTAGTGAATGACAATGATTGTGAAATCTTCATCTTCACAATCTCCATTAATTTCTCGGAACGAAAATCATTTCTTGGTCTCTTCCTCCTCTTCAAAGTATTGTACATTACCTTTGTGTGTTTATTGTTTATTGTTCATTTCTTGGTATCTCTCCTCACTACGCCAAAACAGGTTTTTGGCAGCGCCCCTTAGACAGCGCTTTTCTCCAAAAGCGCTGCTACACGGTAAAAAAAAATAAAAATAAGGAAACTGAATACGTAGATGGCTTAAAGCGCTGCTAAATGGATGGTCTTAGACAGCGCTTTTTAAAAGCGCTGCTAAATGGCCTACCTTAGACAGCGCTTTTGAGAAGGTCCACCTTATACAGCGCTTCTCCCAAAAGCGCTGTCTAAGGCCTTAAAATTATTTAAATTAATCACAACAAAAGCGCTGTCTAAGGCCTACCTTATACAGCGCTTTTTAGAAGGTCACCTTAGACAGCGCTTTTGGGAGAAGCGCTGTATAAGGCCTTAAAATTATTTAAATTAATCACAACAAAAGCGCTGTATAAGGCCTACCTTATACAGCGCTTTTGACAAGGTCACCTTATACAGCGCTTCTCCCAAAAGCGCTGTCTAAGGCCTTTTAAATTTTTAAAAAAAGCGCTGTATAAGGCCTACCTTATACAGCGCTTTTAGAAGCGCTGCTATTGACCCCTCCTGTGCCAGCGCTTTCCTTCAAAGCGCTGTCTAAGGCCATTTTAATTTGTGAGCTTAGCCAGCGCTTTTCATAAAAGCGCTGTCTAAGGCCTTATTTACCAAATTTTTTTTTAGTAAATTATAATATATGAATTCATTCAGTACGTTAAGACCCATTTTGTTTCCCTCGCTCCCACAACCTTCTTCTCACTGCGTTCATACTCGTTGCGTTCATCATCACTGCTTCTCCCAAAACCTCCATTCTTGATTCCTGCGTTCATCACTCACTTCGTTCATCACCGTTTACATTTTTGTAAGTGCATTTTCTGTTCGTTTCATCTTTCTTTATTTAGGGCAGTTTATTAGTGATAAAGGTTTGCTTCTGGGTTGATTCTTTTGTGGTTCATGTGTTAGGGCAGTTGATTCTCTTGTGTTAGGGCAGTTGATTCTTTTGTGTGTTAGGGCAGTTGATTCTTTTGTGGTATGTTAACAAATGTATATATTTTGATATTAATCACCATGTCAAAGGGAGATGGTTTGTGTTAGCTTCCATTAGGTTTCTATTATACTGATGATGAATTGTAGCAAGTGTTAAATGTGATTGTTAACATTGGCGTGTAAGTTGGATAGGATTAGATAGAACTGTTAAAGGGAGATGGTGTTAGTGTTAATGAAATAGTTAATTAGTGTGGTTAGTGTTAGAATGAAAAACTGAAATGCAAGTTTAGAAAATGCAGGTCAGCTGTTAGACAGTTAAAGAAAGGCTAGCTTGTTAGAATGGGAATGATGTGAGTCAAAGTTAATTGAATGGAACTGCATTGACTTGGCTTGTGATTTTACCTTGTTGAATTGTTTTTTTTCTGATGCCATGAAACTGAACTGATTAAACTTGAATTATGTTGGACTGCTGAACTATATTGCACATTTGAACTACACTTGTTATTTGCTTGAATGTGTTGGACTGGTTTGGAAAATATTTTGCTAAGTTGGATTGGTATTAAATTGGTTTTTGACAATGCTGAACTAGTTTGGATTGACATATTACCCTACTTGAATTGCTTGTACTTTAGTTGATTACTTTACTGACTGATTGATACATTGCTTGATCTGTTTAATGTCTAATAAGCTGTTGTTTATTTTATAGGGTGTTCATTTCCTTAGGACTCAATTGAGGACTATTGCTAACAAGCTTTGTTGACATCCACAATTAAAAGGTAGTAACTTATTGCCTCTTCTTCTTTTTTTCATAGAAATGACTTATAATATAAGCAATTATATGATAAACGCGGAAATAAGTTGTTTATTCATATAGGGTGTTAGTCCTCTAAATTATTTCCAATCATTTGACATTCAATCATAATAAATATCCAAATTGTCATGATTTTAATAGCATAACTACAACATAGTTATAGTTACTTCACTTCATAGTTAGTAGAAGAATATATATATATATATATATATATATATATATATATATATATATATATATATATATATATATATATATATATATATATATATATATATATATATATATATATATATATATATATATATATATATAATTTATTAGTTTGTAATAATCTTCTTTTTGTGACGCGAAAGTGTTTATCTTAGGAAATTCTTCTTTTATGTTGTTTTGAAATAGTTGCGTGAATAATTTAGGAAAACCATGGATAAAAAATGGATGTCTGCCGATCGATTGTCGAAAGAGTACGAGAATGGGGTATTGGAATTCGTTAAGTTTGCTGTTGAACATGTCAAAGACCCCAGTCGAATGAAATGTCCTTGCTTGGGTTGTTGTTATATGGGTCGGGTTGACGCAGATGGATTGAAATCGCATTTACTGATGCGTGGAATTGATCGAAGTTATACGTGTTGGATATTTCATGGTGAGAAAATTAACGAGAATGTTGAACAGAGGGAGAAAAGTAATACGACCTATGCTTCATACGACAAAGACACGGAAACATACGATTGTGATCGAGTTGAAGAGATTGTAGAAGCACTGGATGAAGATCTTCATGATTGTCCTGAAATGTTTGAGAGGATGGTAAGCGATGCAGAGAAACCGTTGTACAAAGGTTGCACTAAATTCTCAAGACTTTCTGCGGTATTAAAGTTGTACAACTTAAAGGCGGGCAATGGATGGTCGGATAAAAGTTTCACAGAGTTGTTGGCCCTTATGAGAGAAATGCTACCGGATGATAATGTTCTTCCTAATCGAACCTATGAGGCAAAAAAAATGTTGTGCTCTATTGGCATGAGCTATGATAAGATACATGCTTGTCCTAACGATTGCATTTTGTTTCGTAACGAATATGCAATGTTAACTGAGTGCCCTAAATGCGGTTTGTCTCGATATAAGAAAAGATTATCTCCCGCAAAAGTCTTATGGTATTTTCCGATAATTCCGAGATTTAGGCGCATGTTTCGTAGTGAAACCGATGCAAGACATCTTACTTGGCATGCAGATGAAAGAATTATTGATGGAAAGTATCGGCATCCGGCTGATTCACCACAGTGGTCGAAGATTGATAATGATTATCCTGAGTTTGGATCAGAAGCAAGAAACCTTCGATTGGCATTATCTACTGATGGAATGAACCCACATGGTCTTCAAAGTATCTCACATACCACATGGCCTGTGATTCTTATGATTTATAACCTACCTCCGTGGCTATGTATGAAGCGTAAGTACATGATGTTATCTATGTTAATCTCTGGGCCTAAACAACCAGGGAATGACATAGACGTATACTTGACACCTCTGATCGAAGATTTAAAGATTTTGTGGGAGAACGGTGTGGAGGTTTATGATGGATATAGGAAAGAAAGTTTCAATTTGAGGGCGATGTTGTTTGGCACAATTAATGATTTTCCAGCATACGGGAATCTATCTGGGTATAGCATTAAAGGTCAACGTGCGTGTCCTGTTTGTGAAGACGGAACCGATACGATTCGATTGGAACTTTGCCAGAAGAATGTGTTTCTCGGTCATCGTAGATTCTTACATTCTAAACATCACTACCGTGGGTGGAGAAAAGCATTCAATGGAGACACCGAACATCGTAGAGCTCCACCCGCATTGTCAGGTGAACAAGTTTTTGAAAAGGTGAAAGATGTGCGTACTGAGTTTGGCAAGCCTTTTGCACATAAGATTGTGAAAGGTGGGTGGAAGAAAAGGTCGATATTTTTTGAATTGCCATATTGGAAGTCTTTGTACGTGAGACATTTTCTCGATGTTATGCATATTGAAAAAAACGTATTTGAAAGTGTTATCGGTACATTACTCAATATAAAAGGCAAGTCTAAGGATGGCCTTAAAGCAAGGCAGGACATGTTAAAAATGGGAATGAGAACTGAATTAGCACCCGTGAAGAAAGGAAGACGAACATATCTACCACCTGCCGCTTTTACTTTATCTAGAAAGGAGAAAAAAATTTTGTGTAAGTCTCTGAGTGAAGTTAAGGTTCCAGAAGGTTACTCATCTGATATCAGAAGACTTGTTTCTATGAAAGACCTCAAGTTGAAGAATTTGAAGACACATGATTGCCATGTTATAATGGAACATTTTCTACCGATAGGTATACGTTCTATTTTGCCAGAAAAAGTAAGAAGTGCCATAACTAAATTGTGTTTTTTCTTTAGGTCAATTTGTAGTAAGGTGATCGATCCCGAGATCTTACCAACACTACAAAAAGAGATTGTAATTACCTTGTGTGAGCTTGAAATGTATTTTCCTCCGTCTTTTTTTGACATAATGGTTCATTTAGTTGTTCATCTTGTGAAAGAGACACAGTTGTGTGGACCAGCTTATATGAGATGGATGTACCCTGCTGAACGGTATATGAAAATATTAAAAGGGTACGTGAAATCCCGAAGTCGACCAGAGGGTTGTATTGTTGAACGATACATTGTTGAAGAAGCTGTTGAATTTTGTACTGAATATTTGTCTAACGTTCAATCGATTGGACTCCCCAGAGCTCAGATTTTCGACAAAATGGAAGGTAAAAAATTAATTGGGAATAAAATTGTGACAATATCAAGGGATGAACGGGATCAAGTTCATTTGTATGTTCTGCACAATAATAATGAGGTTGAGCCATATGTTGAAATGCACAAGGATGTACTCCGAAGGTTAAATCCGAACAGAAATGAAAATTGGATAGTTATAGAGCACAATCAAAGTTTCATACAATGGTTGAAGGATCATATTTATTTGAAGCGCTCTTCAGATCCTTCTTCGGTAACAGAAAGGTTGAGATGTTTGGCATATGGTCCAAGTTTGCATGTGTTTTCTCATAGCGCATATTCAATTAATGGATACACATTTTATACCAAAGAACAAGATGATAAGAGTACTATGCAAAATAGTGGTGTCACCGTGCTAGCTGAAGCAATGCATATATCAAGTATGAAGGACTTAAACCCCAAATATGCAAATTTGTCATATTTTGGAGTTATTGAGCACATTTGGGTGTTTGATTACGAGAAGTTTCAGATTCCCATCTTTGGTTGCAAGTGGGTGAATAGTAGTGGCATACGAATGGATAAGTCTGGATTTTTGCAAGTTGATCTTACTAGGGTGGGGTACAAAGATGAACCTTTTATTCTAGCATCTCAAGCTAAACAAGTGTTCTATGTGAATGACCCGAAGAGTACAAAATGGTCTATAGTGCTTTTCTCTAACAAAGTCACTGATGATAGCGGTGTCGATCAATGTGATATTGATGTTAAGAATGAGTCATGCATTAGACGGAATGAGTTGAATAGAAATGATGAAGTTGATGATCTTATACCGGATGAGTCATATATAAGAAACGATCATAATGAGGGAATTTGGATCAATTCATCCGTACGCATTGCTAAGAAACAAGTGATTAATATTCCAACAAAGAAAAGAAAGAGATGTTAGTGACTTAGGTAAATTATCCATGGTTTCTTTATTCTTTTGTTTTCAATTGCTTTGATTATAAGTTATATCTGATAATGCATGATTTCATTATATTTTTGTTTTCAATTGCTTTGATTATAAGTTATATCTGATAATGCATGATTTCTTTATATTTTTGAATCGTGATGAGTTTTAATGCATGTGATTAATGAAAATAGACTTTCTCCACGATTCCGGAGCCAATGGTATACTTTGTTTTTCGATTCGGACAACTTTTTCCCTGATTTTACTGTTGCTGTACTGTTACAAAAAACATGCTTCCACTCGGAATTTGGACGAATCGAGTTCATTTTTGAGTCCTTTGGCCCGTTTGTAGGCTACCATGTAATTTTCGTCCAATTCAATACACTTTGACTTTGACACTTACTTGAATTGTATTCATATTTGCTTAATATTGTGTTTATGTTTTTCTTTATTACAGATGGCTAGTAACGAGGATCACCCACATGGTGATGAGACCGTTGGTGGTGCGGAAAGGGAAATTAAACGTGGAATAACGGTTATGAAGAAAGTTATTCGAGATAGAGATCGAGGCGTTTTAATAAAAGTGCATTGGAACGAAGGTGGACAACTAATTGAGCCTAACGGTTCAACATTGACAAGTTTTATTGGTGCATTGGTAAGGAATGAAGTTCCAATTACTTGTGATAATTGGAGAAATAAACAATTGAACGAAGCTAAAGACAAAATATGGAGTGAGATAAAGGTACCATATGTGATGTTATTTGTTTTTAATGACGATTATGTCTTTAAATTAATTGTACTAACGCAATGTGTGTATGTTTTTCGTAGAGGTGTTTCGACATCGAAGAAAACAGAAGAGATCATTGTCTCAAATTGGCCGGAAAGTTACTAAGAGGGTTTAGAACCTTTTTATCAACCACCTTTCTTAGGGATACGGAAGGTACTTTTGTTGATGCAGAGCTTCCATCTAAATATGCAAGTTTGATTTCACCTAAAGAATGGGAAACGTTTAAATCCAAACGAAAAACCCAAGAATTTAAGAGTGTAAGTGAAACAAACCGGCAAAGAGCATCAAGTCCGGCGTATCCCTATAGAAAAGGGCGTGTTGGATATGGACGCTTAGAGCAGTCTATAGTAAGTATCTATAAATTGCATTGATATACTTGTTATATTTGATCATATTTTGTCATGAGTTATATTTGATCATATTATGCTTAATGTGTAGTTAACAAAGGAGAATAGTTCTGAAACATCTCTTCCGGCACATGTTTTGTGGAAGGAAGCCCGTGTCGGTAAGGATGGAAAGATTAAAGAAGACGTTCAACAAATATTTGAGAAATGTGTAAGTATAGCATTATTTAAGACAATAACACTTTGACTTTGACACTTTTGAATCGTCCAATTTCGAACACTTTGACTTTGACACTTACTTAAGACAATAACATTACTATTGTGTGTATGTTCATATGATTTTCAGGAGACTCTATCTCAATCTATAGTTCCATATGAAGACACTGATTGCAGGAGCATACTGAGTCGAGCATTAGATGTTCCCGAGTATTCTGGTCGGGTGAGGGGCAAGGGATTTGGGATCACTCAAAAATCCTTGAATATTAAAAAACAAAAGACTCCTAGCAATAAAGAACTGCAGCAAACTTTGGAAGCATTAAAAGCTGAAGTTCTTGAATTAAGAAAGGAAAGAGAAAGAGATCGAGCAGCGGGTTTTAAAGATACTAGTGACAAAGATAGTATCAATTGTAATTTTCAACCGACTATTCCAGAGGTAATTATATATCTTATTATGAAATTAAATTAGCTTAATTTATTTAATTGTCATATATACACATTAAAAATGTCATATTTATTATTGGTTTTAGGGCATTTCACCTTGTCACCTCTACTTAGCGAGACCGACTTATCGGATGGTTGGCAAGGGGAAAGTTCATAACAATTTGGGTGAATTACTTCACACTAAACCGCTCCCTACTGGATCTTTGAAAGTCTCGGTTGATATTGCTTTGGAGAAGGATGCGTTATTACCACATCCTGACGATGTTTCGGATGCAACTTTATTGGGAGATGCCATAGGTTCATTTGTTGCATGGCCGACAGACCTCATTATCGTAGGATATGAGGTATGCTTAAAACCATTATGAACCTTTAGGTATTCAAATTTTTTACGCGCATTTTACGTACACATTTTTTACATGTTAATGTTAATTAGACTCCCACAAAATCCAAAGCAAAAGATAAGGGGATTGCGCGGGAAATCGAGTCAGTTGCATCGCAAAAAGAGGTACATCACAATTATATGCTATTTAGATTCCTGTTAATTCGTCATCTTACACTTCACCTTACTAATTATATGATATTTAGATTCCTGTTGCTAAGAAGACTGAAATTTCCAAGAGGACCGGGGCTAAAAAGAAAAATCCTTCCAAGTATAGAGCGTGCCTCCATACATATTTAGAAACGACAGATATTTCGGATGGATGTGTTCGTTTAATACCTATGGATGGAGCTATTTTTGGTTTTGAGTATGCCGAGCCATTGGGTAAAGAGGATTTTGATCAAATTTTGTATCATACGCAATTAAGCGTTGGTGTTATCAACACATACATGAGGTATATCCGATCTACTTTGTTTAAATTCTTGAACAAGTTATTTACTCGTTTCATATGAATAGTCTAAATGTTAATGATGTTTTTATATAAGGTATTTATATGACAAATTGATGGGTCCGCGTGGGTTGGAGCAAAGATTCTCATTCTTAAATCCCATGAAAACGAACTTAACCGAAATGATAAGAAAACCAGATGAAGTCAGGACGTATGTAGTCGAGCGCTTTATGGCCGACACAGATAGAGAAAAGTTGTTCTTTTTACCGTTTAATACCGGCGACGGGTTAGTTCTTCAATCTAAATTCATCTGTTATAATTTTTCATATTTTGACGTCGTGTAGAAAGTTTCCATCTAACATTTGTTTTATTACAGTGGACATTGGTTGTTGGTCGCGATAAATCCTTTTAAAGAAATTGTGTATTATTTGGATTCTTTACACAAGGATTGGACAACATACCCTGCTATGAAGACGATAGTTGACACGTAAGTGCAAATAACCCAATATTCGTGTGTATACTTATTTATTTATGTGAATTGTTCTAAATATTCGTTTATATTTCATTATAGCATTATACAAACTGTTCGAGCACAAAGAAAAATTCAAGTACCAAAGAGAAAAGCCAATAACATTACATGGAATAGAGTGGAGGTATATTAATTATCACAATTTTGATTATATTAGTGATGACACATGATAAAACTTAGGATATTTATCCATATTGTTTTTCCATGTGTAGTGTCCTCGACAGCGTAATAATATAGATTGTGGATATTACACGTTGAGGTTTATGAAAGAAACTCTTCTTATGGATCGAACAGATATTCCATCTGATGTATGGATTTCTAACTTATGAGTTATTTTCATATTTAACACATATTTCTCATAATTAAATAGATTTAACTAAATCATACTATGTTATATTATTATGTAGTACTTTGATGAATATAGATGTGCTTATTACTCAAAAGATCAGTTGGATGAAATTAAAGAGGAATTGTGTCAATTCATTATCGAGCTACAGGTTTTGTGAGGTATTGAACTCTTACTTTAATTTTGAATGTGATCTGAATAACTTTGAGTGAATTCCATTTGCTTACTACAATCTTTATTTGGTGTTGTTTCAGGTTATATAGCATATTTAGAAGATAGAACTAGAATGTGTTGAAATACATTTTGATTAGCATTTTTGGAGGTTATTAGAAATGTGTAGATTTTTTGTAAAGGCAAACATTTTCAAGTATATATATAAATACTCAAAAAACTGCTGAAATTAGAAGTATATTGTGTTGAACTATAATGTGTTTATAATGCATATAGATTTTCAAGTATATGTGCATATTCAGAAGATAGAACTACAATGTGTTGAACTATAAGGTGCATATAGATTGGATTCAAGCTCCAATTTATGAAAATCTGCTGAAATTTGCAATTTACAGGTGCTAAATAATGTGGTGAAAACGTATAAAAAGATCCTCCAAAATTTGGAGTCTTAGACAGCGCTTCTAGGCAAAAAGCGCTGGTAAAGGCATTTTAATTTTGACCTTAGACAGCGCTTTTATCAAAAAAGCGCTGGCATAGGTGGTTAATTCAACAAAATATAGTGTAAAAAAGCGCTGGCATAGGGTGGGCTATACCAGCGCTTTTTCTGTAAAAGCGCTGGTATAGCCCACCCTATGCCAGCGCTTTTTTACACTATATTTTGTTGAATTAACCACCTATGCCAGCGCTTTTTTAATAAAAGCGCTGGCATAGGGGGGGTTTAGACAGCGCTTTTTCAGTAAAAGCGCTGTCTAAACCCCCCCTATGCCAGCGCTTTTTTAGTTAATTTCAACATGAAATTAACTAAAAAAGCGCTGGCATAGGGGGGTTTTAGACAGCGCTTTTACTGAAAAAGCGCTGTCTAAACCCCCCCTATGCCAGCGCTTTTTTAGTAAATTAAGCGCTGTCTAAGACCTATACCAGCGCCAGTATAGCCAGCGCTTTTAAGCGCTGTCTAATGTCAAAAAAAGCGCTGTCTAATCCCTTGTTTGGCATAGTGCCTTCGTTTTGTTGCAATTGGATTTGAATACAAGAGTTGGAAATTATCGATGGCTTTGTGTTTTGATTTTATTCAGTTTTTTTGATGTTTTTATTGTTACAGGGCTATGTGATTGATGTTGGATTGTTATATTCGTGGTTATGAATATACTTTAGGTTTTGGTGTTAAAGAAAGAAATGTGTAGGTTATGAATATGCTTTAGATCTTGGTGTTGTTGATTGATGTCATCAATTATACTTGTGGTTATGAATATGCTTTAGGTTTTGGTGTTGTTAAATGTTATATTGTTGTGATGAATATGCATATGCATATAACCATATTAGTATGTTATGTATGTAGCATTAGTGTATCATTCACATTAGTCTTTTAATATAAATTTCATAATTTATTTTGGATCATAGTTGAATGAAAGTTTATAGATTAAGTCTGCTGTATGAGAAATGAGTTCTTGAATTCCTTGAATTCGTAAAACAAAATCTTCCAGACAATAATTATCTCTTTTATTGTCCTTGTGTTAATTGCGAGAATATCAAAAAAGGTCCAAAGGAACAAATATTACACCACCTATGTTATGATAGAATATGTCAAAATTATACAATATAGATGTGGCATGAAGAAGTGGCTAAAACTTGAAATGTGATATCGCAAGTGTATGAAGTCGATGAAGATATGGATGATAGACTACAAGATATGAGCCATGATATTGGAGAATCGTCTTTTATGAAAGCACATATTTATGATACTTTGAATAGTGATAACGATGCAACTTTATATAAGGGGTGCACAAGTTTTACACGATTGTATGCGTTGTTACAATTGTTTAATCTGAAGATAAAAAGTGGGTGGTCGATTAAAAGTTTCATAGAATTGCTTGTTTTATTGAAACAAATGCTACAGAAGATAACAATTTTTCGGATCATTGTTATGAGGCCAATAAGATATTGTGTCTAATGGTTTTGGAGTGTATTAAAATATATGCATGCCCTAATGATTGCATATTATACGTAAAAGAGTATGAAAAAGAATTCTCGTTTAGATACGATGGAGATGGATATACAACAACTGGCTCTAGAAGATAGAGGAAAAAGAATGTATTTGCCTTCGGCGTCACACTATACTAAAAAGGAAAAAATAAAATTTTTTGCGAGTGTTTGCATGATATCAAAGTTCCCCAAGGTTACTCATCAAACATCAAAAAACTTGTATAAATAAAATATCTCTAGTTAATTGACTTAAAATATCATGATTGTCATGTCTTGATGCAACAACTTCTACCAGTGGCTATCTGTGGTATCCTTCAAAAAAGTGTAAGAGTAATTATAAGAAGATTGTACTTATCTTCGTTCTATATGTAATAAAACTATTTATTTCAAAAAATTAGAAGATGGGGTTGAAATAATCTTGTGTCAATTGGAGATATATTTTTCTCAATTATTTATTAACATTATGGTTTACTTACTTGTTCATCTAACCAGAGAAATCAAATTATTTGGTCTAGTTTATTTAAGGTGTATGTATCTAATAGAACGATACATGAGTATCTTATAAGGATGTATGAAGAATCATCACCGACTGGAAGCTTCGATCGTTAAAAGGTACATCACATAAGAAGCTATTGAGTTTTATTCAAATAATTTGTCGGAAGCAGATTTTATAGGAATTCCAAAGTCTCATCGTGCTAATAGATATGAAGGTAGAAGTGATCAAGGTTTAAATGTTAAGTCAATGGCTTGGGACATAGTTCTTCAAACACATTTTTATATAATAAATAATCTTGATGAAGTTCAATTTTACATAGGTACTCACAAAATACTTATGAAGAAAAAATATCCCAAAATGAATGACAAGTGATTATTGATAGAGCATAACAATAATCTCATAAGTTGGTTTAATGAATGAATTTCTAATGATGATATTGCATTCGAGATAGTTAAATGGTTATCTTACATGGCAAAATTTAATGTGATAACTTGGACTACATACGACATTAGTAATTTTTCCTTTTATACAAAATCAAACTATGATCGTAGTACAATGCAAAATAGTGAGGTTATGATTGAGGCCAAATCCATGTATTTCACTAGTTCGAAAGGTAAGAATCTTATATCGGCATTTAAAGCATTCTATGGTGTCATTGAGAAGATTTTTGAGATTGATTATGTTATCTTTAAAGTGCCTTTATTTAAAAGCAATTGAATTTCCAATAACAATAGTGTACAAACTGATGAGTTAGGATTCACACGGGTTGAGCTTGGCAATACAACTTATATGACTGATCATTCATCATGGCTACTCAAGCAAATTAATTTTTTTATATGACAGACCCTTTGGACTTATGGAGGAGATGGTCAATTATTTTTCAAGGAAAATACATTCCTCATAGTGATGAAAATCATGATTTAAAATTTGATATTCCTTCCACTCCTTCTTACGCAACATAAGTCCCTAGTATTTCATATAAAGAAGTTGATATAGATGATATGCATGTTATCCGTACCGATCATGAAGAACGCATATGAGAAAATTAACAAGTCAGTATTTTTTTATTCTTTATTCATAATTTATTGTAAGTTATAATTTCTACGGTTGTTACTAATAAAATATTATTATTTAAAATTATAGGTGTTTAAAGTCAAGACACAAAGACACCAAGATACTATTATTTGATGTAACGATGTGTAAATTGTAGGTTGTTTTGTGTTGTTTTGATTTTGATGTAATATACAACTTTTGGTTCTTAATGTGAATTTGACTTTGTTGTAATATAATAGTTGGTCTGATACGATTCACAAGTGGGTGTGTTGTTGTTTCTGGTATGATACGTTTAAGAAAAATTCAAGTTAAAAAATTGGGAATTTTGTAAAATAAAAAATATATTAAAAAAATAATAATTTCACAACAGTTGTTTAATAGATCCGTTGTTATAGGTAGAGCACTATCTAAAATAACAAATGCCAAAAATGGCATTATTGGGTATCGAACACAGGGCCTATAAATATTTCACTATGATTATTCAATACAACCATGGTTATAGGTATCATGCTTTCCAGTTTACTACAACATGCAATAGATTATGATTGTGAATAAGACACTTACAATCACACAACACATAACAACAGTCATACAACCGTCATTATATGTCTTTCACAATCATTGTCATATGTGTTAGTGAATCATCACATTAGTTTATTTTTGATTTAATGTCAAACTATTATTTACATGAGTCATATTTAATGGATTAATAAATTAACCCAACTGTCTCCCACTTGACTCATGTGACAACTTGATGTTTTAATCTTATACTATAATTGTACACCACTCATCAAAATTATCAAGCCATCATCTTTAATTTAATTGAAATGATCAAACCATGACGATCACGAGTTATTCATCAACTTGATCCCTTCCATGTTTCACAAATTAATCCAATTCAAA
The DNA here is from genome assembly GCF_024323335.1 of Lathyrus oleraceus. Taxonomy (NCBI): domain Eukaryota; kingdom Viridiplantae; phylum Streptophyta; class Magnoliopsida; order Fabales; family Fabaceae; genus Lathyrus; species Lathyrus oleraceus. The sequence continues at coordinate 426,400,687 of NC_066584.1, read as the reverse complement.
TAACTTTAAAGGATACACCAATATATGTCTTTCATGTCTCTTACAAGATACATTTGTCATCACATATTGACAATAATGTATACAACATAATGTGGATAACAAAATAAAGCAGAAACATAACCTTAATTGAATTCACAAGTGTTATTATGGACCCGTTTATTTTAGTTTTTTTTTATAAATAATTTTTATAGTGTTACTTATTTTTGTTTTAAAAAAATTTACAAAGAATTTTTTAATAAAAGATTCAAATAAAAATTTGGTTTGAATAAGTGTTCTTAAAATTTTATTTTAGGTTATTTTATCAACTTATTGAAACTTTTTTTGATATCAAAATTTCAAAAATCACTTAATTTTGAAGTTATTTCAAATAATTTTTCATAAAAATAATTTTTAAGATATAACTTTTTGTAAAAATTATGATTTTGACTATAATTTTATCTTCAATAATATATTTTTATGTTATAAGATGTCAAAATTAATCTTTCAATTTATAAAAAATGAATTTGAAAAAACTTTTAATATTTTGAAAAACGTTTTCCTAAAAATATTTTTTGAAAATATAAAGAAAAAATATATTTTTTTAAAGTTAGAACAAATAGGCCTCCTAAATACAAACATTAAACTATACATGTATATATTGATCATACTATAATATTAACAATGACTTTTATATAACTTTAATCCTTTTCACATGACCAACAAATTTCTTGGGCGACAAACTTTTAGTTAACATATCTGCTATCGTTAAATTAGTATCAATATGTTAAAATGAAATTTTTTGTTTCCACACTTCTTCTTTCATTGGTAAATACTTTCACTTCATGTGTTTAACACCTTATGAATACTTATCATTTTTAAAGAAGAAGACAACTTTATAATTATCATAATAGATCCTTAGTGATCTAACTATACTATCGATAATACCAAGCCCTAAGTTAAAACTCCACCATCATAATGGTTTAATTGTTGCCTCAAATCATGCCACAAATTGTGCCTTCATAGTAGAAGTATAAATTATATATTATTTTTATTCTTCCATGATAATACTCCTACAGTCAAAAGAAAAACAACCCAAATGTGAGCACATCCAACAAAGTTTAAATCCCAGTAGTCAACCACTTCAAGGTGATCCAAACTTTTGTATGTGAATGTGTAACCTTTGGTGCGTTGTAAGTACCTAAGATCATTCGTTGCAACTTTCTATGACTTGTGTGAATGAGATTGGATCCTCATCAATGCTCATGTGACATTCATCCTCGGGTGAATAAATAATATAATCTTTCAAAATAGATGGGTTTCTTTGTCTTTCAGACCTTCTTACTGTCATTTCTTATATTTATTCTATCACTTGTTCCTACTCATTGTCAATTGGCTCAACAAATACATGTTCATATTGTGAGTTTTGAATATTTATTTGTTGTCTGGTTGTGTTGTATTTTGGTAACAAAACTAGAGGGAGACCAACCTGAGGAGATTTTTTAGGTGAATAAGATTCACCACGAGTCTCCATAATATCCACTTTACATGATTTTTCACTCCCACTTAATTGACCTTTTTCAATAAACCAAGCATTATCATACTTAATTATTCCCGTACTATGATTTAGACATTACAATTTATACTCTAATGATTTTCAAAATACCAAATGAAAAAACCATAATGGTTCTTGCATTAAGCATTTTTTCATGTGGATTATACGCTTTTCCTTCTGCTTGGCAGCCCCAAACATGAAGATGTCTTATTCTATGTTTCCTTCTTGTCCATAGTTCATAAGGAGTCTTAGTAATTGTCTTACTAGAAACTCTAATAAGAAATTCACAATAGTCTTTATTGCATACGTCCATAATGATAATGGTATCCTACTATAATTTAACATTGATCTAACCATATCCATGAGAGTATAATTTTGCGTCTCGGTCACACTATTTTGTTGTGGTTTTAAAGGCATAGTATATTGTGCATATTTACCATGACTTTCGAGAAGCTTTTTAAATGATCCTAGACGTTGTCCTTTCTCATCAAGTTCAAATATAACTTGTTGAACATTTTTCAAGTCTCAAAGGAAATCCTTTCATCTTCTGTACAATCATCCGTAATGGTTGTAGATTTCTCATTCATTATCAATGTTATGCCCAAGCCCATAATACTTAATTGAAACTTGATGTTTTCAAAACCAATCAACAAAGTTCAGCCCATTGAAATTTGTCATTTCATTGTCGAAGCAAACATATAACTAGCAATTGCAAACATTTAAAACACGTTCTTGCATTAATACTTTGAATAAATTTTATGAGTTTGAATTAATTATTCTTAAATATGTATTTAATTTCACTTTTGGGTAATACCTAAATACATTTTAATAAATTTTAATGATGCTAGATAAACATACTTTAATGGACAATAAAACCATACTTAAAACATGTATGTATATCTTTAAATATTCAAGCAACAAGTATATAAACAAATACTTTAATTTAATTAATTATAATTTATGATGCATCTTTAATCTATATATGCCTTATATAAAAAATGTATATTTGATAATTTTTTATAATTTAAAATATATATTATAAAATTCTTTTGGTTAATAATATAGATTTGATTATTTATAAGTTCATAATATACATTTAAACATAATGAAATTTTTATTTTCTTATTTTTAAAATAGATTTAAAAACTTAAACTATATAATAAAGTTTTCTCATTTTTTATCTATAAAATAGTTTTAAAAATATGTGTGTCAAACATATTTTTATTCTATTCTCTTCTTAAAAATAAATTTTCAAAAATAAAATTTTAAAACCTAAAAAAAAGTTATTCAAACTGCCTTAAATATCTCTAGTGTATCCGATCACATGGACCAAGCCTAATCACAAACACTTATTTCAACTTCTTTCTTTTTAAGTGATCTAGCTCCCATTTAAAGATTGTTAAAAAGTTAATTTAAATCAAATTCATCGAGGTTACAATCGCGAATGAAATAACTTTTCTTATAAGTATTTCAAGCACTCTCAAATGTCGTAGAGTTGAAACGCAGGAATGCCCAAGATAATTCAGCATATACTCGAGTTTGCACAAGACCGATGAAAACTCGAATGTAAAGAAGAGTATATGGAATTTTAGTAAAGATGATGCATTTTTTTTTTTTTTTTTTTTTTGAATTCGGAATGAAGTATTTATAGTCCATATTGATGTTGTTTCACAAGGTTGTGACCCTTGGTGAAACAACTTCCTTTTACCAAGAGTTACAAGCTTTTGCCAAAAGTTATGTATTTTTACCAAAAGTTACGTTGTTTCACATACTGCAACATTCTTCAAAAGTTGCATACTTTCATTCTGCAACACTTCACGAAGTGTTGCCTATTTTCGAATTTAAACCTACTGCAATATTTCACAAGTGTTGCCTGTAACACCCTTCTAAAATACCCCGAGTATATAATTAAAATAACAACATATCAATCAGAGTAAATATGCAATCAAGGGTGTCACACGACTACTTCACACCATAATAACTGTCATGCTCTTTATTTAATCAAAATAACATTTTTGCATAATTCGCAGCGGATAGAAATCAAATCAACCAATCAAAACATATAATATATTACATGTAAATTGGTTCACAACCAACAATAAAACAATTAAAGACATCCCGTCCCGATGTTACATCTATCAGAGCATGACCCACTAAGGAGACTACACTAGACTCCAAGCACTAGCTTCTACTCAATCACTGCTCGTTACCTGAAAAATAGTTGTAAGGGTGAGTTCCTCAATCGATATAATAAGCATTATAAAATATCATGCAATGTTAAGTAATTTAACACGTTTCATCACCCAAATCAGATTACACATTCAGCAACGGCAATATCAACTCAATCATACTCAACATCAACACAACACACAACACACAACACACATATAATACTGGAATACATCCATTCATACTATATTCCATACAACAAACCAACACAATGCAACTCTAATGAGACTCGACTCGTCATGCATGTGGTACCATTCGGAGTAAAACTCCCAACTTAAAAATCATTGCCATTTTATTGGGCATCAAGGCATAAGCCTTCAACTTTCAACTTTTGCCAATCCAGGCCAACGTGGTGTGAGCAAAGCTCCGACTTAATGCATATGGATTTACATGACATGCACGACTTAAAATTTCGACAACATGATAATAATAGCAACACAACAATGGTTTCAACATAAGCAACTTATAATCAACTTTGGCTCACCAAGCCTACAACTCAGTATCTTTAACAACTTTCCGTACACGGAACAACTCAGCAACATACTTGTATCGACACTTCATAACATAAACTCAACAAAATTACTCATCACAATTAACGATAATATCACCCGACTCACCCCGACGAATTCCATTAAATTCTGAGCAAAATTCGATTTATCACTTTTCCAACAGTGTTAACCGGTTAACGCCCTGGGTTAACCGGTTAACGCAGGACAGAACACGCTTTCTGGCCATTTACAACAGTGTTAACCGGTTAACGCCCTGGGTTAACCGGTTAACGCAGACAGATTAACAATTTTTCACAAATTACAACAGTGTTAACCGGTTAACACCCTGGGTTAACCGGTTAACGCAAGACAGAAAGCTGTTCCTGCGCTAACACGAAGCAGAATGCGGAATTCTCCGCATTTTCCGCCGTTGGAGGACTTCCGGACCTCCGATTCCAATTCCGTAAGAAGCGATACGTTCGGAAAATCACAATACACTCAATTACAGATTTAAGTACAACTTTAACACACTTATCCAACATAATTTCTTAGCATTCAACATCCCAATTAGGGTCAAATCAACGGTTTATCACTACCCCTTACATGTTAATCTATAATACCCATTAAACGACGATAAACCCCCCTTACCTGATTAATCCGGCAAATCTTTGAGCTCCAAGCTTTTCTCTTCTCCAACCTTTGCCCTTGCTCTTCCTCTTTGCCCTTTCTCCACTTTCCAATTTTCAGCCGCTTCTCTGTTTCACGTAGAACTCTTTTTACCAAAATGGGATTCCTTTTCCTTATTTCACACTTATATAATTTTCCAATTTATATTATTATCCCAATAATAATAATTCGATAATTCCAAAAATAATAATAATAATAATCCAATTATCTAATTAAATTAATAAATATATTATTAACTTAATTTAATAATTATCGTATTATTATCGGGGTGTTACAACTCTCCCCCACTAAAAGAGTTTTCGTCCTCGAAAACATACCTCAAGCGAACAACTCCGGATAAGACTCCTTCATCGGAGTCTCCAGTTCCCAAGTCACGTTGCCACCCGCTGGTCCTCCCCAAGCTACCTTCACCAAGGCAATCTCTTTACCCCGCAACTGCTTCAACTCTCGATCCTCGATCCTCATAGGTGATGTTTCAACAGTCAGGTTATCTCTCACCTGTACATCATCCACTTGGACTACATGCGACGGATCAGGAATGTACCTTCTCAACTGAGACACATGAAAAACTTCATGCAAATTCGCAAGTGACGGCGGTAAAGCGATACGATAGGCTACCTCTCCTATCCTCTCTAGAATCTGATAAGGACCAATAAATCGAGGTGTCAACTTCCTTGACTTCAAAGCTCGACCAACCCCAGTTATCGGAGTAACACGAAGAAACACATGATCTCCCTCTTGAAACTCAAGTGACTTCCTCCTCTTATCATGATAACTCTTCTGACGACTCTGAGCAATTCTCATCTTCTCCTGAATCATCTTAATCTTTTCCGTAGTTTGTTGAACAATCTCCGGTCCAACCACAGCACTCTCACCGGACTCATACCAACATAAAGGTGTCCGACATCTTCTACCATACAAAGCTTCAAACGGCGCCATACCAATGCTCGAATGAAAACTATTGTTGTAGGTAAACTCAATCAAAGGTAAATAACAATCCCAAGTACCTCCCTTTTCCAAAACACAAGCTCTCAAAAGATCCTCTAATGACTGAATCGTCCTCTCAGTCTGACCATCAGTCTGCGGATGATATGCAGAACTCAATCTCAGCTTAGTTCCCAAAGCCCTCTGCAAACCTTCCCAGAACTTCGATGTAAATCTAGGATCTCTGTCCGAAACAATACTCGACGGAATACCATGCAAACTTACAATCTTCTCAATATACAACTCAGCTAATCTCTCTAACGGATAATCCATTCTAATCGGAATGAAATGAGCCGATTTCGTCAATCTATTAACAATCACCCAAATAGCTTCAAAACTCTTACTTGTCCTCGGTAAACCAGAAACAAAATCCATACTGATACTATCCCACTTCCACTCTGGAATAGCCAACGGTTGCATTAGCCCAGACGGCTTCTGATGCTCAATCTTTGACTTCTGACAAGTTAGGCACGCATACACAAAACGAGCCACATCTTCTTTCATTCCGGGCCACCAAAATATTTTCTTTAAATCCTGATACATTTTAGTAGCTCCTGGATGAATACTCAAACTGCTTCTATGACCCTCTTCTAGAATGCTTCTTTTCAAAATCGCATCATCAGGAATACAAATTCTTTCCCCCAATTTCAACACACCTCTCGCATCAATCTTAAAGTCACTCTTCTCTGATTGACCACAACGATTAAGGATATCTACTAATTTCACATCCAATGTCTGTGCCTCTCGGATACTATCCATAAAATCATTATTAATCTTTAGCATTCCTAGCATTACACTCTGCGGGGTTACTTCGCAAACCAAACTCATATCACGAAATTGCTCGATTAATTCCAACTCCTTAATCATCATTGCTGACACATGCAAGGTCTTTCTACTTAAAGCATCGGCCACAACATTTGCTTTTCCTGGATGATAATTCAACCCGAAATCATAATCCTTAAGCAATTCTAACCACCTACGTTGTCTCATGTTCAGCTCTTTCTGATCAAATAGATACTTTAAACTTTTATGATCGCTGAAAACTTCAAATCTGGAACCATAAAGGTAATGCCTCCAGATTTTTAGCACAAACACCACAGCAGCAAGTTCAAGATCATGCGTAGGATAGTTCTTTTCATGAATTCTTAACTGTCGCGACGCATAAGCAATTACTTTATTATTTTGCATGAGCACACCTCCTAAACCCATCAATGAAGCATCACAGTAGATTATAAACGGTTCCTCCGGATTTGGCAAAGTCAAAACCGGCGCCGACGTCAACCTCCTTTTTAATTCATTAAAACTTTCTTCGCACTGAACATCCCACACGAAAGCTTTACCTTTACCAGTTAATTTAGTTAACGGAAGTGCTAACTCAGAAAATCCTTCAATAAACCTTCTATAATATCCAGCTAATCCCAAAAAGCTTCTAATTTCGGTAGCCGACTTAGGGGTCTCCCATTGCAAAACAGCTTCGACCTTGGAAGGATCTACAGCAATACCTTTTCCTGAAATTACATGGCCGAGAAAACTGACTTCTCTTAACCAAAACTCACACTTGGACAGCTTCGCATAAAGTTTCTTATCTTTCAAAACATCCAACACTAATCCCAAATGTTCCTTGTGCTCTTCTTCGGACTTAGAGTAAATCAAAATATCATCAATAAATACTACCACAAAATGATCCAGATAAGTATGGAAAATACGATTCATGTATTCCATAAATACTCCCGGCGCATTAGTAACACCGAAAGGCATCACAGAATACTCATAATGTCCATACCGAGTTCTGAACGCTGTCTTCTGGATGTCTTCATCTTTCACCTTGATCTGATGATAGCCCGATCTCAAATCAATTTTACTGAACACACAAGCACCCACTAATTGATCCATCAAATCATCTATTCTCGGTAGTGGATACTTATTCTTGATCGTTACCTTATTCAATTGTCTATAATCAATACAAAGCCTCATACTACCATCTTTCTTCTTTACTAGCAACACTGGAGCTCCCCACGGTGACACACTTGGTCTTATAAACTTCTTCTCAAGTAAGTCTTCCAATTGCTTCTTTAATTCATACAATTCCGATGCCGACATTCTATACGGTGCCATCGAAATAGGCCTAGTACCAGGTACCAGATCAATAGTAAATTCAACTTCCCTCTCTGGCGGCACACTAGGAATTTCATCAGGAAAAACTTCAGGGAATTCTTTCACCACTAACAGTTCCTCAATCTTAGCTTTACTCTCAACCGACAACGTCGCCATCAAAGAAAACATCTGAGCTCCCTCTTTCATCAATTTTCGCAATTCTCCGAAAGGTAATAAGTCAACTCCTTCCTCTTCAGGAGTGGAAAACCTTACCGACTTATGATGACAATTTATATGAACATAATTATACTCTAACCAGTTCATACCAAGAATTACATCCATCCCATCCAACGGCAAACATACTAAATCAACATAGAAATCTCTATCGAAGATCGACAAAGGACATTTTAAACATACCAAAGAAGTAGTTATTGATCCCTTAGCTGGGGTCTCAACAATCAATTCACCATCCAAAGCGGACAATTTTAAACCCAGTCTTCGAGCACAGTTAGCAGAAATAAAACAGTGTGTAGCACCGGTATCAATAATAGTAATTAAAGGAGTACCATTTATGAAACATGTACCTCGGATAAGTCTGTCCTCACTGGAGGTTTGAGTTCCGGTCAATGCGAACACTTTTCCAGTTTGAGATTTCTTTGGCTTCTGACACTGACTTCCAATATGCCCCTCTTCGCCACAATTAAAACAAATCATTTCCTTGTGCTTGCAATCAGCTATTGCATGGCCAGTCTTACCATAGCGAAAACACCCCTTTACTTCAGCAGTGCATACATTACTCTTATGACCAGCCTGACCACATTTGAAACAAACTATACCAGCAGGATCACCTCCCCTACTAGTCCTCTGAGCCGGAGCAGCTCCTTGTTTCCCTTTTCCCACTGGGGCATCATACGGCTTGCCACGGTTTTGATGTTGCTTGCCCCTGCGGTCACTGACAATCTTGTAATGAGCATTATTGTCTTCTTCAAATATCCTGCAGCTATCAACCAATTCAGTAAAAATGCGTATCTTCTGATACCCAACAACCTTCTTAATTTCAAAGCGCAGTCCGTTTTCAAACTTGATGCACTTTGAAAACTCAGCACCAGCACCAGTGTAATGAGGATAAAATTTGGACAGCTCCACAAATTTTGCAGCATAATCAGTGACAGACATGTTTCCTTGCTTCAGTTCAAGGAACTCAATTTCTTTCTTACCACGGACATCTTCCGGATAATACTTTCTCATGAATTCCCTACGGAATACATCCCAAGTAATGACTTCACCTGCCACGGTCAACCTCTCGTGAGTCTCTAGCCACTAGTCATCAGCTTCGACTGCTAGCATGTGAGTACCATACCGAACCTTCTGAGCTGGAGTGCAATCCATAACACGGAAGATTCTCTCGATCTCTTTCAACCATCCCAAGGCTGCATCTGGATCATGCTTCCCTTTAAACACCGGCGGATTCTCTCTTTGAAAAGTCGCCAAGCTACGTGATCCAGCATCTCCACCAGCATTTGGCAAGTTCTGCACAGCTTGTGCCATTGCTTGCATTGCGGCAGCCATTGCAGCATCATTCCTTCCAGCCATTCCAACTTATCAATACAACACAACTTAAAAGTTAGATTAGTAACAATACACAATTGTTACACAGTAACGACACGACAACTGGCCGGACAGACCAACCTGCTCTGATACCACTAATGTAACACCCTTCTAAAATACCCCGAGTATATAATTAAAATAACAACATATCAATCAGAGTAAATATGCAATCAAGGGTGTCACATGACTACTTCACACCATAATAACTGTCATGCTCTTTATTTAATCAAAATAACATTTTTGCATAATTCGCAGCGGATAGAAATCAAATCAACCAATCAAAACATATAATATATTACATGTAAATTGGTTCACAACCAACAATAAAACAATTAAAGACATCCCGTCCCGATGTTACATCTATCAGAGCATGACCCACTAAGGAGACTACACTAGACTCCAAGCACTAGCTTCTACTCAATCACTGCTCGTTACCTGAAAAATAGTTGTAAGGGTGAGTTCCTCAATCGATATAATAAGCATTATAAAATATCATGCAATGTTAAGTAATTTAACACGTTTCATCACCCAAATCAGATTACACATTCAGCAACGGCAATATCAACTCAATCATACTCAACATCAACACAACACACAACACACAACACACATATAATACTGGAATACATCCATTCATACTATATTCCATACAACAAACCAACACAATGCAACTCTAATGAGACTCGACTCGTCATGCATGTGGTACCATTCGGAGTAAAACTCCCAACTTAAAAATCATTGCCATTTTATTGGGCATCAAGGCATAAGCCTTCAACTTTCAACTTTTGCCAATCCAGGCCAACGTGGTGTGAGCAAAGCTCCGACTTAATGCATATGGATTTACATGACATGCACGACTTAAAATTTCGACAACATGATAATAATAGCAACACAACAATGGTTTCAACATAAGCAACTTATAATCAACTTTGGCTCACCAAGCCTACAACTCAGTATCTTTAACAACTTTCCGTACACGGAACAACTCAGCAACATACTTGTATCGACACTTCATAACATAAACTCAACAAAATTACTCATCACAATTAACGATAATATCACCCGACTCACCCCGACGAATTCCATTAAATTCTGAGCAAAATTCGATTTATCACTTTTCCAACAGTGTTAACCGGTTAACGCCCTGGGTTAACCGGTTAACGCAGGACAGAACACGCTTTCTGGCCATTTACAACAGTGTTAACCGGTTAACGCCCTGGGTTAACCGGTTAACGCAGACAGATTAGCAATTTTTCACAAATTACAACAGTGTTAACCGGTTAACACCCTGGGTTAACCGGTTAACGCAAGACAGAAAGCTGTTCCTGCGCTAACACGAAGCAGAATGCAGAATTCTCCGCATTTTCCGCCGTTGGAGGACTTCCGGACCTCCGATTCCAATTCCGTAAGAAGCGATACGTTCGGAAAATCACAATACACTCAATTACAGATTTAAGTACAACTTTAACACACTTATCCAACATAATTTCTCAGCATTCAACATCCCAATTAGGGTCAAATCAACGGTTTATCACTACCCCTTACATGTTAATCTATAATACCCATTAAACGACGATAAACCCCCCTTACCTGATTAATCCGGCAAATCTTTGAGCTCCAAGCTTTTCTCTTCTCCAACCTTTGCCCTTGCTCTTCCTCTTTGCCCTTTCTCCACTTTCCACTTTTCAGCCGCTTCTCTGTTTCACGTAGAACTCTTTTTACCAAAATGGGATTCCTTTTCCTTATTTCACACTTATATAATTTTCCAATTTATATTATTATCCCAATAATAATAATTCGATAATTCCAAAAATAATAATAATAATAATCCAATTATCTAATTAAATTAATAAATATATTATTAACTTAATTTAATAATTATCGTATTATTATCGGGGTGTTACATTGCCTATTTCTGAATTCAAACTCACTGCAACACTTCACAAGTGTTGCCTATTTCTGAATTCAAAATTAATCTTCACTTGCATATTTTCTTATCGTTTTGGAACACACTCAAGATTATTAATTCTTAATAATTTACAATAATCCCCCACTTATTCTAATAATGACAAGATCAATTCCACAAAAAGAGGAATAAAGAATGTTAATACAGTTAGGTATCTTTCGATTTAAAACTTAACCTTAACGAGGACAACGCAAAGTTTAATCGGAATGTTAGGTAGCAATTCTTTTAAACCATTAATCCATATGATTAGATTGGCGTTACCTTACACATATTCTTTAAGTGTTCCTCCCCTATATATCTCGCCTAACACTTATTTATGGCAATATGCTTTCCTGTTTCATGAATTTTCCGTGAGAGAAACTCCAACTCTTACTTTGAGACAACACCATCTCAAAATTCACATAGGTGAAGTTCATATTGTATCCTTTTCCATTAGACACATACCCTCGATATTGAACTTCATCAAGAGTTTAGAAAACTCAACCCTCATTTTAAAGGTCAACATTATCACGAAATGTTTGACAAACATCCAAATAAACGACTTGTTGTTACCTGTTGAATCTTTAGGTTAATATTTTGTTAACGTAAGATTGGGTTGTCGTCATTGTCTGAACTCTTACTCAAGGAGTTTAAACCCCATGCCTCTCAAGGTTGTTTTTACTAAGTCTCTGGCCAGTGACTTAGTAAATGGATCATCCAGATTATAGCTCGTTCGTATATAGGTGAGTGTAATGATTTTGTCTTTATTCAACTTTCTCACAAAGGAATGTCTAAGTCCCACTGGCCTAGGCTTTATGTTATACACTTTTGTATGCTCTAGGTAAAGTGTCTTGACTACCACAATGTATCAACACCTTTGAAACATTGTCTTTAGCCCATGAAACTTCCAACAGAATGTCCCTCAACCACTCAACTTCTTCACTAGCGGAAGTAAGAACTGAACTCTGATTCTATGGTTGAGAGAGTGAACCACATTTATTTCTTGCTCTTCCAAGAAAGTGTATCCTCGACTAGTGTAAATATCTACATAAATGAAAATTTATGATATTCAACACTTGATATCAAACTCGTATTGGTATATCCTTCTAATGTGAAAAGAAATCTACCACAATGGAGGTCAAGATTTTCGGTTTTCATAAGATAGCCAAAAATCATAATGATGGCCTTTTAGTGCTCACCATTTGGATTATTAGTAAAATCTACTCATTTTACTAATTGCAAATTTTATGTCGGGTCCAGTACATTGCATGCACTTAAATATTCCAATTGAGTCACAACTCTTCCATCATCCTTTTAAAGTTTGACACTAGGGTCAAATGGAGTAGTCACTTTCTTGAAATTTAAATGTTTGAACTTGTCAATTACTTTCTCAACATAATGTGTTTGACTAAGTTCATAACCCCCACTATTTCGCTTTACTTGGATCCCTAAAAGTGTGTCAACTAATCCAAGATTATTCATCTTGAATATGGAAGTTAGAAACCTCTTTGTTTCTAAAACTTCACTTATCTTATTGCTAATGATCAATATGTAATCAACATAGATACAAAGGAATATCACATTATTGTCACACAACTTTGTGTACAAACACTTGTCACAAGAATTAGATGAATAAAGTTTTTAGATAATCATGCATGATGATGCAAGAAGATTTTCAGATGAAGTGAGAGGTGAAATTCTAAGCAATTTAAAGTAATATAGTATGAATTGCAATGAGTACCTTAGTTATGTTCACTTGTCTCAAATCTTCACTTGAATTTCTATGTTCAACCTTCTTGATCAACTTCATCATTGACGTGCTTGACACTTTTGACCCCTTTCTTCTTTGATAATCTATGTCTTCATCAAAATTGAACTAGATATAAGATATATTTTTCAGAATTTCCCCCTTTTGATGATGACAAAGTATTGTCTCCTTCTAAGTTATGTGTCTCCCCCTTAATTGGTGAATCTTACAATAACAAAGTCAAATTTTTGATGTCATTGTTTCAGTGTTTGTTTTAATCCATAGAAAGATTTGACAAGTTTGCACGCCTTTGTTCATTACCAAGAAGCACATATAGGGATGTCAAATTGCATTTGTTAATGGGGATCCATGTGGGGATTATTTGTGTGGAGCTCCGAAGTCAGTGATTTTTCCCCATGGGGAAGGGGATGGAGGGAAAAGTTCCCCCGATGACACTTCGGAACGAGGATTGAGAAAGTATCATCCGCCCCGCGGATTTCCCGATCCAGACCATATCATTTAAATTTTATATATAATATATTATATAATCATCATAACAACCACTCTTCATTGTTCATTATGTTTATGGTATTTACTTTTCGGCTTCACTATACTTCACTTAGTAATTTGTTTTTCATTCAATTAGTAAATTAGTAAATTAGTAGTTATGTTTTCGTAACTGCAAGAGTTTTTGCATTTTTTTGTTATTGATATAAGATGTATTTAAAAAAATGCAAAATATATCTTTTTTAAAAAGGAAAAAATAACGAAATATTAGTGTCATAGTTTTGATCGAAAAATATATAATTTTTTTAAGACTCGATCTCCGTAGATCTCTGATTCCTCATAGAGATTTGTGGGGATGAGGATGGGGAATAATATTCCCCCGTGGTGAGACTATAGGGATGGTGATGGGAAAAATATCAGGGGACATGGCCAGGAGTGGGGAAACATCTTCTGCACATTCCCTGTCCCGTTGACATCCCTAAACACATAACCTTCCGATTTCTCCTTATAAATCTTCTCATCAAAATATCTATTTTGTAATGTCGTTTTGACATCCATTTGATGAACTATAAAATCATACCAAAAAAACTAATACAAATAATATTTTAATTATCGACGTCCTTTCTACTAATACATATGTTAAAATAATAAATATTTTTTTTTGTCTAAAATCTGTGACTACTAATATAATCTTTCACCCAATATACAAAAGGGCATAATCTTTCACCATATATATATATATATATATATATATATATATATATATATATATATATATATATATATATATATATATATATATATATAAAAGGGCATGAGGTTTGTTTCTCCATCAAAATTACAGCCACAAATTTATCATAAATAATTTAAAATCACATAAATTAAAATTATATGAATTTATTGTGCATCTCTTTGTATTAAACTTCTGCATCTGATAATAAAATATTATATTTTTATAATGTTTATTTTATATATCAAGCTGTGCAATGGTTCAGTTAGCAAATGTCTTTAAAGTCACCGTTGGCAAAATGAAATTTATTTCAAAAAGGCCATGTTTAAATTCTAATCAGCGACCTTTCCATTAAAATTTGTGCCGCTTACAACCAGACGTAATCACAATATAAAATTTATGCTTGCAGTAGATATACATAGTTACATAAACACATATGATATGTAATTGATCATTTTCACTTTAGTAGGAAGATCAGTTTTCCTATTAGTGAGAGCCAAGACACCATTATTATGGATAAAATAAAACTCATCTTTCCCTCATAAACTAAAGTCCATATAATTTTAAATCAATTTAATTTAAAGATATCAATGTCTAAGTTCCATTAAAAAAATAAAATGAATTAAACTCTATCACAACTGGCATTGCTAGCTTGTCAGATTGCTCGCACTGTATAGCCATGCAGGCATTGAATATGGCAGTCAAAGACAAACTGGACATGTCCTCTTGACCACCTTTATTTTAATTGCTTATATAATATAAAATCACAACACAATTATCTTAAGCTTTTTTGGATAGGACAAAACTCATTTTGTTTGTTCAAAATCATATCTTTTTATATATATTTTTTCGAGTTTTAATATGGGACTTGATCATATTTTTCCAGTAAACTACACGCCATGTATTTCTGAAAAAGCCCAGAAAGCAGAGTTCAGGCAGAAGACTGTACTACTCCTGCAATGCCAAAACATTAGCCAACACACTATGCACTTACAGTCAACATAAACTTAATTTTATTTGTTTCATGTTATTAATGTGTATCGTACTATTCTTCACCTCATTTATTTTTCTTGTATATCTTTAACTTTATGTATTTTTCTATAAAAAAAAATAAAAAATTACATCGAATAATATTTTATAATAAAAATTTGATAATAAATAATTGGTTGTGTTTTATATATTTAATTATGATACTCCTTAAAGGTTATCATCTAATGATTTTTTATAAAAAAATTGAAATAAAATTAAACAAAAATTAAAAGGGTGTCTATCCTCTCGTTGGGTATAATTTTTTTTCTTAATACCCTCGATCCATATTATATAATCACAAAATTTTAACTATTTCCATTCGAAAATTAGAAATAAATGTTTCAGTTTCACGAAAAAATTAAAAATGACAATAGTTGAATAAGTGTTTATCTTGAACAGTGATTTTAATCTCCTTTACAGTGGCGCAGAATGAACATGCATGGTTAACATTCCAACATGCAAGTCATTTCAAGATTCAAGATGAGTAAAATGAAATTGGAGATTAGAGATTGTGTACCTTCTCAAAGTGCCTGAATTGTTTTTATATTTTGGGTTGAGTAGAGTGAGCTTAAGATGGATTGAAGTGATTTAGAGTTTCACTTAAAGCATTTGCCTTTTTCATTTCTTTTGCTTCATCAACCTTCTTTAACAATGTATCCTTCTTACTTAAGTTTTTCAGCATCTCCTGTTTTATTTCGCCAAAATGAGTGTTAATAGTGTTGACTTGGTAAGAGATTATGACGTGGAAACCTCTTATGGGTTATCCCCTAATTGTCTTCACCCTTTTTTTAACAGCGATCATGTGGGACCAAAGGTTATAATCATATCTGACAACTCTGGGTCAGAAGGGATGTCTGAGACTTCCATTGAGGGAGAAACTTCTTCTTCTGAGTCATTAGATGCCCTTATTTCAAATGTTGGCGGGAAAAAAATCGCTTTGAGGTCCCTATACCCCCTCCTACCTTGTCAGAAGAGGTGATACAGGTCAGTCTGCAAAGGATAGGCATTGCTAGAGATTTCATTCAGACTTGCATGCAGACCGTAAGTTACAAGCCTAACGATGCTCAGGTGTTGGAACATTTAAATCTTCGACGTCGGTCGATGCACCGATGTATGATTGAGTATATGTAAAAGTATCAGGCACTTCCTCGATTCTGAGCACTGAGGTCGCCCTGGGAGATGCTGACATTGCGGTCGGTGACCCTTCAGAGCGGTCGGCTCATCTAGTGCCAGGAGAGAAGAGGATATGTAGTTCTTTTGATGATTGCATGGTCCCGTTTCACGAATTCTTATTTACTAGAGTAAAACTTCACATGTCTTTTTCTGAATTTGAGATAGTCATCCTAAGACATTTTAAATTTTCTCTTTCCCATATTCATTAAGGTTCTTTGGCGTATAAAATGGTCTTTCAACTATGTGCTGAGTACAAAGCTTAGGAACCCTCTCTCGACTTATTTTTCTATCTTTCTCATCTGATATACACGTATCCAGATAACTTCCGTAACCAAGGGCTTCTTCAACTTCACCCTGTCACCCCTTGGTTTGGCTCTTTTACTCTAGACGAGGACAATTTCTTGAGACGTTTCCTTTTGGTGAAGCCCCTCCATCGCCTCCATAACTCATTCTACTTTATGATATATCCCCATTAACTCTCCTTAATACCGTCATATTTTGTATCAAAAGTATTGGTCTAAGATCCATTTTAACCAAGATGTTGGCTCCTACTGCGCCCATATGGCTTCTCTTTCTCTGTACAAGGTAATATTGAAGAAAGAGATGATATTTTTGGTTTCGGGGACTTGGCTATGAGGACGTGTCCATTCCCAGTGAGGTCCCCCCTACCGAAATGAGGAAGAAGAAAATTGATACTTGTGTTATCTGGAGCGCAGTTAGTCTTGAGGATAGAAGGGAGATCTTTGGTGAGGGCAGAGCCTTCATGTTTTTTTACATGTGTGATTGCATTTTGTAGATAACATGTATAAAATAAGAAGCTGAATATGTTCTACTAGCTTGTAGATTCCCAAGGTATCAGGGTTGCGGTGAATAGTGATATTTCAGCTTCTTGCCCCCACTTCTTTAGTGGTTATTGCTCCTACTCCGACCATGTATCCTGCCTCGGCTATAGAAGCTTCGAACCTTATATGCGAGGTGGATCATGTGGATGCTACGACCGTTTTGATAATGGAGGAACCAATGTTGCCTCCGGTTTAGACTAGAAGAACCTGGGGTGAAAGACAGTTATCTCCCCAAGGTGAGGCTTCTCCACAAGGTGCACCTTAGAATTGGACTGACACCCGATGTTAACTGAGAACTTGCATTAGCATCCTAATGTCCCCCTAGTCCTCACTCTGACATTGGCGGGAATTATGGATGCGGCCGAGTCGAATAGTGGATTGTGAGGCTTCATCCCGACTTTCATGAAAATTTCCTTTGGACCCTGGCGCAACCTTGGGTCTGAGCCTTAGAGACTTCCTTTTGCTATCTCGCTGAGTTCTTGAAGAAATTGGGGATCTAGACTCCGAAGAAGTATGGCAGAATTTGTGGTTGACCAATCTGCATCTCCACTCCCGAACACTTTCAGATTATAAGATATGAGGAAGTTGTGAATGGGGAAGACGAAAAACAAAAGCAAATTTGCGGAAAATGTAGGAAGCTGGAGTTGATTTGCTCTTGATTCTGTAACCTAAGGAGGTGACAAACTGGTAAATTGGAGATCTGGATCAGAACCGCAAGAATCAAGATCTAAAACTTTTGAGTTTGTTCGATGGTTTTTACGAAGCGAACATAATTTTCATGAAAAACGTTGGAATCAGATGTCGATTTCCACATACAGAACCACTATTCCGTTTGGGAATAATAAATAAATGTTATAGCTTCACGAAGGAACCATAAATGATTAGAATTGAATAATTATTTATCTTTAACCGTGGCTCCGATCTCCTTTACGGTGACGCGGAGTGAACCTGCATGGTTAGCACTCCAACGTCCAAGTCAGTTCAAGATTCAAGATGAGTAAAGTGGATTGTTTCACTTTAGCGTAGAGTGAGCTTGTGAACTATTTTTATATTTTTGATCAAGTAGAGTAAGTTTACAATGAACTGGATCTTGGTCAGGTAGGCATTTGGCAGGTTTCAGAACGTTAATATATATATATATATATATATATATATATATATATATATATATAATATATATATTATATATATATATATATATATATATATATATATATAATATTTTCATTTAAATTCTTGAAATAAGAGTTGATGTAGTAGTTATTTTGTATTATTTTGACACTAGTAACCTCATAGTCATAAAATATATCAAAACGATTAACTTAGTAATAGAGACATTTGTGGCCCTTTTATATCGGTCATATTACAATTTTAGCTTGCCTTCATTCTTTAACTCCAATTGATACCCTCCATGTTTATAGATGATGAGATATACATTATTATTTTATATGACAATTTTGCTTCGGTTTCATGCTTAAATCAAAAAAAAAATTAGAACAGGTCTATACCTGGTCTCCAAATCCTAAAATCTGTTAAATATATATCTTTTTGTGTCAAAGTCGAAATAGTGTGTTTGTACTCGACGAGTGTCAAAAATTGTTTGTGTAGAATAGCGTATGTATGTTATATTTGACAGAAAGTCAAATATAGCTTGTTGAAGCATGCAATCAAAGCATGTAGTTGTCGAAAGAGTTGACAAAGTCAAAATAGTTCACTTAGCTTAGCTTTAGTTGAGTTAGTTATTTTGTGGTTAATTTGAATGCAAGTAACCTCATATATAAATATAGAGGAACTCTATTTTATTTGAAACTAAGTGAAAGGATATATAGTTTTGCATTGTGTAGTTTCAGAAATCATAGTTGTGATTAACACACATTGTATTAAACACTTAAAGTGCAGTTTGTACAACAATATACATTCTTATTCTTCCTCCATAATTTCTATTCTCTCTCACTTTCAATTGCATTGTTTTCTTCTTTCAATTCTATGTATACTGTATAATCATATTACAACCAAAGAATGGTTGTTTCATCTAAGTAAAGGGTGAAGAACAAGATGCATAATCAATTAGAAAGATTGATTCTTGTTCATCAATATTGATTCAGTTAACTTCAAGATTGGAGTTTTCCCAATATTTGGTCTCTAGAGAAATGGTTGTGTGATCTTTGGGACACATTGAATCATAATGAATCATCCGAACGGGTATTTTTTGGCGAACCTTCCCATCTTGAATGGTAAGAATTATGAAAATTGGTATAAGCAAATGGAATTTGTTTTTTGTTATCAAGATCTTTGGGAT
Organism: Lathyrus oleraceus; assembly: GCF_024323335.1. Classification (NCBI taxonomy): domain Eukaryota; kingdom Viridiplantae; phylum Streptophyta; class Magnoliopsida; order Fabales; family Fabaceae; genus Lathyrus; species Lathyrus oleraceus. Next base: position 426,380,794 of record NC_066584.1, on the reverse strand, counting down.
CCTGTGAAGAATGGAGTAACACCAATTAGATAGAATGCTACAGATGAACAAAAGTATGCATACACATATTGAAGAAGAAATATTACAAGACTCTCTTTTTAATCCATCAATGCGTTGATCCAGACAACTTTGAGCAAGTTATTGATGTAGATTCAGCAAAGGAAGCATGGGATATCCTGGAGAAATCATTTGGAGGCATCGAGAAAGTGGAGGAGGTGTAAGAACAAGTTTGATTCTACATCTACACAACTTTATGTTATGATGATAACAAAGTGTAAAAGAACAATTTTGGATGTTAACTATTTTTTAAGTGTGCATAAACTTAAAGGTCGGAACATAATCTAAATGGAAAGAAAAAATAATGATTAAAGCATAAACTTAAGAACAATTGAAGAAAACACATGTTGAACAAAGGAAGAATATAAAGATGTGTTTAAAGCAAGTCAAGCTTCAATGTTATCAAGTCAACATTTCAGAACAAAAACCATCCAGAAAACCTCTAATAAAGCTTTGAATATAAAGTGTGTGCAAGTCTCAGAACCTAGTACTTAAAGGACTCTGAAGTCTCTCCATGTTCTGAAGATAACTTCTTACTTCTACTCAAGCTTCACCAAGTTATATTAGAAGCCTCTGACTAGAAGTTGATAAGCAAAGGAAATATTCTCTAGCAGTCAGCGCATCTGATCTGAACAAACTATGCTTTTGCATTTCTTGTTCATATTCACTTTGGATTGTAGTACTTTCAAGCCTCACTCTGAATAGATTTTGTACTCTACATCATTTAGACTCTAGATTACGATCAAGCTTCCCTTAATCTATTATATGAAGCCTTTGATTATGACGAGTAGTATACTCAAAGGAAAGTACAATCAAGCTTCACTTAATCTATTATATGAAGCCTCTGATCTTTACTCAAGCTTTAAACCAATTTCATCAGAAACCTTTGACTAATATATTTTAATTAAATGTCATTGTTGTTTGATGTGACAGAAGTACAAAAATAAAATCTACTTTCAAAGTAAAGAAGCTTCTCACGTCCCATTACCAAACAACTCTCTGCTGCAAGCAACGCTCAACTGTAACACATGAAGTAGCATTCATATAACAGATACTTCAAAGGTAAATTCCTTTTCTACCCTCCAACGAATCTCTTCATCTTCTATATATTCTGAATAAGATGAACATGGAAGGATGAGAGAGAGAGAGAGAGAGAGAGAGTAGAAAAGAGAAACATGTGTGTGGATGCAAGCATGCATGTGGATATGTGTAAGTCTTTGTAGACGCTAAAGCTACAACATCACAACACAACAAAGAGAGAAATACTTAGAACTTCCATTGTATATCTTTTAAATGTAATCATCTAAACTTCATCTTGTGTATGTGCTTAACAAAGAAGCACTCTTGTAAACACAAACTATTATAACCAAGTTTGGTTATGTTCCTCAAGCGACCATGTTGGTCAGGTTTGTGAGAGGGCTTTGCTAGGTAGTCAAAAAGGGTGAAATCTTCTTAAGCGGCCAAGTAGGTCAGGGTGTTAAGGAGACAATGATCGTTGGAATTTCTCAAGCGACCGTGTAGGTCAGGATCTTGAGGAATCATTAATAGGTTCTTATTGCATTTGTAATCATGATGTGATTATTGGATTAAGTCCTTGGCTATGGAAAATCACTCTGGTGGGTGGGAAGGAGGTAACATAGTTAGCAGTGAACTAGAATAAAAATGCTTGTGTATTTTATCATTGTTCTTATTAGTGTTGTTACTATTATTACTTTGTTTTGGGAAGCAAAAAGTTATCAAATTGGAAACCCAATTCAAACTCCCTTTCTTGTGTTTCCTGCACCTTCAATTGGTATCGGAACACCGATTATGTTATTGACTAGATTATGTCAAACACTTAACTGTGTCTGAAAAAGATCCATTTTTTAAACACATTAAGGCAACGCAAGCTGCAATGATAAAATATCATTTATCTTCCACAAGCACACATCCTCTAGATGCAGATGAGAAACAAGATAAATATCAACAAAGAAATGAGCATGTAAAGCAATCCATGACACTAACATGGAGTCAAGCTTGAGACTTTTCAAAATAAGGATTTGTGAAACTTTTGAGTACATGTTGCTCAAAATTTCAAACTCGAGTTTTGGTTTGAAAGTATTAAACAAAGTTCACTTCAACTGACCAAGTGAAAAGTTCATCTGTAGCTAACCAATAAAGAAAAAGGCTATGATGACTACTCTCATTCTGCTCACAATTTGAACTGATAAGCTGGACAATTTTGTGGATAGTTATGAAACCAAGCATGAAGAATATGAACCTTGAAAGAAGATCGTGTGTCTAAAGAAGCATCAACCAATTCTAGAAGGATAGTTGTCACACCCTAATTTTGACTCTGAATCGCCGATTAAATACATTCATCATAGCTATTGCATCTCTACATATAATACCATGCATTCCATACCGCATAGTGCCTAGAATATCAGTTGAAATAATTTTTTCGGATCTACAGGCAAACTGGTTGAATTAATCGACGAATGTGCGTCAAATCAATGGACGGAAAATTTTAAAATCAAGCTTCCAAACATAAGCTTTATTAATCTACGTTTCACGTTGTTTAATCTGGTATGCTCGCTTTATTTTTCAGCTAATTTTCCGGCCACTTTTTGATCAGCTCGAGCCTGTTTAACCGGTCAAAATTTATTTCAAAATTAAAAGAATCGCTGCATTTTTCGAATAAGTTTATTTCGTACTGATCATTTTTGGTGCATTTAGTTTAATTTTTCGAGCATTTTTACGCCTGACTTTTACTCGTTTTGAGTCTTTTTTTATTTTTATTTTTTAAGTCAAAATAACTTAAATAATTAAATAGATTTGTCTATATTTTTAGTTTGATTATTTAAAACAATTTGATTTTTTAATTTAATTATTTAAATTGCTTTTACAATAAATAACCAACAAGTGAATCCTTTTTCATAAAAAGAGTTTGTTTCTATATATATGGAAAAAAACAAAGATTATGATGCAGTGAAAAAGAATATAGCAGGACAACACATCGATTTAGGGGTGGACCCTATTTTACAGCCTATCAAGCAATACTAGTGATGATATTCTTTTCCTTTTACGATAATTTTTCTTTCTAACCATAAGAAAGAAAAACTCACAAAATCTGAAAAAGGAGGATACAAATAGAGACTCAGAAGAAAACTCAAGGACTTTCTCTTGATCCCGGTCACCTACAACGATTTGTAATCACCACCCTTGGTTGTGCTCCTCAACCACCAATAGACTCGTTTTCCTTTGCCTCTGTTCATCATTCACCACCAACATCCAAACACATACCTTCTGGTCGCCATTCTCCTCCAACCCTTCTGTCTTCCATTTCCGGTGTCGAACCACCCTCCACCGTGAAACTCAACGGAAACTCCTTCGTTCAATTTTTCATTTCTCTCCCACAAACGTAAACCGACCGCGACATACAAGAAACAATTGAACTTGCATCTTCAATTCAACTCTATTTTTTTGTTAATTTCAAATTCACGGAGTTTGTTTTCTATTTTGTTTGGATTGCTGTCTGTTGTTGATTTCTGTACAAGTTAAGAGTCCAATTTAAGATTTGGATCTGATTATGTTATTGTCGCGCTATCGTCATATTCTGTTTCCAATTATGCAAAAACAACATGAAGAACCAGTGTCCACATTTTCGTTAGGGTAACATTTTGACTTTGAATTTCCGTTTGAAGTTTTGTTGTCTGCAAAATTGATTTATGATGTTTCTTTGAATTTTATAAGATTGAACATTGATGCTTCTGTATACTTCTCTAAGTCTCAAGGTTAATATTCATTTCTTATTTTTAATATATTTTTATAAGGTTTTCAAAAGATTAATTGAACTTATAGTGTTTTTAGTGTAACAAATTGAAAAATGTGGCATATGTAACAAGCTCAACCAAATTTGTCTTACCATACTAATTATAGTGGAGATATGAGTCTCAATCACAATTCTTTGAAGATTTGAAATGTTCTGATAATTAGTTTAGTTATTGATGTACCTACTATTTTCTTAGTAAACTCATTTGGTGTTCTAGGCACCATTGTGGTAGCAGCTCGTTTGGGTTCTGTTGTTGCTCTAGAGTAGATTTGTTTAGGCACGAGTTGTTTCTCTTTATCAGAGTGTTTTTCTCTCCACTGTCTACAATATTCTTTGTAGTGCATTTGCAACTTTGGTTGTTTAGTTTATATCATGTGTTCTTGGTTTTTGGCTTTAATGTTAGCTTTTGTTTTTGTGTCCTAGATTGGGTGTTACCAGTATACAGTATCGCTTCTACTTGTAGAATATGTTTTATTAAGTTTGTGGGCATTCCTGATGCCTCAGCTTTAATGGCATTTTTTTCCCTTTGCTTTTTTTCAAAAAAAAAGTTTATAATAAGGATGGAATAAGAAATGTTCTTGCTGGGGCTTAAAAATGTTAATCCTCAAAATGAATTACTTTTTTTTTTCTTTAGAAATTTAATATAATTGTTTAAGTTATTGTGTAATATTGGAATAAGAAAGACAATAATTTTGGTTAAGAAGTCATACTTGATTTTTATTTTAATTCAACATGCAGATTTTTGGGATGATTAATTAATTTTGATTACGAAATGTTGTATCTGGAGAATACAGAGAGTGGCTATTGATGACGTATTATCATATTTTGTTATCATATTCCTGGATTGGTTTAATTTATAATTTATGAAAAAATTTCAATTAAAATAAGTTTGAACATTATGTAACTTTTTTAATGTTAAATAAGTATCTATATTAAACGTTTTATTATTATAAGCTTGAAAATAATGTTTCTTAAAGATAATTTGATAAATCCATAAGTGAGCTAAGCAATTAAGAGCCCATGGATAACCATGGATACAAAGGGTGCTAACACCTTCCCTTTGTATAATGTACCTCCCGAACCCAAAATCTAATCAAGGTCTTTCCTGTTCTTTTCCTCCTTTCCTTATTGGATAAAAGAAAAGTCGGTGGCGACTCTTGCTATCCGCGACATTGTTTTTCAAAACAAAACACAAAAGTCAGTTCACCGTATGACACATTGCATATCATTTTTCGAAAATACCAACAAAAAAACTCATCCATCCTTTTTCCATGATCAGCAAAGTGATTCTTAACACGCGTTTAAAATAAAGAACCACGTCTTAGGAGATGATGGGCGAGCTAAGGAAAAGCCAAGAAGCATTGAAGGAGGAACTCAATATGTTGAAGAGCCAAATGGGACGGGCCTTGGAAAACCTGTAAGCCTTGTTGAGAAAAGAGGGTCATCCCATACCCATTGTTGTAACAGAGAGAGCTACTGCTCCACATCCATATGGTGTTACCCAAGTCAAGGGTAATTCTATGTGGCAACTCCTCATCTACCGGCATATGGACTTCCCTCTGAATATCATCATCAACATCCTTTTGCTATTCCTCCTCAAAATCATCGAAGTCAAGTTCAGAACAAAAATCAAAATCAAAATAAGGGGAACAAAGATCATAACGACCCAATTCTGGTTCCATATAGCAAGCTCTACTCATAGCTGATCCAGAATACTTTGGTGACTCCTCGAGCTGTCACACCTATGTTACCATACCTTCCATGGTACAATCCAAATGCAACATGTGAATTCCATAAAGATGCAGTGGGACATGATCTGGATTCTTGCTTAGCGCTGAAAGCCTTGGTATGAGAACTGATTAACAAAAAGAGCTTAGTCTTTGAAGAAGACCACCTGAAGGTCAAGTGCGGATACCATACTGGAACAATGGGGAACTACATCGAGGAACGCAAGAGTTTTAATCTCAAGCTTCAAAGATTGATTGACATAAGGTGACCATAACTCAATGAGGAAGGCTCAGGTACATATATCTTGATTTATGGGCCAGGTAATGAGAAAGTCAAAGGACCCCTGAAACTCCTTAAGGTTTTGTACCACAAGGAAGAGGTTAGGGGTGTGGCTAACGAGATATCATCGTTTCCTGATAAGAGCATTGAGATATCGCCTTGGATTTCCAATGTCACGACGCACGCCAACGGAAGCAAAGGAGAAGTGTGTAGTGAATCCAAGGGGGTTACATCCAACAATGAGATTGAAGGAAAAGAATTTGAAGATCGTCGTGCCAATGTCAAAAAGCTTGTTGATCCCAACCTTCAAGTGGCTGAAAATGAGTAGTTAGCAACTCCCAAAGTGCCATGCCAGCAACCGTGGAAAAGTCCTCCGAATCGGCCAACTCAGGTTCCACATTAGCATCACCGCCAGAATCATAGGGCTCGAGATCTGAATAATCAACATCGACGTTAGAATCAACGTGGACCGCCAAACCGGCAAGAAAGGGAGACTCTCCAAATTGACTCGATCCCGATGACGTATAGTCAATTATGGTCTTAGTTGGTCCAAAGCTCGTCGATAGATCCTAAAGAGACCAGGTCTATGAAGTTCCCATTCCCTCCTTGGTACAACCCGAATGTTCAATATAAGTTTCGTGATGGAGTGGTGGGGCACTCAATCGAAGAGTGTAAGGTCTTCCAATAAGAAGTGCAAAGTATGATCAACAAAGGGCAACTGACCTCCGATGGCTCTAATGTGGTGAATGGTCCATTACCCTCATGAGTTTGGAGACTTCAAAAAACACTTCCTAGAGTCAGCAAATCAAGACAAAGGAGCTTATCCTCAACGTCGACAATCATTTGGTTTGTTCTAGCATTTCATTTGTACTTTCTTTACATGTTAAACTCTGTTTGCTTTTAAGCTTTGTTTCTTTTAATGGTAATATTAATGAAGTGATCATGCATTTTGAATTAATCCATTCATATTCACTCTTGATTTTTTTCCTTCATTTATGAAAAAAACAAAAATACTTCTCTCATTCACTTTTGTTTATCAAACCATTGTGTTAACAAAGATCAGAAGGAGGAGGATGAAAACGAAACACCTGAAATTTTTGTGGTATGCTTTTGAAGAAAACCTTGTCGATGATGTAAGGCATTGTTTCAAATCCCCAAACACCGGAGAAATAAGGAGTTAGTCCCTAGTCAACCACTTTGAGCCTTGAAGTTAGTATTTCTTTCGGAACTAAAACCCTTAATCTTAACCAGGGGCAGGGTAGTTTGTTCAGTTAATCTGACTTTGCATTTAAATTGCAAGAGGAAATATCCCACTTAGAAATATCTACCATATGTTATCCTTCACACATATCTTAAAGTGTCGAAGAAGTTGTGAAAAACCCAATATTATAGTGGTTGTTATTCAATAACCAATAACATGGCAGTCACGATTTTTTTTTTTAAAAGAAGAAAAAATCCTGCTAAGTTAAACACCGCAAAAAATGACTTATGCAAAAATCAAGGCATCTCGGTGAACCAAAGGCTTCAAAGAAGCGGTTCCGGCAAAATTAAAGATATTAAAAAATCAATCAAAAGAGGTCACTAAATCCTTAATAAAAACAAAATAAGGTGACTGGCATTTCAAGAAAATCTCAACTTGAATCCTCATTTTCACCTTCATATCTTCGAAGTCGAATCGTGTATCGAATTAACTGAATGTAGGAATTGGAGATCATCAAGAAGAAGTGGTGGGTAAAAATCAAATTTTGAGCCTTATATCCTTTTGTTTCAAAAACCGTGAACCAGGCCACATTACAACCCATAAAAGACCTAATTGAGGCAGAGTTTATTCTGAAAGCATACTACAACAAGGTTGTGTTAACTTGTCTCCAAACGATTTTTATTAATCATTTGATCGCACCAACTTACATACTGTGAATGACTAAATCATCATTGTGTTCTTATCAATGACTCATTCGCTGTATTTCACCCGTTCATGTCATAAATTTTCATTTCAAATTTTTGCATAAGCACTGCATTAAAATTACCATTTTTGAATGAACAATCTTATTTGCAAGTCAGCACTTAGCACTAAAGAAATTACAAGAATATACAATTGAGGAACTTGATAAAGTGGAATAAGTCCAGTCAAGGGAAATCATTTTGAGTATCAATCAATCCGAGCCAATCACCTAAGGGTCATCTAGTCAAGAGTAATTTTCTTCAAGACTCATACTGGGGCAAGCCACCTCAGAGCTCAATGAGTACAACTACCCAAGGACAGTCAATCAGAGGTCTACCACTCTAGGTTTTGATTAATCAGGGTCAAATCACTATAGTATTCAAACATTGGGGAAAGCCATCTCGAGATTGTCTCATGTCAAGCTTTTCAAACTCATTTTCAAGGTGAACGTTTTCAAAGACCCAACCAACTAGGGCAAGATGAGCCACAGAGGGGCAGACCCCCTTTATGCTTTCAAACTACTCAAACAAATTCTGCCACACGTCAACAACTATTGAGTTTAAGATGAGTTCCCGAAAATTATGCTAGCACGATTCATTATCCTCCAAAAGGATCCCATTGGCTAAGTTGTGGTTGTCAAGCTTGATAGAATTCTCCTTTGACAACATCTATCACAAAATATATGGTTGAGTTCTCGGTGTTGAAGAATCATGACTTCCATATAAAGCCTTTACAAACTCCTGGTCCACTCAAGTGTCAACATTCTCATATCATGATCATTCATATGTCATGCATAAAAAAAATCCAAATCATGCATAGCCAAAATGTACTTCGTGCTCATTTTGCATTGACCTAGGTCTTGTTATTGATCCCATATCCTTTGCCCTCTAATTCCAGTTTGTCTTTGGTGCCCTTAAACCATCATCCGGTTTTCGCAGTCATTTTCAAGTCCAACTCGGTTGGCACCTATCAAAAAAATTGTCCATGAGGTTCAATTCCTTTTTGGATTATCCGATGAATTTCCGGATTACTCCTTTGTTTATTGATGTATTTCCATAACTTGTCTGATGTATTTCCAGGTGTTTCCTTACCTAACTGATGTATTCTCAAATATGTCTGTCTTGTATTCTGATATATTTCCAGAATTTCCTCGATGTATTACCGGACGTGTCTGTATTCTGATGTATTTCCAGAATATCACTTATAATTCTGATGTATTTCCAGAATTCGTTTCTTTTACTCTATGATGAATTTCTGGACATGTCATTTTTGTTCTAACGCACTTCCAGAACCTCTATCTCATTCCCTGGCATTATTTCAAGACTCATTGGTGCCTCATAAAATTCAGTTGTTACTAGGAATCATTCCAAGCTCAATGGTTAGTAGAACTCATTTTAAACCCAATTATTGAGGGCATCACCATCACTCTGTTTATAAATACAATTGTAATTGGTATCTTAAGTTTGGTTGTCGCCAACACCATTTCAAGTCTAGTTGTTGCTGGCAAACTCCATTGTAGTCGGTAATTATTTTACTAATTCCTTTGGTCAAGTCCAAATATTGTTGGCAAAATCCATTAAAAGCTGGTTGTAATCCATTACTTATTGTCAAATTACAATTTTTCTTGGCAAAATCCGTTAAAAGCTGGTTGTAATCCATTGCTTATGGTCAAAGTCCAATTGTTGTTGGCAAAATCCGTTAAAAGCTAGTTGTAATCCATTGCTTACGGTCAAAGTCCAATTGTTGTTGGAAAAATCCGTTAAAAGTTGGTTGTAATCCATTACTTACGGTCAAAGTGCAATTGTTGTTGGCACGTACAGGGAGTTTGATTACCCTGTCTTTTTTGATGGTTCCGTGAAAGTCATGTATGACTCATCATCCTAAGGAATTTCCAGAAGCTTGGAGGTTTTTTGTAACACCCCGATAATAATAAGTATTTATTTAAATTAAATTAATAATATGTTTATTAATTTAATTAGAATATTTGAATTATTATTATTATTTTGGAATAATAATTATTGGGATAATTATTTAGTGGAATAATATTATTGGATATATAAGTTGGATTAATAAAAAGTCCCAATTTTTGGAAAAAGGTTTTCACGTGAAAAGGAAAAGAGAAGCGGCTGAAAGAGAAAGGGCAAAAAGAGAACCAGAGAACAAGGGTTGAAGGGAGGAGAAGCTTGGAGCTCGGAAGCTGCCGGATTAACTCAGGTAAGGGGGGTTTATCGTCAATTAACGGGTATTATGGGATGATATGTACTGGGTAGTAATAGACCATTGTTTTACCTCTGATTTGGATGATATATGTTGAATTTGTGAACTGTTGAGATGAACGAAAATTGGATTAAAATTGAAGAATTCGTAGGAATTAGAGGTAGAAAGGTTAGCAATTTGTGAAATCGAAAGTGTATGATTCGTGTTAGATAATATGAATGAATTGTGTGTGAAAATTGGACTGTAGGAGGTTGAATTGGACAGATCTCGTAGCAGAGAAAGCCATAGCAGATCTGAGAGCTCTGATCTCTGGTCATACGCGTATGGCACTAGGCAATACGCGTATGAGATGTTGGTACGCGTATGGGGGAAGGCCTTACGCGTATGGGAGAGAAAGATGACATTTTGAACGTAAATTGGTCTCTGGTGGTACGCGTAATGGGATATTGTTACGCGTAGCATACGCGTATGAGACAGGTGATACGCGTATGAGTTGAGCGAGGAAAGGCGCAATACGCGTATGAGAGTGGGCATTACGCGTATGGAGTTGGCCAGGTTTGGGCAATACGCGTATGGCATGGGCAGTACGCGTATGGGCAGAGTTGGGATTTTCCTGAACTGTTGTTGTGCAGTTTTTGGTTGTTTAGGCTGAGTGATGTACTTAGCTGAGATATGATGTTGTAGGGATCAATTCCCGTTGTTTTGAGTGGTGTAGGTATTAGTAGAGTGTGCTAATACTGTGTTTGACTATGTGGCATGATATGATATGCTTTTGTGATTAATTATGTTGATAATGTGTGATGGTATACATGATGATGTGAATGTATACATGGGTGAATAGACTGTATTATGGCTTAGAGTGTGAGCATGTGTCTATTCTTGATTATTGTTGATGTTGCATTGCTAGGTGATTAGCATGCATATTGTGGCCTTCGGGTGGTAGCTAATTCCCATGGTGAGGAATTAGTGAGTTTAGTCATTTTTGGACTGTTGTTGATTGTTTGCATGCTAGGTGAGTAGCGTGCATTTCATGGCCCATTTGGGGTGGTAGCTAATTCCCATGGTGAGGAATTAGTGAGTGAGTCACTATGTCTCAATTGAGTGGGACTAGTGAGCTTGGTAGCCGTGCCTGGATTTGGACGGTGAGGTTGAACTATATGTTCACAACATAGTCGGTACCGCATGCATGGAGTCTCATTGCATAATATATGTATGACGTGTAATATGAATGGATGTATTCCAATATTACACGTGTGTTTGTGTTGGTATTGTTGTGTGTGGTCATTGAGTATGGTTTGAGATTATACATATGCTATATGTTATTGTTAAGTATGATGTTTGAGTTGATACTGCTGTTATTGAGTATGTGGTCTGATTAGGGTGATTTGATGCGTTATTTACTTAACATTACATATTGTTGTATAATGCTCGTTATATTGATTGAGGAACTCACCCTTACGCCTATTTTTCAGGTAACGAGAAATGAGTTGAGTAGAAGCTTATGCTTGGAGTCTAGAGTAGTTTCTTATGGGTCATGCTCTGATAGATGTAACATCGGGAGGGAATGTTTTAATTAATTTGATATTGGTTGTTGGATGATTTACATGTATAGGGTTACATGTTTTACATTGACGTTGAATTTGATTCCGCTGCGAATTATGCAAAAGACCTTATTTTGATTTAAATAAATGAGCATGACAGGACATTTGATGAATGTAGTGAAATGATTGTGTGACACCCTTCGGGGCATAATTACTCTGATGAATATATATATTGTTATTTTAATTATAATAATTTGGGGTATTTAGAAGGGTGTTACATTAGTGGTATCAGAGCATAGTCGGTCGTGTCGAGTCGTAGTTATTCTGTTTCCCCTGTACGGGATAGGTGTTGTGTAACCCTATCAGTACTTATTCGTTTAGCTTGTTTGGGTTTTCAGAATAGAGATGGCTGGAAGAGGTAGAGATGATGCTGCGATTGCTGAGGCTCTGGGTATGCTAGCTGGAGTACTTGGAGGAAATCCGAATGTTGTGGGAATGGGAGCTGCTCGTCAGTTGAGTGAGTTCCAGAAGAACAATCCTCCAATGTTCAAAGGAGCATACGATCCAGATGGTGCCCAGAAGTGGTTGAAGGAGATAGAAAGGATTTTCAGAGTAACTGAGTGTGCTGATAACCAGAAGGTCAGGTTCGGTACACATATGCTGTCAGAAGAAGCTGATGATTGGTGGGTTGCTACCCGCACTGAGTTGGAAACTGCTGGAAATGCTGAGATTACTTGGGCGGTGTTCAGAGAAAGATTTCTGAGGAAGTATTTTCCCGAGGATGTCAGAGGAAAGAAAGAAATAGAATTCTTGGAATTGAAGCAGGGTAACAGGTCTGTTACGGAGTATGCTGCGAAGTTCACAGAGCTGTCAAAGTATTATACTCCCTATGCTGAGGCTGCTGGGGAATTTTCAAAGTGTGTGAAGTTTGAGAACGGGTTGCGTCCCGAGATCAAGCAGGCTATTGGATATCAAAGGATCAGAGTGTTTTCTGATTTGGTTGACTGTTGCAGGATTTTTGAACAGGATTCCAAAGCCAGAGCAGAGAGCTATCAGCAGAGGGTTGATAGGAAAGGTAAGAATCAGATTGATCGTGGGAAACCGTATGCAGCTGGCAAAGGTTTCCAGAGGCAGAGTGGGATGAAGAGGCCTAGTGGGGGGGATTCTAGTGCTCCTGCTAAGTGTTACAGGTGTGGTCAGGCTGGACATCGTATCCATGAGTGTACCAGTAATGAGAAGAAGTGTTTCAAATGTGGGAAAGGTGGTCATTTGGCTGCAGATTGCCGGTTGAAGACTGTGACTTGCTTCAACTGTGGAGAGTTGGGTCATATCAGTCCACAGTGTCCTAAGCCGAAGAAAGAGAATCAGTCAGGAGGCAAGGTTTTTGCTTTATCAGGTTCTGAGACTTCTGCAGATGATCGTTTGATCCGAGGTACGTGTTATATTAATGGCTTTCCTCTTGTAGCTATTATTGACACAGGTGCGACTCATTCTTTTATATCCTTGGATTGTGCTGTGAAACTTAAGTTAGAGATATCTGAGATGCTTGGTAGTATGGTGATTGATACTCCTGCGAAGGGTTCAGTGACTACTACTTCTGTTTGTCTGAGTTGCCCTTTGAGTATTTTTGGTAGGGATTTTGGGATAGACCTTGTGTGTCTTCCATTAGTGCAGATTGATGTTATTCTGGGTATGAACTGGTTGGTGTTTAACCGAGTCTATATCAACTGTTTTGATAAGACTGTGATATTTCCTGAGATTGAAGAAGGAAAGAGTTTGTTTCTATCAGCCAGGCAGGTGAATGAGGAAGTGGCAGATGGGGCAGAGTTGTTTATGCTGTTAGCGACTTTGGAAGCTAAAGATAAACTGGTGATTGGCAATCTCGCTGTAGTGTGTGATTTTCCTGATGTGTTTCCGGAAGAAGTGAATGAATTGCCGCCAGAGCGTGAAGTTGAGTTCTCGATTGATTTGGTACCTGGTACTAGACCGATATCGATGGCTCCTTATCGTATGTCTGCTGTTGAGTTAACTGAATTGAAGAGTCAGTTGGAAGATTTGTTGGATAAGAAATTTATTCGTCCGAGTGTGTCACCGTGGGGTGCACCCGTGTTATTGGTTAAGAAGAAAGAAGGTACTATGAGGTTGTGTGTGGACTACAGACAACTGAATAAAGTGACGATCAAGAATCGGTATCCTTTGCCGAGAATTGATGATTTGATGGATCAATTGGTTGGTGCTAGTGTGTTCAGCAAGATAGACTTGAGATCTGGGTATCATCAGATACGTGTGAAAACTGAAGACGTTCAGAAGACTGCTTTCAGAACAAGGTATGGACATTATGAGTATTCTGTAATGCCTTTTGGTGTGACTAATGCGCCTGGAGTATTCATGGAGTATATGAATAGGATTTTTCATCCGTATCTAGATCAGTTTGTTGTGGTATTTATTGATGACATTTTGGTGTATTCGAAATCTGAAGAAGAGCATGCTGAACATTTGAGAGTGGTGTTGGAAATTCTACGAGAAAAGAAGTTATTTGCTAAGCTGTCTAAGTGTGAATTTTGGTTAGAAGAGGTTAGTTTTCTTGGCCATGTGATTTCAAGAGGTGGTGTTGCTGTTGATCCTTCTAAGATAGAAGCGGTGTCTAAGTGGGAAGCTCCGAAGTCAGTTTCTGAGATTCGAAGTTTCCTTGGTTTGGCTGGTTATTATAGGAAGTTCATTGAGGGATTTTCTAAGTTGGCGTTACCGTTGACAATGTTGACTAGAAAGGGACAAGCGTTTGTTTGGGATTCAAAATGTGAAGAAGGTTTCCAAGAGTTAAAGAAAAGGTTGACTACTGCTCCTATTCTGATATTACCGAGTTCGTCGGAACTATTTGAGGTTTATTGTGATGCTTCATTGTTGGGCTTAGGTGGTGTGTTGATGCAGAATAAGCAGGTTATAGCTTATGCTTCGAGACAACTAAGGGTTCATGAGAGGAACTATCCGACACATGATTTAGAGTTGGCAGCTGTGGTATTTGTTCTGAAGTTGTGGAGGCATTATTTGTATGGGTCAAGATTTGAAGTTTTCAGTGACCATAAGAGTTTAAAGTATTTGTTTGATCAGAAAGAGCTGAATATGAGACAGAGGAGATGGTTAGAATTTTTGAAGGATTACGATTTTGGTTTGAATTACCATCCGGGTAAAGCAAACGTAGTGGCTGATGCGTTGAGTCGGAAATCATTGCATATGTCTATGTTAATGGTTAGGGAATTGGATCTGATTGAGCAGTTTAGAGACTTGAGTTTGGTATGTGAGAGTACTCACAATAGTGTTAAATTGGGGATGTTGAAGTTAACAAGTGGTATTTTGGACGAGATCAGAGAGGGTCAGAAATCCGATATGCTTTTGGTTGATAAGTTGACTTTAGTGAATCAAGGTCAAGGTGGTGAATTCAGAGTTGATGAGAATGGTGTTTTGAGATTTGGTGACCGGGTGTGTATTCCGGATGTTGCTGAGCTTAAGAAGAGTATTCTGGAAGAAGGACATCGTAGTGGCTTGAGTATTCATCCTGGGGCTACGAAGATGTATCATGATTTGAAAAGGTTATTTTGGTGGCCGGGAATGAAAAGAGAAATTGCAAGTTTTGTGTATTCCTGTTTGACTTGTCAGAAGTCGAAGATTGAGCATCAGAAGCCGTCTGGGCTAATGCAACCGTTGGCTATTCCAGAGTGGAAGTGGGACAGTATCAGTATGGATTTTGTTTCGGGTTTACCGAGAACAGTTAAGAATTTTGAGGCTATTTGGGTGATTGTGGATAGATTGACGAAGTCTGCTCATTTCATTCCGATCAGAATGGATTATCCGTTAGAGAGATTAGCCGAGTTGTATATTGAGAAGATTGTGAGTTTGCATGGTATTCCGTCTAGTATTGTTTCGGACAGAGATCCTAGATTTACATCAAAGTTTTGGGAAGGTTTGCAGAAGGCTTTGGGAACTAAGCTGAGATTGAGTTCTGCATATCATCCGCAGACTGATGGTCAGACGGAGAGGACGATTCAGTCACTAGAGGATCTTTTGAGAGCTTGTGTTTTGGAAAAAGGAGGTGCTTGGGATTGTTACTTGCCTTTGATTGAGTTTACCTACAATAATAGTTTTCATTCGAGTATTGGTATGGCACCGTTTGAAGCTTTGTATGGTAGGAGATGTCGGACACCGTTATGTTGGTATGAGTCCGGTGAGAGTGCTGTGGTTGGACCGGAGATTGTTCAACAAACTACGGAAAAGATTAAGATGATTCAGGAGAAGATGAGGATTGCTCAGAGTCGTCAGAAAAGTTATCATGACAAGAGAAGGAAGTCACTTGAGTTTCAAGAGGGAGACCATGTGTTTCTTCGTGTTACTCCGATAACTGGTGTTGGTCGAGCTTTGAAGTCGAAGAAGTTGACACCTCGATTTATTGGTCCTTATCAGATTTTGGAGAGGATAGGAGAGGTAGCCTATCGTATCGCTTTACCGCCGTCACTTGCGAATTTGCATGATGTTTTCCATGTGTCTCAGTTGAGGAGATACATTCATGATCCGTCGCATGTAGTCCAAGTAGATGATGTACAGGTGAGAGATAACCTGACTGTTGAAACATCACCTATGAGGATCGAGGATCGAGAGTTGAAGCAGTTGCGGGGTAAAGAGATTGCCTTGGTGAAGGTAGCTTGGGGAGGACCAGCAGGTGGCAATATGACTTGGGAACTTGAGAGCCAGATGAAGGAGTCTTATCCGGAGTTGTTCGATTGAGGTATGTTTTCGAGGACGAAAACTCTTTTAGTGGGGGAGAGTTGTAACACCCCGATAATAATAAGTATTTATTTAAATTAAATTAATAATATGTTTATTAATTTAATTAGAATATTTGAATTATTATTATTATTTTGGAATAATAATTATTGGGATAATTATTTAGTGGAATAATATTATTGGATATATAAGTTGGATTAATAAAAAGTCCCAATTTTTGGAAAAAGGTTTTCACGTGAAAAGGAAAAGAGAAGCGGCTGAAAGAGAAAGGGCAAAAAGAGAACCAGAGAACAAGGGTTGAAGGGAGGAGAAGCTTGGAGCTCGGAAGCTGCCGGATTAACTCAGGTAAGGGGGGTTTATCGTCAATTAACGGGTATTATGGGATGATATGTACTGGGTAGTAATAGACCATTGTTTTACCTCTGATTTGGATGATATATGTTGAATTTGTGAACTGTTGAGATGAACGAAAATTGGATTAAAATTGAAGAATTCGTAGGAATTAGAGGTAGAAAGGTTAGCAATTTGTGAAATCGAAAGTGTATGATTCGTGTTAGATAATATGAATGAATTGTGTGTGAAAATTGGACTGTAGGAGGTTGAATTGGACAGATCTCGTAGCAGAGAAAGCCATAGCAGATCTGAGAGCTCTGATCTCTGGTCATACGCGTATGGCACTAGGCAATACGCGTATGAGATGTTGGTACGCGTATGGGGGAAGGCCTTACGCGTATGGGAGAGAAAGATGACATTTTGAACGTAAATTGGTCTCTGGTGGTACGCGTAATGGGATATTGTTACGCGTAGCATACGCGTATGAGACAGGTGATACGCGTATGAGTTGAGCGAGGAAAGGCGCAATACGCGTATGAGAGTGGGCATTACGCGTATGGAGTTGGCCAGGTTTGGGCAATACGCGTATGGCATGGGCAGTACGCGTATGGGCAGAGTTGGGATTTTCCTGAACTGTTGTTGTGCAGTTTTTGGTTGTTTAGGCTGAGTGATGTACTTAGCTGAGATATGATGTTGTAGGGATCAATTCCCGTTGTTTTGAGTGGTGTAGGTATTAGTAGAGTGTGCTAATACTGTGTTTGACTATGTGGCATGATATGATATGCTTTTGTGATTAATTATGTTGATAATGTGTGATGGTATACATGATGATGTGAATGTATACATGGGTGAATAGACTGTATTATGGCTTAGAGTGTGAGCATGTGTCTATTCTTGATTATTGTTGATGTTGCATTGCTAGGTGATTAGCATGCATATTGTGGCCTTCGGGTGGTAGCTAATTCCCATGGTGAGGAATTAGTGAGTTTAGTCATTTTTGGACTGTTGTTGATTGTTTGCATGCTAGGTGAGTAGCGTGCATTTCATGACCCATTTGGGGTGGTAGCTAATTCCCATGGTGAGGAATTAGTGAGTGAGTCACTATGTCTCAATTGAGTGGGACTAGTGAGCTTGGTAGCCGTGCCTGGATTTGGACGGTGAGGTTGAACTATATGTTCACAACATAGTCGGTACCGCATGCATGGAGTCTCATTGCATAATATATGTATGACGTGTAATATGAATGGATGTATTCCAATATTACACGTGTGTTTGTGTTGGTATTGTTGTGTGTGGTCATTGAGTATGGTTTGAGATTATACATATGCTATATGTTATTGTTAAGTATGATGTTTGAGTTGATACTGCTGTTATTGAGTATGTGGTCTGATTAGGGTGATTTGATGCGTTATTTACTTAACATTACATATTGTTGTATAATGCTCGTTATATTGATTGAGGAACTCACCCTTACGCCTATTTTTCAGGTAACGAGAAATGAGTTGAGTAGAAGCTTATGCTTGGAGTCTAGAGTAGTTTCTTATGGGTCATGCTCTGATAGATGTAACATCGGGAGGGAATGTTTTAATTAATTTGATATTGGTTGTTGGATGATTTACATGTATAGGGTTACATGTTTTACATTGACGTTGAATTTGATTCCGCTGCGAATTATGCAAAAGACCTTATTTTGATTTAAATAAATGAGCATGACAGGACATTTGATGAATGTAGTGAAATGATTGTGTGACACCCTTCGGGGCATAATTACTCTGATGAATATATATATTGTTATTTTAATTATAATAATTTGGGGTATTTAGAAGGGTGTTACATTTTTCGTGTTAGAAAACTCCAATGATGTTGGTTTTGTTTGATTTCTTTGTAAAGAATCATCATAGCCTTTTGCACGGATGATCTACTTATAAGAAGACTTCTGCTTATCTTTGTTTTGCATAAATTCCCTGTTAGGAATCTCCAAAATCTTTGATCGGATGAATTTCTTGTGAGAAATCTCCAGAACTGTCAGATGTATTCTAAAGTGTCTGGTCAGGTATGAACCTATTGATGAAATTTGCTTTGTATGTTTTCCTATATTGTCAGGTCATGTATGAACCTGTTGTTAAAGTTTTCTTTGGGTTTTCTAGTGTTGTCAGGTTACGTATGAACCTGTTGTTAAAATCTCTATGAAACCTCTAGAATTGCTAGGTCATGCATGAACCTGTGGATATGCTTTCTTTGAATTTTCCAATTCGTCAGGTCACGTATGAACCTATTGATAAAACTCCCTTTGATTTTTCTGAAGTGTTGTCAGGTCATGTCTGAACTCGTGGGTGAAACTTTATTTGAATATCCCAATGTTGAGGTCACGTATGAACCTATTCATTAAAATTTCCTTGATTTTCTAGTATTGTCAAGTCGTGTCTGAATCTGTTGCTGAAACACTTTCAATTTTCCAATGTTGTCAGTTCATGTATAAGCCTATTGATGGAACTTTCTTTGTATGTTTTCCAATATTATCAAGATATCTTTGAACCTGTTAATAGAACCTTTTGCTATCCCCCAACATTGTCAGGTCATGTTTGAACCTGTTATTGAAACTCTTTTAATATTCCAATACTCAGGTCATGTATGAACCTATTGATGGACTTCTTTGATTTTTTCTAAAAGTGTCAGGTCATATATGAACCTGTTGACCAAAATTTCCTTGTTATTCAAGTTGTCTTCAGGTCGTGTGTGAACTTGCTGACGAAATCTCTTGTATTCTAAGTGTCGTTTATCAACTTTCACTTTGAGTACTCCCTAGTGTGTGTCTGACCCTCCAGCAGGATCTTTATCCTCAACGAGTTTGTTTTACCCTATTTGTCTGTTTCCCTGTGGGCTATCAATATTCCCCACAGATTGGTCTGTCTGGCATAACATCTCCTGTTAAGGGTTCACCATATCCCTGACAGATAAATTCAAAAAAACCAGAGAGTCTCATATCGTATCATATCGCATCATTTTCATTTCAGGATCAAAATCCGGGTATTCTTAGTATTTAACTATCTCCCACTATGATCATATGAAGAGTGTTCTGCTTCATATTTCTTTGGTTGAAGATACTTAAATAGGGGCAACTGTCACACACTAATTTTGACTCTGAATCGCTGATTCAATATATTCCTCATAGTCATTGCATCTCTACATAGCATACCATGCATTCCATACCGCATAGTGCCTAAAATATCAGTCGAAATAATTTTTACGGATCTACAGGCAAACTGGTTGAATTAATCGACGGATGTGCGTCAAATCAGTGGACGGAAAATTTTAAAGTCAAGCTTCCAGACACCAGCTTTATTAATCTACGTTTCGCGTAGTTTAATCTGGTATGCTCGATTTATTTTTCAGCTAATTTTTCGGCCACTTTTTGATCAGCTCGAGCCTGTTTAATCGGTCAAAATTTATTTCAAAACTAAAAGAATCGCTGCATTTTTCCAATAAGTTTATTTCGCACTGATCATTTTGGTGCATTCAGTTTAATTTTTCGAGCATTTTTACGCCTGACTTTTACTCATTTTGAGTCTTTTTTTATTTTTATTTTTTAAGTCAAAATAATTGAAATAATTAAATAGATTTGTCTATATTTTTATTTTTATTATTTAAAACAATTTGATTTTTTAATTTAATTATTTCAAATTGCTTTTACAATAAATAACCAACAAGTGAATCCTTTTTCATAAAAAGAGTTTGTTTCTATATATATGGAAAAAAACAAAGACTATGATGCAGTGAAAAAGAATATAGCAGGACAACACATCGATTTAGGGGTGGACCCTATTTTACAGCCTATCAAGCAATACTAGTGATGATATTCTTTTCCTTTTACGATATTTTTTCTTTCTAACCATAAGAAAGAAAAACTCACAAAATCTGAAAAAGGAGGATACAAATAGAGACTCAGAAGAAAACTCAAGGACTTTCTCTTGATCCCGGTCACCTACAACGATTTGTAATCACCACCCTTGGTTGTGCTCCTCAACCACCAATAGACTCGTTTTCCTTTGCCTCTGTTCATCATTCACCACCAACATCCAAACACATACCTTCTGGTCGCCATTCTCCTCCAACCTTTCTGTCTTCCATTTCCGATGTCGAACCACCCTCCACCGTGAAACTCAACGGAAACTCCTTCGTTCAATTTTTCATTTCTCTCCCACAAACGTAAACCGACCACGACATACAAGAAACAATTGAACTTGCATCTTCAATTCAATTTTTTGTTAATTTCAAATTCACGGAGTTTGTTTTCTATTTTGTTTGGATTGCTGTCTGTTGTTGATTTCTGTACAGGTTAAGAGTCCAATTTAAGATTTGGATCTGATTATGTTATTGTCGCGCTATCGTCATATTCTGTTTCCAATTACGCAAAAACAACATGAAGAACCAGTGTCCATATTTTCGTGAGGGTAACATTTTGACTCTGAATTTCCGTTTGAAGTTTTGTTGTCTGCAAAATTAATTTATGATGTTTCTTTAAATTTTATGAGATTGGACATTGATGCTTCTATATACTTCTCTACGTCTCAAGGTTAATATTCATTTCTTATTTTTAATATATTGTTATAAGGTTTTCAAAAGATTAATTGAACTTATAGTGTTTTTAGTGTAACAAATTGAAAACTGTGGCATATGTAATAAGCTCAACCAAATTTGTCTTACCATACTGATTATAGTGGAGATATGAGTCTCAATCACAATTCTTTGAAGATTTGAAATGTTTTGATAATTAGTTTAGTTATTGATGTACCTACTATTTTCTTAGTAAATTCGTTTGGTGTTCTAGGCGCCATTGTGGTAGCAACTCGTTTGGGTTCTGTTGTTGCTCTGGAGTAGATTTGTTTAGGCACGAGTTGTTTCTCTTTATCAGAGTGTTTTTCTCTCTACTGTCTACAATATTCTTTGTAGTGCATCTGCAACTTTGGTTGTTTAGTTTATATCATGTGTTCTTGGTTTTTGGCCTTCATGTTAGCTTTTGTTTTTGTGTCCTAGATTGGGTGTTACCAGTATACAATATCGCTTCTATTTGTAGAATATTTTTTATTAAGTTTGTGGGCATTCCTGATGCCTCAGCTTTAATGGCATTTTTTTCCCTTTGCTTTTTTTCAAAAAAAAAGTTTATAATAAGGATGGAATAAGAAATGTTGATTTGTTTGGAAAGTTCTTGCTGGGGCTTAAAAATGTTAATCTTCAAAATGAATTACTTTTTTTTTCTTTAGAAATTTAATATAATTGTTTAAGTTATTGTGTAATATTGGAATAAGAAAGACAATAATTTTGGTTAAGAAGTCATACTTGATTTCTATTTTAATTCTGCAGATTTTTGGGATGATTAATTAATTTTGATTAAGAAATGTTGTATCTGGAGAATGAAGAGAGTGGCTATTGATGACGTATTATCATATTTTATTATCATATTTCTGGATTGGTTTAATTTATAATTTATGAAAAAAATTCAATTAAAATAAGTTTGAACATTATGTAACTTTTTTAATGTTAAATAAGTATCTATATTAAACCTTTTATTATTATAAGCTTGAAAATAATGTTTCTTAAAGATAATTTGATAAAAAAACAAGTATCATAAAGTAAACTCTTTCACTGCTAAATTTTGTTTTGGGGAAAACATGATAGATTTGTGAAGAAATTATTATTATTATTATTAGTAGTAGTAGTAGTAGATGCAGCTTTCATTCAACACTATGTTCTCTAAAATTACCGTGTTGCGGTTATTTTTTAGCACAATCAACCATATTTATTTTGAGTAGTTTTGTTTCAAATACAAAATATAAGGAATTATTTTGAACTAATCTCAAATATTTTACAAATCATTTTCAACTAATGCTTTAAACCCATTTTTCTAATCAAATGTAAAAGAAAAGGACCATTCAAATCTAGCATTCTGACGCAACCCTTAATTGCTTCAAACTATTTTCAAAATCATTTATGTGAATCACCCTCGATCAACATCGACTGAGTCTTAAAATCAAACGCAATGATTAAAAAAATTCAAAACAAACATGAAAGAAGAGGACCGTTGGAATCTAGCATTCCGGTGGGAACCCTCGAATGATCGGTCTTGAGCCTCGCGTTTTGGGTTAACCGTTCATTCTTTTCTTTTGTCCCTAAAACACTTTAATTAACTTGGACAAAATAAGGGTCGTTGGGATCAAGCATTCTGGTGCAACTCTTTGAACAATTGATTCTTATCAAGCGTTCGTTGTCCATCAAACCATTTTGTCAATTAATTCGAATGAAAAAGGACCATTGGAATCTAGCATTCCGGTGGAACCCCGAGTGATTAATCCCGAGGCTTATGTCTCGTTCTCATCAAATGTTCGTCGTTCACCTATAAAATATATCGAACACATCAAACTCTTTTCTCGCCGCCGCGCGATTAATCTTCAAAACCTATTAAAAAACGAAAGACATCTTGTCTTAAGATAATGCAAAGCAATGTTTCGTCCATAATTGTTGAGTTGAGGTAAATGGCGTTTTTCCGAATGTTGATTTATAAATCCATTCGACGCGATGTATATGTCCGCTCCTCACCTGTTTTGGGTAAAACAATGTTTCTCGTCGATTAATACAAGATAGCTTTCGCTAAAATCGACCAACAAACAAACGTTTTCTACCCAGAACTACGTAAGCCTTGAGTTATCTATTGAGATACGTAGGAGCAGAATTGTGAAATCTTGTCAGGCCCATTAATAAAAATTTAGGTTTAGCTCTTTTCTGCCCCCTAATAATAAAAACATTTTTAGGTCTTCTCTCATTAATAAAAATTCAAAAACATTTCTCTTCTCTCTCTTTCCTATCCCAAATAAGTAGAAGATTAGAAACTAACAACACGATAACATTCATCGAAACTAACTAGATGGTTCCCGTTGAGTACAATGGACGTGAGAGGTGCTAATACCTTCCCCTTGTGTAACTGACTCCCGAACCCAGATATTGCTTGCGATGACCATATCTTATCCTTTATTTTAGGGGTTTTATCAATATTTTCCTTTTCCCTCTTTGGGAATAAATAAAGTTTGGTGGCGACTCTGTTCAGTCCATCATGCGAGTGTGCGATTGCGCTTCGCTTAAGTATTATTCTCATTTTTCGAGGTGCGACAGATGGCGACTCTGTTGGGGAAAGGAACATCCTTAAGTGAGTCAACCCTAGTTTAGTTAGGTTTTTGTTTGTGTGTTAGCTTTGCTTTTCTCTTTTCTCCTTTGTTATATGCTTTCTTTATCCTTGCTTTACCATATTTTTATATCTGTATATATATCTATGTGTGGGTGTTGTGATTTTAATATCAAGAATAAAGCTTTACACCCGAGGTTTGGAGAAAGAAGAGAGAACACATAAGTTTAGAATTGGAAGTTGTGTAGTGTTAGTCCCTAAGGTCCACTCCTTGCGTGCCTAGCATGAAGACTCCCCTAGAGTAGACCTATTTGTAGATCTCGTTATAAGACAGCCAGCCTGTCGCATGACGCTGATTCATGAAGGGTCCATGACTCTAGGAGCCCCTCTTAGAACCAGTTTCTGCTTTGGTGGTTGTGTAATGTTGGACTCCAAAAGCCTCTCCTTGTTGCACCCGACATGAAAACCCCGTACAGAAGAGGCCTTTCGTCACTCTAGTCATAAAGCGGCTAGCCTGTTGCATGACGTTGATACGATTATGGTCCATGACTCTGGGAACCTTATCAAAAATGTAGAAACTATCCCGTGAGTGGGTTTACGGGTAGAAATCCTATAACTATATGTTAAGGAGCCTACCTAGTAGGGTGTTCTATGTTACTCATGTTATCCCAGATCCTAACTACCTGCGTTGCATTTTATTTGCATACTAAAACACAAAAAATGCATCGTATCCATTCATATATGTCATTGCATCTGCATTCGTCATCATGCATTGTGTCATACCCCAAAATTTGCCCGTTAAGTTTTCAGGACATTTTTCAAGACATTCTAATCCATGTTCAAGACATTAATGTTAAAGGAACAAGGGTCCAGCGCACAGGTTACCAAATCCAGAAGATGACCTAAACTGGCATGCTCGCTAGGCGAAGCCCACGCGTCATTCCTTCGCTAGCTGCTCGCCTAGCGAATCCTTCGCTACCTCACTTGCCTAGCGAGCTCACGAATACCAGAAAATTTTGGGCTTAATTCTGAGCCCACCAAGACACAACTATTATAAATACCAGAACTTCACACAGAGAAGAGGAGACACAGATGGACATACGGTGGACAGAGAGGGAACAAGCAAACCCTAACAGAGGCAACCGGAAAAACCCTGGAGGCTAACGAAGAGAATTCAGAGTAACCCCCGGATACCCCGAAGGAAACTCATTTGCACAAAGGTTACCTCCGCCTAACTCAATTGCAAACAGGTTTGCCCCACCCCCACTAATTTTATGCTCCTAATTTGATATCTGCAAATACATGAGGCATTATGATTGAATTTCTCATTAGGTTTTGCATATGGGTTTAAGTATGCATGAATGTGTAACATAATATCTTGAATGTTTAACCATGTAATTTCTGTAATGGATGCCATAGGGTTTGGGGTTCCGGAAATCGCACTGTTATCAAAGGAGAACCCAGAACCAGCAGCCGTTCACCAGCACTTCGCTGAGCAAACATGTAGCGAGGGTTCGCCAAGCCTTCGCTAGGCGAGGCAGTAGCGAACATGACAGTATTTGTTTTTTCCATTTGCATTCTAATCTGTTCTGTACTTGATTGACATGTTTCCTATTGCATTTACACGCTGCTTGCCTGACACTATTATTGCTGTGATTCTTTTGTTTGGTGCAACCATTCTAACCCGTTTGTTGAATTTTGTAAGGGTTCACATACTCCTGAAGAGACAGTTTGCTGGGTATTCCACTTTATTTGTCGGATACCCTTGTGAAGATTCATTTTAATTACTTGACTGATTACATTGCCTTCGAACATATGATTTGGGCCCTCTCTTTGTTGCCTTACGATATTACGGCCATGTCCCGCGAATGTAAGGATACCCTTAGCAAAGACCCTTCGGTTAAATCATCATAGTCCCTCAAATGTTACCTTCGAATACATGACTTTGTCCCTCGATGACCCTTCGTGGTAGCCTACGGTTAAATGATGATCGTCCCTTCGAATGCTAAGGTATCCTTACAAATGTTGCCTTCAATGACCAATCGACGACCCTACGATGTCCCTTTACATCCAAAGGATAAGACTACTTACTTCTCAATAGTAAGGACAGTTTTACCCTCCTAAGGATAGGAAATACCTATAAAGACCTTGGTCAGGTATAACTCTTAAATGCTTGCTCGCAGCTTAAAATACTTTTCACACCTCATACTTTTCAAAACATCTTTTAGAAAATCACCACTTGGCATACATTCGCACCAGAATCATCGTCGAGTTATATTTTTCTAAACATCTTTCAAAATCAAACGAGATAAACACTTTGTATACATTCGTACAAGAATCATTATAAAGTTAAGCTCTCCTTTCAAAACATTTTCTAAACACACCACATTTCTCAAACACTTTCTCGAACAAGGAAAACATAAGTGAGCTAAGCAATTAAGAGCCCATGGATAACCATGGATACAAAGGGTGCTAACACCTTCCCTTTGTATAATGTACCTCCCGAACCCAAAATCTAATCAAGGTCTTTCCTGTTCTTTTCCGCCTTTCCTTATTGGATAAAAGAAAAGTCGGTGGCGACTCTTGCTATCCGCGACATTGTTTTTCAAAACAAAACAGAAAAGTCAGTTCACTGTATGACAGAACTGGCGACTCTGCTGGGGACTTAAAAAGAGAGGTTACCTTAAAAAAAAAAGGTCATTTATGTTTTCGAATTGTTCCTTCAGCTGATTTACTTTTAAGGGATTGTTTGGGTATTCTATGCTTGAGTGAAAGATCCTACACCCGGATCTAGTGTACCTTAGGTAAGTAGCGAGAGATCATCGCGTCTGTCCAGCGTATACTGGAATGGTTAAAATGATGGCTACGGTTAATGTGACACTTTAGATGTCCTGATGTTCCTCATGTTTACCTGAGGAAAAATTTGGCGTCTGCGTGGTGTCATCAAAGCATTAACCAGACCTTTAGAACCCTAATTGACTCATCCTAGCCATTAGAAAGTAGTGAGATAACTGACTTCGGTTCCGACTGGGGTTGGTTGATACTCGATACTACACTATTTGAGATTGGACTTTAGGGAAATTTTGGTCAACCGCTTGGTGTTGCACTGAAGTGGACTTAAGGAAAGGTCGATGATTTGAGATCCTTCTAGAACCCGGTTACTATTCTAGGATAGGTGGAACCAACCAAACTTCAGTGGGGAGGGTACTTACCTATGGAACTCATGCAAGCCTTAAAAACCTAGGAATGATTGCGGTGTGACTTGTTTGTGTTTGTTACTTACATAACATCATAACATCATAACATCATGACATTGTACTAACCATTTCAAGGACTTAGGGGTTTAACTTTGCTCTGTTAAACAGGCTATGGCTTCCAGGAAGACCATCCGGATCAATTTTGTAGCGACCTCCCCTCAACTCAAGGATTTAGTGTCAGAACTGCCCGATCATGCTCAGTTCATCAAGAAACATGGTTCTCTCCTCAACTTAGCTACTACCGGTTTCAAAGAAGATATGATGAGAGTTCTATTCCAGTTCTTCGATCCTAAACATCATTGCTTCACCTTCCCAGATTATCAGTTGGTACCCACATTAGAAGAATTCTCTAGGCTGCTTGGGATACCTATCCTTTATCAAACACCTTTCAGTGGTTTAGAAAAGATTCTGAAGTCTGAAGAAGTCGCTGCGGCTTTACACATGACAAAGTCCGACATTGAAACTAATTGGGTAACAAGAAGTGGAGTTAAGGGTTTACTTGCCAAATTTCTGATAAATAAGGCCCGAGAATTCCTAAAAGTTATGAATATTCATGCTTTCGAAGATGTTCTAGCATTACTAATCTATGGTTTGGTGCTATTTCCTAACCCGGATCAATTCATAGACATGAATGCTGTTAGGATATTTCTCACTCATAACCCTGTGCCTACCTTGCTTGGAGACATTTTGCATTCCCTTCACACTCGTACTATGAAAAGGCAAGGGACTCTCATGTGCTGCGTACCTTTATTATCTAGGTGGTTTATTTCGCACCTTCCTCAATCAGTCTTAAAGAATGAGCAAAATTTGAAATGGTCTCAAAGGATAATGTCGCTCTCCCAGTCAGACATCCATTGGTGTCCTCAACCCAAAGAAAATGTTATCATCATTGACCGTTGTGGAGAATTCTCTAACGTACCACTCCTGGGGATAAGAGGAGGTATTACTTATAACCCAGCTTTAGCCCTACGTCAGTTCGGTTATGCTAGAAGAGACGGTCCACATGAAATAATTATTCAAGGCACTGTGTTTGACTATGACAACGACTCTCAAGGTCTCCGTGAAAGGTTTGTACGAGCTTGGGGCATGGTGAAA
The DNA here is from genome assembly GCF_024323335.1 of Lathyrus oleraceus. NCBI lineage: Eukaryota > Viridiplantae > Streptophyta > Magnoliopsida > Fabales > Fabaceae > Lathyrus > Lathyrus oleraceus. The sequence goes on along the minus strand of NC_066584.1, from coordinate 426,352,584 downwards.
AGAAGTACTTTAGGACAGAAAAACTCTATTCCTATGGAACCTTATCTCAGATGGGTACGCGCCAGAGCTCGTGAGCTTACCATGCCATATCTTGCAATCTGATTGTCGAACCAAAAGTTGAAGGAGGTGCCCCTCAGATCATTCCTTATCCAGATATGCCTACCAATGTTGAAGAATTGAAGAAGTCCTGGATCCAGTTGAGAGAGGAAAGGGATACTTTTGAAACTCAGTTCGGTGCAGAAAGGAAGAAAGTATTAGAGCTCACCAGCCAACTTAATGAGGAACGAAGACTCAATGCATATCTCCGCCCAAAAAGAAGCCGTCCCTGGGAGACTTGAACTTTCATTGTATTGTTATTATTTTTTTGTAACGAACATCGATTAAAGAAATTATTAATAAAAGTTCCCTTTTTTTTGGTGGTTTACGCAAAGTTAAATCCCGAAAGTCCTTGAAAACATTTCATACATTGCATAACATAACATAACATCGCATAACAGGTATTCTAAAGGATCAATGTTCTCACGGTCTTCCTTCTAAACAGAAAAATGGCTCTCGAACAAACTGTCAAAGATCTCCAGGCTCAGAATGCTCAATTCTAGGAGATGATCTTGAACTTATCCAAGGGGTAGGATGAGCTGAAGGCTCTCTTGCTCGAGAAGAAGAAAGACAAGAAAGCTGTGAGTTACATTAACCCGGGAAGAAGGCTTAAAGGACAGGCCGCAGGAGTCAAGATTAGAATTCTGAAGGATCACGAAGAGGAGACAGAAAATGATTCGGAAGAGGAAAATGCTGATCCTTTCAACCCTGAGGACGACGATGAAGATTATGAAAATGAACAGTACTCTCCAAAAGATGATAAGTATAAGTTGCTGGAAGAACGCATGCTAGCTATGGAGGGTCAAAAGGCGCCCGGTCTGGATTTCGAAGGCTTAGGTCTGGTCTCTGATGTGGTCATTCCCCACAAATTCAAGGTCCCCGCTTTCACTAAGTATGATGGTGCGTCTTGTCCTCAGATGCATCTGAGAGCTTATGTGAGAAAAATTCAACCGTATACCACTGATAGGAAGCTATGGATCCATTTCTTCCAACAGAGTCTGTCTGGCACACAGTTAGAGTGGTATTATCAGCTCGAGAGCTCTAACATCCACACCTGGACTGATTTAGCGAAAGCTTTCTACAAGCACTACCAGTATAATTCTGAATTGGCGCTTACTCGGCTACAATTGCAGAATATGACTATGGGATCTAAAGAAAGCTTCAAAGAATATGCTCAAAAATGGAGAGATTTGGCTGGCAGAGTCAAACCCCCTATGACTGATCGAGAATTAGTGGACATGTTCATGGGTACACTGACTGGCCCATTCTACAACCATCTATTGGGAAGTTCCTCATCGGGTTTCACTGAACTTATATTAACGGGTGAACGTGTTGAAAGTGGCATTCGAAGTGGAAAGATACAGGTGGCTACCTCTGCAAGCACCAAAAAGTCCTATCAGGGGAGGAACGAATCAAATGCTGTGTACGGTCAAAGGGGTCATAACAAGAAAAATCGTGACCATACTGTTGGAGCAGTTACAATTACAGCACCGCCATCTCAAAACTTCCAACACAGACAAGACAGGCCGAGAAGACAGTTTACGAAGATCAATATGACTTTAGCACAAGCACTGCAGGGTATGCTAAAAGCATATTTAATTACCCTCAGAGGTCCTCCTGTAAATCCCAACACTACTTCTCCTCGTTATAATCCCAATGCCAGGTGTGCATATCACTCCAATAGCCCCGGGCATGATACAAACGATTGTTGGTTGTTGAAGAATAAGATTCAGGATATGATCGACGCTGGAGAAATTGAATTTGATCCTCCGGAGACTCCTAATGTCATCACTGCTTCTATGCCTAATCATGACAAGACTGTTAATGTTGCGGATGACAATTCTCACATTTCTAATATAGCTGACTTAGCATCTCCTCTCCTGATCATCAAGAAGAATTTATTGCAAGCTGGTTTATTTCCAGGTTGTGCTGAAAATTGCGATCTCTGTATACTCCGACCCAATGATTGCTTAAAGTTGAGGAATGGTATTCAACGGCTGATGGATGATCGTACAATTCTCTTTGAAAAGATTCCTAAGGTGGAAAACCCTATTGAAGAAATATCTGTGATTGCCAGATCCAAAGTTCCAGTGAAGATTACCGCTACTAGAGTGCCTGTGAAGATTACTGCTGAGCCCAGGGTAGCTCCCCTAATTATTACTGCACCTGGCCCAGTATCGTATTCCTCAAGCAAAGCCATTCCGTGGAATTATGGAGGGGATGTTTTCATCCACGGCATAAAGCAAGATGATAATTCTACTAATCCTAATGACGTTGACATTGTTGGGACTAGTAAAATTACTCGAAGCGGAAGGATCTTTTCTCCAGAAATCTCACCTCCCATCCCTGAAACTCGAGCAAAGGAACCAGTAATCAATCCTTCTCAGTCAAGGACACCAGTCGAAGTTACTACCGAAGATGTTGCCAAACAGGAAATGGAAGAAATGCTGAAAATCATCCGCAAGAGTGATTTTGATGTGGTAGAACAGTTGGGGCATACTCCGTCTAAAATTTCGATGTTATCCTTGTTGTTATCTTCTGAATCTCATGCCAATGCATTGATAAAATTCTTGAAGACCGCTCATGTACCTCAGGAGACATCCGTCGATCAGTTCGAAAATTATGTTGCTCACTTGGCTGTTGACAATGGCCTAGGCTTTTCCGATGCTGACCTGACACCAGCAGGAAAGAATCACAATAAAGCTCTGCATATCTCCATTGAGTGTAAGGGGATCACCTTGTCTCATGTGTTGATCGATAATGGCTCTTCTTTGAATGTGCTACCGAAAGCTGTACTCGATAAACTTGACTGTAAAAGCATTGAGCTGAAGCCTAGTGACGTTGTGGTGCGTGCTTATGATGGTGCGAAGACTGTTGTCCATGGTGAAGTGGTTCTCCCTATCAAGATAGGACCTCAAGTCTTCAACACTACCTTTCACGTAATGAACATTCGTCCTGCCTATTCCTGCTTGTTGGGACGCCCTTGGATTCATGGGGCAAGTGTTGTAGCTTCGTCTCTCCATCAAAAGCTGAGGTATCCAATAGAGGGTAAGATTGTCACTGTGTGTGGAGAAGAAGAGTATATTGTCAGTAGTGTGCATACCTTCAGATACGTCGAGATGGATGGCAAATTCTTTGAGACTCCTTCTCAGTCATTTGAAGTAGTTCCTCCGACCAGCCCTGTCCTTAAGCCAACTTCCCATGTGCCCAAGGTTATTCGTGCTCCTCCTGCTATGACTTCTCTGAAAGACGCTCAAGCCGTGGTCGAAGATGGTGGTCGTACTGGCTGGGGTCAACCGATCAACGTACCGTACAAGTCTGATAGATTTGGCCTGGGATTTAGTTCTGAAAAGGCAGTCAAAGATCAGATTAATGCTGTAGAAGATGCTGATAGCGATTGCGACTTGGATAGCTGGATTTTCCCAACAATTGGTGACGGACTCAATAATTGGAAGGCTGAAGACACTATCCCGATTTCCTTTAGTCAGGAGTAATTGTTATTGCCTATTTTAGTGTTGCAAATTTTTAATTTTTACGATTGAACTTCTTAAAGCATTGTGTCTATGCCCGGGGCACAAATAGCTAATTTGTTAAGGGTTTTGTCATTTTCATAAGCATATCCACATTCAATAAATCAATGGACTGTTTGCATTCAAATATTGCGCTCTTTATCTTTCCTGTCATCTTTTAAACAAGCTATGCTTTCTTACACACACTCACGTAACAAATTGCAGATCCATATCCACTCTGGATCCTGTTGATAATAATTCTGTTACTGTTCATTATGGCTTTGAAAATCCGATCTACCAAGCCGAGGATGGAAGTGAGGAAGATTGTGAAGTACCTGGAGAGCTTGCCAGACTGTTACTGCAAGAGGAAAAGACTATACAGCCGCATGAGGAATCAATTGAAATTGTAAATCTGGGTACTGAAGTGGACAAGAAGGAAGTCAGAGGTTTCTTGGGACGCTTAAATTACATTGCCCGATTTATCTCCCATTTGATTGCTACTTGCAAACCCATCTTCAAACTACTGGGAAAAATCAAGAGATAATATGGAATGATGAATGTCAAGAAGCTTTTGACAAAATCAAGAAGTATCCCCAAAAACCTCCAATTCTGATGCCACCAGTTGAAGGAAGACCTCTAATCATGTATTTGACCGTATTAGAAAATTCAATGGGGTGTGTGCTGGGGCAACATGACGAGTCTGGCCGAAAAGAGCATGCAATATACCACCTTAGCAAAAAGTTTACCGACTGTGAAACAAGATACTCACTGCTCGAGAAAACTTGCTGTGCTTTGGCTCGGGCTGCTCGCCGACTAAGACAGTATATGTTGAATCATACCACTTTATTGATTTCTAAGATGGATCCTATCAAATATATATTTGAGAAACCTGCTCTCTCCTGAAAGAGTTATCACTGATAATGGTACTAATTTGAACAACAAGATGATTACTGAACTCTGCACGCAGTTCAAAATAAAACACCATAACTCTTCTCCAAAGATGAATGGCGCCGTAGAAGTTGCTAATAAGAATATTAAGAAGATCATACAAAAGATGACAGTAACATACAAAGACTGGCATGAGATGTTACCCTTTGCTCTTCATGGTTATCGCACTTCAGTGCGCACTTCGACAGGGGCAACTCCTTTCTCTTTAGTCTACGGAATGGAAGCCATTTTACCAGTGGAAGTTCAGATTCCCTCTTTAAGAATTATGAAAGATGCAGGCTTAGATGAGGATGAATGGATTCAGACTCGACTCGATCAGATAAATTTGATTGATGAAAAGAGACTTGCGGCTGTTTGTCATGGGCAGGTATATCAGAAGCGCATGACCCAGGCGTTTAATAAAACAGTCAAGAGACAGGTATATCAAATTGGAGACTTGGTAATAAAGCGTATCATTCTACCACAAGGTGATTCTAGAGGCAAATGGACTCCCACGTACGAAGGGCCGTTTGTAGTTAAAAAGGTATTCTCTGGTGGAGCCATGATGCTTGCTACAATGGATAGCGAAGACTTCCCACATCCCGTGAACGCAGACATAGTTAAAAAATACTACGCATAAAAGAGACCCGCTAGGTCGACGTATCTAGGCAAAAGTAAGGGCATCCCGGCGAACCAAAAGGGTTCGGGCAAAAATTAGGGATAACCATACAAAAATGTACACCCGGCAAGTCGAAAACCTGAAAAGGCGGCTTGGGCAAAAAAGGGTATCCTGGTGGACTGAAAACCTGAAAAGGCGGTCCAGGCAAAAATTAGGGATAAAAGCGTATGACTATGTCCCGTTCTCGGTCAGCTTCACCCAAGTCAAAGGGACTGAACAAGCCAATCACTTCTATCCGACAACAGGAGATGAGAGGCTTGAAGACATAATGACAGTAGTGGAATTAAAATCAATAGGACTTTTTCTGCATAGCTTTCTCTTTGTTTTCTTGACAATTTCCTCTTACTAGGATTTCTGTCTCCTTGTACTCAAATTGCCTGTTTATAGGCCCTCTTTCAAAATCGATACAATTTTATTTCCAAAAAGATGCTTTTGTTTTGTTTTCTCTGTTTTGTTTGCATAAACGTCCATTGATTTAATTCGAATTAATATACGCGTTTGAACATGATTGATATTTACCGAAAATACATGCATAAAATAGGAATAGCAATTACTAAAAGACTTTAGGGTCGAGGATAAAGTCTAACCATGCTTTCCGATGAATCCAGTTGCTAATCCTATTCCCCAGCAAAACCAGTTGTTTCCCAGAAGAAATTGGCATTACTAGACAGACTGGTCATCTCTTTTATCCCCCATCCAGGTCCTGTTGAATATTTCTACCATCAGACAAGAAATCAGATATCCCCAGCTAAGAAAGGGTCTCTAATCAGAATATGGGGATTTATTTTCCCCTGGCAAAAAATTTCAGACGCATAATTCATTCATGCATCATTTCACATCATACACATGAATGCAATGTTCGCATTTATTTTCAAAAGCATAAAACATCTCATGCATCATGACATGGCATGGGGCTAACTTTTTCAGGTTAATTATCCTCCCGATATAGTCAAAATAAAGGTTCATTCAGACGGACGCCCTCATCGGTTACATTTGAGATTCAGATGCATCTTTCAGATATAATCCATATGAATGTTCATTCTGATGAGCATTCTGACATCCTCCTAATGATGGCATCTTTAAGCCCATCCCAGACATTTATTGCAAATACAACATATACAAATATTACCAGATATAGCCTAACGTACGGTTCATTTTGATTCAGCCTAACGTATGGTTCCTTCAACTGTTCCAATACGGTCTAGCGTACGACCCATTTGGATGTTCATCCCCTCATATACTACCTAGCGTACGGTACATTCTGAAGTGTAGTCTAGCGTATGACTGCCCCTTTTATCATCAGATACAGCCTAACGGACGGCTCATTCTGCTATTCAGATACGATCTAGCGTACGATCCATTCTGATCTTTATTCCTCAGATACTACCTAGCGTACGGTACATTCTGAAGTGTAGTCTAGCGTGTGACTACCCCTTTTATCATCAGATACAGCCTAACGGATGGCTCATTCTGCTACTCAGATACGATCTAGCGTACGATCCATTCTGATCTTTATTCCTCAAATACTACCTAGCGTACGGTATATTCTGAAGTGTAGTCTAGCGTACGACTACCTTTTATCATCAGATACAGCCCAACGGACGGCTCATTCTGCTATTCAGATACGATCTAGCGTATGATCCATTCTGATCTTTATTCCTCAGATACTACCTAGCGTACGGTACATTCTGAAGTGTAGTCTAGCGTATGACTATTCCCTTTCATTCTCAGATACAGCCTAACGGACGGCTCATTCTGCTACTCAGATACGATCTAGCGTACGATCCATTCTGACCTTTATTTCTCCAGATACAGCCTAACGGACGGCTCATTCTGCTACTTAGATACGATCTAGCGTACGATCCATTCTGACCTTTATTTCTCCAGATACAGCCTAATGGACGGCTCATTCTGCAACTCAGATACGATCTAGCGTATGATCCATTCTGATCTTCCATCCCCAGTGAAGTCACCCGCCTAATGGACGACTCATTCTGCTACTCAGATACGATCTAGCGTACGATCCATTCTGATCTTTACCTCTCCAGATGCAGCCTAACGGACGGTTCATTCTGCAATTCAGATACGATCTAGCGTATGATCCATTCTGATCCTTTATCCCCAGCAGCGTATGACCCATTCTGATCCTTATCTCATCAGGTTCAGCTCACCCTAACGACACCTAATGGATGACTCATTATACGGCCTATCGTGCGACCTAGTATGACACCCATGTCTTCAGATATGGTCTAATGTACGACGCACTCTGAAGCCTCCATCATCATACTTTCTGGATGGCATCTCTAAGCCCATCTCCGTCAAGACTAACTTTTAATTAATAAGCGCAAATTTTTGGGCATTCTAAGTGTTCAATAATCTTCTACCTCAAGATCACGAATGGCATACATGCCATTCTAACTCTCTCGGTTTATGAATATTGAACAGGGGCAGCTGTCATACCCCAAAATTTGCCCGTTAAGTTTTCAGAACATTTTTCAAGACATTCTAATCCATGTTCAAGATATTAATGTTAAAGGCACAAGGGTCCAGCGCACAGGTTACCAAATCCAGAAGATGACCTAAACTGGCATGCTCGCTAGGCGAGCAAACCCTTCGCTAGGCGAAGCCCACGCGTCATTCCTTCTCTACCTGCTCGCCTAGCGAATCCTTCGCTACCTCACTCGCCTAGCGAGCTCACGAATACCAGAAAATTTTGGGCTTAATTCTGAGCCCACCAAGACACAACTATTATAAATACCAGAACTTCACACAGAGAAGAGGAGACACAGATGGACAGACGGTGGACAGAGAGGGAACAAGCAAACCCTAACAGAGGCAACCGGAAAAACCCTGGAGGCTAACGAAGAGAATTCAGAGTAACCCCTGGATACCCCGAAGGAAACTCATCTGCACAAAGGTTACCTCCGCCCAACTCAATTGCAAACAGGTTTGCCCCACCCCCACTAATTTTATGCTCCTAATTTGATATCTGCAAATACATGAGGCATTATGATTGAATTTCTCATTAGGTTTTGCATATGGGTTTAAGTATGCATGAATGTGTAACACAATATCTTGAATGTTTAACCATGTAATTTCTGTAATGGATGCCATAGGGTTTGGGGTTCCGGAAATCGCACTGTTATCAAAGGAGAACCCAGAACCCGCAGTCGTTCGCAAGCACTTCGCTGAGCGAACATGTAGCGAGGGTTCGCCAAGCCTTCGCTAGGCGAGGCAGTAACGAACATGACAGTATTTGTTTTTTCCATTTGCATTCTAATCTGTTCTGTACTTGATTGACATGTTTCCTATTGCATTTACACGCTGCTTGCCTGACACTATTATTGCTGTGATTCTTTTGTTTGGTGCAACCCTTGGTTGCACCCTAGCCTGGTATTCTAACCTGTTTGTTGAATTTTGTAAGGGTTCACATACTCCTGAAGAGACAGTTTGCTAGGTATTCCACTTTATTTGTGGGATACCCTTGTGAAGATTCATTTTAATTACTTGACTGATTACATTGCCTTCGAACATATGATTTGGGCCCTCTCTTTGTTGCCTTACGATATTACGGCCATGTCCCGCGAATGTAAGGATACCCTTAGCAAAGACCCTTCGGTTAAATCATCATAGTCCCTCGAATGTTGCCTTCGAATACATGACTTTGTCCCTCGATGTCCCTTCGTGGTAGCCTACGGTTAAATGATGATCGTCCCTTCGAATGCTAAGGTATCCTTACAAATGTTGCCTTCAATGACCAATCGACGACCCTACGATGTCCCTTTACATCCAAAGGATAAAACTACTTACTTCTCAATAGTAAGGACAGTTTTACCCTCCTAAGGATAGGAAATACCTATAAAGACCTTGGTCAGGTATAACTCTTAAATGCTTGCTCGCAGCTTAAAATACTTTTCACACCTCATACTTTTCAAAACATCTTTTAGAAAATCACCACTTGGCATACATTCGCACCAGAATCATCGCCGAGTTATATTTTTCTAAACATCTTTCAAAATCAAACGAGATAAACACTTTGTATACATTCGTACAAGAATCATTATAAAGTTAAGCTCTCCTTTCAAAACATTTTCTAAACACACCATATTTCTCAAACACTTTCTCGAACAAGGAAAACATAAGTGAGCTAAGCAATTAAGAGCCCATGGATAACCATGGATACAAAGGGTGCTAACACCTTCCCTTTGTATAATGTACCTCCCGAACCCAAAATCTAATCAAGGTCTTTCCTGTTCTTTTCCGCCTTTCCTTATTGGATAAAAGAAAAGTCGGTGGCGACTCTTGCTATCCGCGACATTGTTTTTCAAAACAAAACACAAAAGTCAGTTCACCGTATGACACATTGCATATCATTTTTCGAAAATACCAACAACAAAAAAACTCATCCATCCTTTTTCCATGATCAGCAAAGTGATTCTTAACACGCGTTTAAAATAAAGAACCACGTCTTAGGAGATGATGGGCGAGCTAAGGAAAAGCCAAGAAGCATTGAAGGAGGAACTCAATATGTTGAAGAGCCAAATGGGACGGGCCTTGGAAAACCTGTAAGCCTTGTTGAGAAAAGAGGGTCATCCCATACCCATTGCTGTAACAGAGAGAGCTACTGCTCCACATCCATATGGTGTTACCCAAGTCAAGGGTAATTCTATGTGGCAACTCCTCATCTACCGGCATATGGACTTCCCTCTGAATATCATCATCAACATCCTTTTGCTATTCCTCCTCAAAATCATCGAAGTCAAGTTCAGAACAAAAATCAAAATCAAAATAAGGGGAACAAAGATCATAACGACCCAATTCTGGTTCCATATAGCAAGCTCTACTCATAGCTGATCCAGAATACTTTGGTGACTCCTCGAGCTGTCACACCTATGTTACCATACCTTCCATGGTACAATCCAAATGCAACATGTGAATTCCATAAAGATGCAGTGGGACATGATCTGGATTCTTGCTTAGCGCTGAAAGCCTTGGTATGAGAACTGATTAACAAAAAGAGCTTAGTCTTTGAAGAAGACCACCTGAAGGTCAAGTGCGGATACCATACTGGAACAATGGGGAACTACATCGAGGAACGCAAGAGTTTTAATCTCAAGCTTCAAAGATTGATTGACATAAGGTGACCATAACTCAATGAGGAAGGCTCAGGTACATATATCTTGATTTATGGGCCAGGTAATGAGAAAGTCAAAGGACCCCTGAAACTCCTTAAGGTTTTGTACCACAAGGAAGAGGTTAGGGGTGTGGCTAACGAGATATCATCGTTTCCTGATAAGAGCATTGAGATATCGCCTTGGATTTCCAATGTCACGACGCATGCCAACGGAAGCAAAGGAGAAGTGTGTAGTGAATCCAAGAGGGTTACATCCAACAATGAGATTGAAGGAAAAGAATTTGAAGATCGTCGTGCCAATGTCAAAAAGCTTGTTGATCCCAACCTTCAAGTGGCTGAAAATGAGTAGTTAGCAATTCCCAAAGTGCCATGCCAGCAACCGTGGAAAAGTCCTCCGAATCGGCCAACTCAGGTTCCACATTAGCATCACCGCCAGAATCATAGGGCTCGAGATCTGAATAATCAACATCGACGTTAGAATCAACGTGGACCGCCAAACCGGCAAGAAAGGGAGACTCTCCAAATTGACTCGATCCCGATGACGTATAGTCAATTATGGTCTTAGTTGGTCCAAAGCTCGTCGATAGATCCTAAAGAGACCAGGTCTATGAAGTTCCCATTCCCTCCTTGGTACAACCCGAATGTTCAATATAAGTTTCGTGATGGAGTGGTGGGGCACTCAATCGAAGAGTGTAAGGTCTTCCAATAAGAAGTGCAAAGTATGATCAACAAAGGGCAACTGACCTTCGATGGCTCTAATGTGGTGAATGGTCCATTACCCTCATGAGTTTGGAGACTTCAAAAAACACTTCCTAGAGTCAGCAAATCAAGACAAAGGAGCTCATCCTCAACGTCGACAATCATTTGGTTTGTTCTAGCATTTCATTTGTACTTTCTTTACATGTTAAACTCTGTTTGCTTTTAAGCTTTGTTTCTTTTAATGGTAATATTAATGAAGTGATCATGCATTTTGAATTAATCCATTCATATTCACTCTTGATTTTTTTCCTTCATTTATGAAAAAAACAAAAATACTTATCTCATTCACTTTTGTTTATCAAACCATTGTGTTAACAAAGATCAGAAGGAGGAGGATGAAAACGAAACACCTGAAATTTTTGTGGTATGCTTTTGAAGAAAACCTTGTCGATGATGTAAGGCATTGTTTCAAATCCCCAAACACCGGAGAAATAAGGAGTTAGTCCCTAGTCAACCACTTTGAGCCTTGAAGTTAGTATTTCTTTCGGAACTAAAACCCTTAATCTTAACCAGGGGCAGGGTAGTTTGTTCAGTTAATCTGACTTTGCATTTAAATTGCAAGAGGAAATATCCCACTTAGAAAGATCTACCATATGTTATCCTTCACACATATCTTAAAGTGTCGAAGAAGTTGTGAAAAACCCAATATTATAGTGGTTGTTATTCAATAACCAATAACATGGCAGTCACGATTTTTTTTTAAAAAGAAGAAAAAATCCTGCTAAGTTAAACACCGCAAAAAATGACTTATGCAAAAATCAAGGCATCTCGGTGAACCAAAGGCTTCAAAGAAGCGGTTCCGGCAAAATTAAAGATATTAAAAAATCAATCAAAAGAGGTCACTAAATCCTTAATAAAAACAAAATAAGGTGACTGGCATTTCAAGGAAATCTCAACTTGAATCCTCATTTTCACCTTCATATCTTCGAAGTCGAATCGTGTATCGAATTAACTGAATGTAGGAATTGGAGATCATCAAGAAGAAGGGGTGGGTAAAAATCAAATTTTGAGCCTTATATCCTTTTGTTTCAAAAACCGTGAACCAGGCCACATTACAACCCATAAAAGACCTAATTGAGGCAGAGTTTATTCTGAAAGCATACTACAACAAGGTTGTGTTAACTTGTCTCCAAACGATTTTTATTAATCATTTGATCGCACCAACTTACATACTGTGAATGACTAAATCATCATCGTGTTCTTATCAATGACTCATTCGCTGTATTTCACCCGTTCATGTCATAAATTTTGATTTCAAATTTTTGCATAAGCACTGCATTAAAATTACCATTTTTGAATGAACAATCTTATTTGCAAGTCAGCACTTAGCACTAAAGAAATTCCAAGAATATACAATTGAGGAACTTGATAAAGTGGAATAAGTCCAGTCAAGGGAAATCATTTTGAGTATCAATCAATCCGAGCCAATCACCTAAGGGTCATCTAGTCAAGAGTAATTTTCTTCAAGACTCATACTGGGGCAAGCCACCTCAGAGCTCAATGAGTACAACTACCCAAGGACAGTCAATCAGAGGTCTACCACTCTAGGTTTTGATTAATCAGGGTCAAATCACTATAGTATTCAAACATTGGGGAAAGCCATCTCGAGATTGTCTCATGTCAAGCTTTTCAAACTCATTTTCAAGGTGAACGTTTTCAAAGACCCAGCCAACTAGGGCAAGATGAGCCACAGAGGGGCAGACCCTCTTCATGCTTTCAAACTACTCAAACAAATTCTGCCACACGTCAACAACTATTGAGTTTAAGATGAGTTCCCGAAAATTATGCTAGCACGATTCATTATCCTCCAAAAGGATCCCATTGGCTAAGTTGTGGTTGTCAAGCTTGATAGAATTCTCCTTTGACAACATCTATCACAAAATATATGGTTGAGTTCTCGGTGTTGAAGAATCATGACTTCCATATAAAGCCTTTACAAACTCCTGGTCCACTCAAGTGTCAACATTCTCATATCATGATCATTCATATGTCATGCATAAAAAAAATCCAAATCATGCATAGCCAAAATGTACTTCGTGCTCATTTTGCATTGACCTAGGTCTTGTTATTGATCCCATATCCTTTGCCCTCTAATTCCAGTTTGTCTTTGGTGCCCTTAAACCATCATCCGGTTTTCGCAGTCATTTTCAAGTCCAACTCGGTTGGCACCTATCAAAAAAATTGTCCATGAGGTTCAATTCCTTTTTGGATTATCCGATGAATTTCCGGATTACTCATTTGTTTATTGATGTATTTCCATAACTTGTCTGATGTATTTCCAGGTGTTTCCTTACCTAACTGATGTATTCTCAAATATGTCTGTCTTGTATTCTGATATATTTCCAGAATTTCCTCGATGTATTACCGGACGTGTCTGTATTCTGATGTATTTCCAGAATATCACTTATAATTCTGATGTATTTCCAGAATTCGTTTCTTTTACTCTATGATGAATTTCTGGACATGTCATTTTTGTTCTAACGCACTTCCAGAACCTCTATCTCATTCCCTGGCATTATTTCAAGACTCATTGGTGCCTCATAAAATTCAGTTGTTACTAGGAATCATTCCAAGCTCAATGCTTAGTAGAACTCATTTTAAACCCAATTATTGAGGGCATCACCATCACTCTGTTTATAAATACAATTGTAATTGGTATCTTAAGTTTGGTTGTCGCCAACACCATTTCAAGTCTAGTTGTTGCTGGCAAACTCCATTGTAGTCGGTAATTATTTTACTAATTCCTTTGGTCAAGTCCAAATATTGTTGGCAAAATCCATTAAAAGCTGGTTGTAATCCATTACTTATTGTCAAATTACAATTTTTCTTGGCAAAATCCGTTAAAAGCTGGTTGTAATCCATTGCTTATGGTCAAAGTCCAATTGTTGTTGGCAAAATCCGTTAAAAGCTAGTTGTAATCCATTGCTTACGGTCAAAGTCCAATTGTTGTTGGAAAAATCCGTTAAAAGTTGGTTGTAATCCATTACTTACGGTCAAAGTGCAATTGTTGTTGGCACGTACAGGGAGTTTGATTACCCTGTCTTTTTTGATGGTTCCGTGAAAGTCATGTATGACTCATCATCCTAAGGAATTTCCAGAAGCTTGGAGGTTTTTCGTGTTAGAAAACTCCAATGATGTTGGTTTTGTTTGATTTCTTTGTAAAGAATCATCATAGCCTTTTGCACGGATGATCTACTTATAAGAAGACTTCTGCTTATCTTTGTTTTGCATAAATTCCCTGTTAGGAATCTCCAAAATCTTTGATCGGATGAATTTCTTGTGAGAAATCTCCAGAACTGTCAGATGTATTCTAAAGTGTCTGGTCAGGTATGAACCTATTGATGAAATTTGCTTTGTATGTTTTCCTATATTGTCAGGTCATGTATGAACCTGTTGTTAAAGTTTTCTTTGGGTTTTCTAGTGTTGTCAGGTTACGTATGAACCTGTTGTTAAAATCTCTATGAAACCTCTAGAATTGCTAGGTCATGCATGAACCTGTGGATATGCTTTCTTTGAATTTTCCAATTCGTCAGGTCACGTATGAACCTATTGATAAAACTCCCTTTGATTTTTCTGAAGTGTTGTCAGGTCATGTCTGAACTCGTGGGTGAAACTTTATTTGAATATCCCAATGTTGAGGTCACGTATGAACCTATTCATTAAAATTTCCTTGATTTTCTAGTATTGTCAAGTCGTGTCTGAATCTGTTGCTGAAACACTTTCAATTTTCCAATGTTGTCAGTTCATGTATAAGCCTGTTGATGGAACTTTCTTTGTATGTTTTCCAATATTATCAAGATATCTTTGAACCTGTTAATAGAACCTTTTGCTATCCCCCAACATTGTCAGGTCATGTTTGAACCTGTTATTGAAACTCTTTTAATATTCCAATACTCAGGTCATGTATGAACCTATTGATGGACTTCTTTGATTTTTTCTAAAAGTGTCAGGTCATATATGAACCTGTTGACCAAAATTTCCTTGTTATTCAAGTTGTCTTCAGGTCGTGTGTGAACTTGCTGACGAAATCTCTTGTATTCTAAGTGTCGTTTATCAACTTTCACTTTGAGTACTCCCTAGTGTGTGTCTGACCCTCCAGCAGGATCTTTATCCTCAGCGAGTTTGTTTTACCCTATTTGTCTGTTTCCCTGTGGGCTATCAATATTCCCCACAGATTGGTCTGTCTGGCATAACATCTCCTGTTAAGGGTTCACCATATCCCTGACAGATAAATTCAAAAAAACCAGAGAGTCTCATATCGTATCATATCGCATCATTTTCATTTCAGGATCAAAATCCGGGTATTCTTAGTATTTAACTATCTCCCACTATGATCATATGAAGAGTGTTCTGCTTCATATTTCTTTGGTTGAAGATACTTAAATAGGGGCAACTGTCACACACTAATTTTGACTCTGAATCGCTGATTCAATATATTCCTCATAGTCATTGCATCTCTACATAGCATACCATGCATTCCATACCGCATAGTGCCTAGAATATCAGTCGAAATAATTTTTACGGATCTACAGGCAAACTGGTTGAATTAATCGACGGATGTGCGTCAAATCAGTGGACGGAAAATTTTAAAGTCAAGCTTCCAGACACCAGCTTTATTAATCTACGTTTCGCGTAGTTTAATCTGGTATGCTCGATTTATTTTTCAGCTAATTTTTCGGCCACTTTTTGATCAGCTCGAGCCTGTTTAATCGGTCAAAATTTATTTCAAAACTAAAAGAATCGCTGCATTTTTCCAATAAGTTTATTTCGCACTGATCATTTTGGTGCATTCAGTTTAATTTTTCGAGCATTTTTACGCCTGACTTTTACTCATTTTGAGTCTTTTTTTATTTTTATTTTTTAAGTCAAAATAATTGAAATAATTAAATAGATTTGTCTATATTTTTATTTTTATTATTTAAAACAATTTGATTTTTTAATTTAATTATTTCAAATTGCTTTTACAATAAATAACCAACAAGTGAATCCTTTTTCATAAAAAGAGTTTGTTTCTATATATATGGAAAAAAACAAAGACTATGATGCAGTGAAAAAGAATATAGCAGGACAACACATCGATTTAGGGGTGGACCCTATTTTACAGCCTATCAAGCAATACTAGTGATGATATTCTTTTCCTTTTACGATATTTTTTCTTTCTAACCATAAGAAAGAAAAACTCACAAAATCTGAAAAAGGAGGATACAAATAGAGACTCAGAAGAAAACTCAAGGACTTTCTCTTGATCCCGGTCACCTACAACGATTTGTAATCACCACCCTTGGTTGTGCTCCTCAACCACCAATAGACTCGTTTTCCTTTGCCTCTGTTCATCATTCACCACCAACATCCAAACACATACCTTCTGGTCGTCATTCTCCTCCAACCTTTCTGTCTTCCATTTCCGATGTCGAACCACCCTCCACCGTGAAACTCAACGGAAACTCCTTCGTTCAATTTTTCATTTCTCTCCCACAAACGTAAACCGACCACGACATACAAGAAACAATTGAACTTGCATCTTCAATTCAATTTTTTTGTTAATTTCAAATTCACGGAGTTTGTTTTCTATTTTGTTTGGATTGCTGTCTGTTGTTGATTTCTGTACAGGTTAAGAGTCCAATTTAAGATTTGGATCTGATTATGTTATTGTCGCGCTATCGTCATATTCTGTTTCCAATTACGCAAAAACAACATGAAGAACCAGTGTCCATATTTTCGTTAGGGTAACATTTTGACTCTGAATTTCCGTTTGAAGTTTTGTTGTCTGCAAAATTAATTTATGATGTTTCTTTAAATTTTATGAGATTGGACATTGATGCTTCTATATACTTCTCTACGTCTCAAGGTTAATATTCATTTCTTATTTTTAATATATTGTTATAAGGTTTTCAAAAGATTAATTGAACTTATAGTGTTTTTAGTGTAACAAATTGAAAACTGTGGCATATGTAATAAGCTCAACCAAATTTGTCTTACCATACTGATTATAGTGGAGATATGAGTCTCAATCACAATTCTTTGAAGATTTGAAATGTTTTGATAATTAGTTTAGTTATTGATGTACCTACTATTTTCTTAGTAAATTCGTTTGGTGTTCTAGGCGCCATTGTGGTAGCAACTCGTTTGGGTTCTGTTGTTGCTCTGGAGTAGATTTGTTTAGGCACGAGTTGTTTCTCTTTATCAGAGTGTTTTTCTCTCTACTGTCTATAATATTCTTTGTAGTGCATTTGCAACTTTGGTTGTTTAGTTTATATCATGTGTTCTTGGTTTTTGGCCTTCATGTTAGCTTTTGTTTTTGTGTCCTAGATTGGGTGTTACCAGTATACAATATCGCTTCTATTTGTAGAATATTTTTTATTAAGTTTGTGGGCATTCCTGATGCCTCAGCTTTAATGGCATTTTTTTCCCTTTGCTTTTTTTCAAAAAAAAAAGTTTATAATAAGGATGGAATAAGAAATGTTGATTTGTTTGGAAAGTTCTTGCTGGGGCTTAAAAATGTTAATCTTCAAAATGAATTACTTTTTTTTTTCTTTAGAAATTTAATATAATTGTTTAAGTTATTGTGTAATATTGGAATAAGAAAGACAATAATTTTGGTTAAGAAGTCATACTTGATTTCTATTTTAATTCTGCAGATTTTTGGGATGATTAATTAATTTTGATTAAGAAATGTTGTATCTGGAGAATACAGAGAGTGGCTATTGATGACGTATTATCATATTTTGTTATCATATTTCTGGATTGGTTTAATTTATAATTTATGAAAAAAATTCAATTAAAATAAGTTTGAACATTATGTAACTTTTTAAATGTTAAATAAGTATCTATATTAAACGATTTATTATTATAAGCTTGAAAATAATGTTTCTTAAAGATAATTTGATAAAAAAACAAGTATCATAAAGTAAACTCTTTCACTGCTAAATTTTGTTTTGGGGAAAACATGATAGATTTGTGAAGAAATTATTATTATTATTATTATTATTATTAGTAGTAGTAGTAGTAGTAGTAGTAGATGATGCAGCTTTCATTAACACTATGTTCTCTAAAATTACCATGTTGCGGTTATTTTTTAGCACAATCAACCATATTTATTTTGAGTAGTTTTGTTTCAAATACAAAATACAAGGAATTATTTTGAACTAATCTCAAATATTTTACAAATCATTTTCAACTAATGCTTTAAACCCATTTCTCTGAAAGATGAAAGCAATCAGAGTCTGGATGCAGCACTCAGATCCTCAGAACCTCTGGACATGAAGGTCATCAAAGAAATAACAGTAACATTCCTTTTACCTTGATAACTCTTTTCTTTGTGTTTATCTAAGAATCATATTTTGGATTCAAAATGCTAACCATGCTAAGATAAACATCATTTCATCAAAAACTATGTTCATAAGGATATTTACTGATACAAACCTTAAATGGACCGGCATCCTATCTAAAACTCCTTGCTGAAAATAAGATTTGTTTAGTAGAACGTAAAAGAAAATTTTCTTAGAAAGAATGATGAAATCTCAAAATGTGTAGCATCAGAATGATTAAATCTTATTCTAAGTTATTTGCCTCTGAACCAGCCAACTCTCTTCATGAGAAGTTTGTCTTGGTTAGAAGACTCTAAGTTAGAACCCTGTTGGGATTTATATGCATTTTAATCTCTCAAGATATTTAATTACTCTCAAGTACTTTTGTTATGGCTATGATATGTGAAAAGTTGTCCTACTATCCTCTAAGTCATCAAAATGCTTGTAGTACCTCTGGGTAATTATTATTTTTATTGGGTAAAACAAAATCATGCTTTGGTGCTCCCTATGTCATTAATTAATTAAAATAGCAATGATCACCTTTACTCAGAAGTTTTGTGTTGATTCAACTCTTTTCAGTTTTCTTGGTGTCAATTATGTTCCCTCCCGTTTTCTCTCGAGTCTTTTCAAAAACTCTCACTCTTCCTCTCACTCGCCTCTATTTAAATATAGTCTTGTTTTGTTTTCTTATCATCTCACTTATTCCCTTCTTTTCACTCTCACCTCCTCTGCATATACTTTTTAATGGCTCCATATGTTTCTTCAAGCATCAATAAACTCATGTTTACTCTCGTTGAATAATTCGTTGAATTCAATGAACTGAATAATTAAGGTCATGTCATTCAAAGAACTTTATCTCTATTTAAGTGGGAAAACTACTTTGAACTACTTCAAGGACCCGTTTTCCTATCCTTGTCAAGGATTTATGGATGAATGCATCCATTGTGCAAACTGACCAAGGAGTATCAAAAATCAAGTCTCTGTTCCTTGGTTTTCCAATCACCATTACTCCATCAGTCATTGCTAAGACAATTAAGTGTGAAGATAATGGAATCTGTGTTGGTCAATACATACACACGAAGTCGTTTGTCACAAAAACTCTTGATCTCCTCTATGCAAACCTTAATAATATTGCAAGTGCGTCTACTCTCACTCCCTTGGCAAAAGTCTGGCATCAATTAGTGGTGGCAAATTTTATGCCTAGAGAGAAGAATCTAGATTGGCTCACTCTTAGTGACAAGAAATTCCTATGCTTCCTTTTAATGAAAGTTAAGGTTAGCATACCACTAACCTTCTTTAACTGTATGGAATCCAAGATCGGGACCTCTAGAAAGGAAGTGTCTTGTTTCATTCCTTATGGACAAGTTATGTTTAAACTTTTCTACTAGGAAGGAATAGTTTAAAAGGTGTTACATGTAGGCTTAATTGAGAATCTCGTAACTATCAGGGGCTCAAAGCTAGAAATAACTCAAAAGCCTGATAATCAAAGAAGGGAGTCCAGGAGGATCGAGTCCAGAGTTAGAACCTCTTATTCTTAGTTTTCTCTCTGCTTTGTCTGTTTCCACAAATCTCTTATAGGAAAATTTTCCTACTTTTGTACTCTGAGCAAAATTCTATGGATGGAATATTTTCATTTTCTCTATTAATGAATATTTTATTCTCTCTGTCCTCATTTTAATTTCCTTCAATTGGTATCTTTCTATCATTTTTTTTATGACGACAAAGGGGGGAAGAGTAATGATTTTGATTTTATTCAGTTAATAATATCCCATACATTAACTTTGGAGCAGAGACTTAAGAGTGTGTTAACATTAACATTCTGAAGAGGTCAATGATAATAACTTTGAAAAATTTAATCTAACAACCCTGAAGAGAAAGTATTGCAAAAGAGCTTCATGGAATCAAAATTCTAATTCTTTTACTCATAGGGAGCTTGCAAACCTCGCTCGGTACTTTGACAGAAAAAAAATTGGTAGTCTAAAATACACAGAGAAAGCTTACAAACCTTACTCTAAATCTTTTAGCATATTTATCTGATTTGAACCTTCATTGGAACCAAAATTACTCTGGATCTTAAACTTTGGGGGAGCTTGCAAACCTCACTCTGTAGATTTAAGCTGAAGAAATAATTTTGAAAGTATAGAACTCAGGGGAAGCTTACAAACCTATTTCTGAAGTTTTATAAATATGATTATCTAATTTAAACTTTCATTGGAACCAAAATTATTTGAATCTTAAATTCAAGGGGAGTTTGCAAACCTCACTTTGTAAATTTAAGTTGAAGAAATAATTTTGAAAGTATAAACTTCAGAGGGAGCTTACAAACCTAACTCTGGAATTTTATAAACCTGATTATCAAAGTAAAAATTGTCATCAAAATACATTTGTTTGTCATCATAAAAAAAGGGGGAGATTGTAAGAACAAGTTTGGTTCTACATCT
Source organism: Lathyrus oleraceus (assembly GCF_024323335.1). Classification (NCBI taxonomy): domain Eukaryota; kingdom Viridiplantae; phylum Streptophyta; class Magnoliopsida; order Fabales; family Fabaceae; genus Lathyrus; species Lathyrus oleraceus. Next base: position 426,331,732 of record NC_066584.1, on the reverse strand, counting down.
ACATACCTTTATGTTTTGATGATAACAAAGTGTAGAAGAACAATTGTATGCACTAACTATTTGCTAAATATGCAGAAACTTAAAGGTCATAACTGTTAGCTCATATTTTCGACGCCTATTCAGAATTACCAAAATTGGAAATTATATGCACAACTGTTTTCGACCAGGAAGTAGTATTCGACTAGTTGGAGGTGATTCGACAAAGCTAGATGAATAAGTATCAGCATACAGCTGAGACTCCAGAGGGATCTCTTAAAGAAATGGTTGAAAACGGTTTTCGATCAAAGATTCAAAATTCAAATAAGGGAGGGAACTTCGCCCTCATCAGAAACCGTGAGAGCACACGTGGAGCATAGTGGATGAGTGCGCGCATGGAAGGCGCCATGTGTCTCGACGTGATTGAAGAATTATCAAAGCGGTTATCTCGATCCAGTATAAATATAGGGTCTTAGTGTTAGAAAAGTGCGTGTCAAATTGTGTACAAAAATCTATAAATTTACCAAGTATTCGTGCGAAGAAGTATCGTAAATCACAGAATGTACGTTGTTGACACCATTGTTAGTTATTTCAAAGCAATATAAATTTGTCTTTACTTTTTCCATAAATATACTTCCTTACTTCTTCATTTCAAACACCCTCCTTTTACTATGTCATTTGCAATTTTAAGATTTCCTTGCTTTTTCCTTGCTTTCAACATTTACTTACAATTTTAAGATTCCTGTACTTTCGACATTTACTTTGTCATTTACAAATACTTTACAATTTCTCTCGTTCATATCACCCTTTTTACTAGTTTTCAAACTCTGATTTGGCGCTTATTATTGAGCATTCGTTACTACCACAATTCATTTCAAAACAATTAGCACATGTCCTAGGATCAATCTGATCGATCCTGCAAGTAACAAAATTTAGAAATTTGGAAGATCAGCGGTTGTTTACCGATTTTCAAGGTAAACAAATTGGCACACCCGGTGGGACCAGTGCTAATGTTACGTATTATGCGTAGTTCTGGTTGTTAAGTTTTTTTTGGGGGGAAAGATTAGTTGTATGTTATTAAGAAGTGGTAAAATAGCCATAAACGACAAACATCGAACAAGGAGAGAATCCCATACGAGGATGGCGAATGTGAATGTGCCAGAGACCCAAAACTCTCAAAATCCATCGACCAGTAACATAACTCCCCCTTCTTCTTTGATAGGGGCGAACACGGCCACATCACATGTGTTCAAAGTAGTTTCGTCTATGGTGAGTTCGATGCCTACGCATTTGATCTCCCATAATGAACCAATTTTAACCTACATTGGGCCTAGGGTACCTCCTCATACTCCCCCACCAATTAGAGATATTCCAAATAGGTCGTTGGTACCTCCTGGTTTCTTAATACCATTTGGTAGTCGAGAACAGCCGTATGGAATGCCAACTTCAGTGATGGCCAATTTACAAAATGTTGGTTCTACTTTTTCAGAACCGGTGGTCAACATAAATTCTCCAGTGCAAGAGTCTGGGATTAACATGGGTCGAACCAACCAATCTTCAGGTTTGAGACACTCAACACAACTACATACTCTTACCAATAACTCTGCAGCAACATGGAGGCAACAAATGAACGAAAACAATCATGAAATGGTTCAAATGTTGACTCAGATTTTTACAACTGTGTTGAATCCTCTGATTCAAAATATGACTCAATCGAATCAACAGATGACAGCACAGGTGGCTCAAATGTATGAGTTTCTTGGTATACCTCAGCACTAACGACCTCCTCCTAGGGATCAGGTAAGAGAGAATCAAGAGGTCACGTTTGAAGAAGACCTCACCATTAACCAGATCCCACAAAACCAATGGGGAGTAAAAGTACCTCCTAGGATCGAACCACAAGTACCCAGGGAACCAAGGCTATTAATGGTGAATAGAAACCAAAATGTTGATGATATCATACGCCAAGTTCGACATGATGATGTGGCAGTAGATTATAACCTAGCAGCTATAGTCGAAAGAATCATGGTTCGAAACAGGGTAAATTTCGGCCTTAGAAGGCCAAATTATATGTCGCCTTTGTCAGAATATATCTTACAAGCAGAAGCACCCCTTAGAACCAAAATCTCCAAGTTCACCAAGTTTACTAGGGATACTATTGAGATATTTAATCGAGGCTGGAGATATGTCAAATAATGAGAGCCTTAGGATAAATGTTTTTCCAAGTTCTCTCACAAAGAATGCTTTCACATGGTTCACGACCTTGCCCAAAATTCGATCCACACTTGGAACCAACTAGAAAGAATGTTCCGTGAACAGTTTTACATGGGGAAAACAAAGTTAAGTTTGAAGGAGTTGGCTAGTGTCAGGTGAAAGTTCACTGAGCCAATTGATGACTATCTAAATAGATTTAGATTACTCAAAGCTAGGTGTTTTACGCTAATACAAGAGCATGAACTGGTCGAAATGGCCGTTGGGGGCCTTCACTATTCGATTAGAAAGAAATTAGATACTCAGTACCCAAGGGATATGACCCAATTGGATGACAGAGTTCGACAATTAGAACGTTTAAAGGAAGAAAAGGCTAGGGCGAATAAAGGTAAAAGGGTTGCCTATGTCATGAATTTTTCAGACTTCGACGATAATGAGATCGACCTTGCTGAATTGACACAAGGGCCGCCATATGCTTGCAAAGTTTTAGCCCTTTCGAATGGAAAAAATCCTCTCAAGCCTGAAAAGAGTGACAAATTTCCTTAGAAAACTTATAGATTCGACGTTACAAAATGTGACGAAATTTTCGACTTACTAGTCAAAGATGGTCAGATGACGGTACCTCTGGGTGCTAAAGTACCCCCTTTAGAGCAAAGAAAGAAAAGAGGGTTTTGCAAATACCATGGTTTTTTAGGTCATAAAACGTCTCAATGTTTTCTTTTCAGGGATCTTGTGTAGAATGCCATCTAGGAAGGAAAACTCAAGTTCGGAGACAAAATACGGAGCTAGATGAAGATCGACTTCGATCCTCTACAGGTAGCCGAGGCCCATTATACTGAACCAGAGGAAGTGAACCTTATTAAAGTCGCTGATGATTTCAACATGACTAAAGTCATTGAATACTTCGTTAATGGACCTGTTATGGCCAGGGTTCATGAGTACTTTGAGCAAACGCCTCTTGGTGATTTTGCTCAAAAGGCTGCAGGAGATGTCAACAACAAAAATGTTGAAGCCTCCGATGCTGAGGACGCTGAAAGTTCAAAGTTAATGATGATCTCTAAAGAAACCGCTGATGATTTTGTTCAAATGGACAAGGCCACTGAGGGCCTTCAAAAATAATTCCAAAGGTTGGATATTACTAAGGATATCCACATGGAGGTCAATATGGTGGAGTTATCTCAAGAAACCTCTATGGAGATCAACGATGAATGTCGATAGGAGGAGTACAACAAGGTCGCCTTCCCTCAAGAGGAAGAAACACTGTCATACTTCCTCCGAAGGTGTCAGAAAAAGAAGTCGGAAGTTATGTTGTGCCCTAGGTGTAGTGTTGTATTCGACAAGAAAGTAGCTCAGAATCTTGCATGGGTTAGGAGAGTAAATCACCAAGATGGTCATAAAGCCATCCAAAATCATCAAGTGGGTAAGCCAGGAAGGGATTTCGATCCCAGGAGATATCCTGATCCAAGACGCCACATGGTGAAGCTGAGTGAAACCAAGCAAGCAAGGTGAAATTTCAAGCCCATTTCCTTCAAGCCTAGTGTCACGGGGTCAAATGGAAAGTGGGTCAAGCAAACTGATGGCAGGAAACGCGGTCATGGAAAGTGGCAGAACTTCGAGGTTGAAAGGGGTTCGTCACTGGCTTACTGCAAGGAATTTCTGACTAATAAAAAGACCTCACATGTGTCCGAGAATTATAAGGGAAAAAACCCTATGACGAGATCTCAGTGGAGAAGAGAACAAAGAAGGCGAAAAGCCCAAAGAGAAGTTGGTGAGAGGGATCAAGCTGAGTCGAGTACCAATGTGACTGTGAAGAAAAGGGAGGACCCAAACTTCGCCAAAAGAAATCCCAGTATCTCAGTTAAAATGGCCAGTGAAAAATACAATCAGGTGGCCGCCGAAGATGAATTATTGACTGACAACTTTGACTCTGGTTCAGAAGCTTCCTTAGACATCTTAGTCGGGGTGGTATTCATGATGCCAAGGAAATTCGATCGGATTACTGAAGTCGAAGACAATGATAATATCACAGAGAGGGAGATGGTCGCTTACAAGCTAGTATGTTACTATGTGATGAACAACGACTGTGTTGAAGAGCAAAAAGCCTTTTCCGAAAGGCCCAGTGAATCCATGAAGAGCCACCTGACACACCTCTTCATCACTGGAAAAGTCAAAGACGTCCCTGTTAATAAAATATTGGTGGATTATGGAGCGACTGTGAACTTGATGCCTCACCGCATGCTGAGGAAAATTGGCAAATATGATAGTGATGCCAAACCTCATAATATGGTGCTAACTAACTATGAAGGTAAAGTGGGTTCCACCATGGGGGCCATCCAAGTCGAATTAACTGTAGGGACAATCACTAGGTCCACAATCTTTATGATTATGGAAACAAAGGCTAACTATAATATGTTGCTTGGAAGAGAACGGATCCATGGGGTCGGAGCTGTCCCATCTTCAATGGACCAGAGGATAATAATTTGGCGCTCAGATGGCATCGTCGAAAACATAGAGGCGGATCAGGGGTACTTTAAAACCCCTATCAATCATGTCGACAGGCGCCAATTTGACAAGCACTTGGCCACCATAGCCCCCTGTGATTCGGCTGAGTTTGCATTTACCCCAGACGACAACGCTTATTGTTCCTTGTCATTACACACTCACTATGGTTTTCGTTGGGATAGAGAGATAGTAGGCAAAGACAACTTCAGATATTTATGAGTGTCTAGAATCGACCCTATAGGATGGGGAAGTGAATTCACTAATGATGACCGAGTTTACAGTGCTAAAGAGGATTTCGGCTTACATAGCCGAGAGAAAACAACAATTCGCCTTAGAGGCCGAAAGAAAAAATATGGTTGTCAGAGCCAGTGAAGTTTCTCAATCGATAGGTCTCGGGAAGGACTTTGACCCAATGCCACTTGATAAATGTCATAATGAAGAGCAAGACCAGAGCCTCGATGCGATTTATGACGATGAGCCCTTGGGTTTCGAGAAGGATCCCCTAGCAACAAACATTAAAATGGTGGCTTATGATCCCCTTGAAGAAGTAGACTTTGGAGAGAGAGCAATAAAAATGCCAACTTACATCAGTGCCAACATTCATCCTCAACTCAAGATCGAAGTGGTCCAGTTGCTAAGAGAGTTTAAGGACTATTTCGCATGGGACTATGATGAAATGCTTGTTGTAAGCAGAGAGTTGGTCGAATTGAAATTGCCCATCAAGCTTGGAAAGAAGCCTATGAAGCAGAACCTAAGACGATTTGCTCCAGTAATACTTTCAAAGATCAAAGAGGAAGTTGCAAGGCTTATCCGTTGTAATTTCATTCGCACGGCCAAGTATGTCGAATGATTAGCTAATATTATGCCAGTTGTAAAGAAGAATGGTACTTTAAGGGTTTGCATAGACTTTAGAGATTTAAATACTGCAACCCCAAAAGATGAACATTCGATGCCAGTGGCGAAAGTGCTAGTCGATTATGATGCAAGCTATGAATATTTAAGCACGCTTGACGAATATTCTAGGTATAATCAAATATTTATTGTTAAAGAGGGTGTCCCGAAAACAACATTTCATTGCCCCGGAGCCTTAGGCACCTACGAATGGGTAGTTATGCCTTTTGGTTTGAAAAATGTTGGGGCAACCTACCAAATAGCGATGAATTCGATCTTCCACGATTTCATAGAAACTTTTATGCAAATCTATATAGACGATATTATTATTAAGTCTGTTTCAGGGAAGAGTCACGTAAACCATCTTCAAATATCTTTTGAGAGGATGAGAAAACATGGTCTAAAAATGAATCATTTAAAATGCGATTTTTGTGTGCAGGCTGGGGATTTCTTAGGTTTTATGGTCCACAAAAAGGGGATCAAAATAAACCAAAATAAGACCAAGGCCATCATGGAAGTGAAAGCTCCATCGACGAAGAAAGGTATGAAGTCACTGTTGGGTAAGATCAATTTCCTAAGGAGATTCATATCAAACCTTAGTGGGAGGACGCACGCATTTCCACCTTTGCTTCGACTCAACAAGGAAGGGTTCGAATGGGGACATGCTCAACAAGAAGCATTCAATAAGATTAAAGCATACCTGAGCCATCCACCAATATTGACACCACCTTGTAGAAATAAAAGTATGAGATTGTATATATTTGCATCTGACAAAACTTTAGGAAGCATGTTAGCTCAGGAGGAGGATAATGGTGTCGAAAGAGCCATTTACTACCTCAGTAGAGTTTTAAGTGATGCAGAAACTAGGTATAGCATGATCGAAAAATTATGTTTATACTTATATTTCTCGTGTACAAAATTGAAACATTATATCAAACCTGTTGACGGTTATGTTTCATCTCATTATGACGTTATTAAACATATGTTATCCAAACCAATTTTGCATAGTCTAATTGGGAAACGGGCATTAGCATTGACTGAATTTTCTTTAACATACATGCCATTAAGAGATGTTATAGGGCAAGTGGTAGCAGACTTTATAGTCGATCACTCCATTGACGCAAACGCCTTGAATTATGTCGAATTGGGACCTTGGAAGTTATACTTCAATGGGTCTAGTCATAAAGATGGTACATGCGTCAGGGTTGTAATTATTTCTACAAATAAAATTCCAAAAGTTCCAGTACAAAGTAGAGGGTACCTGCTCAAACAATGAGGCTGAATACGATGCCCTCATAGCAGGACATGAAATGTTGTTGGAATTGGGGGCAACTCGGGTCGAAATAATGGGAGATTCGGAGTTGGTCATAAAACAGACCACAAAGGAATATAGGTTTATTAAGGAGAATTTGATCATGTATTTCATAGTCGACAGTCGACCGCTAAAAAGGTTCGAAATGGTTTCTATTCGACACATGCCTCGACTAGAAAACCAAGTGGCTAACGATTTGGCTCAAATTGCATCCGGGTATAAAATTTCAAAAGAAAATTTGCATAAAGTCATTGAAGTCAGGGGAAAGGTCGTGGCAACCGGATTAATGCCCCTAGATTTAGAAAAGACAAAGCTAGAATATGCTGGTGAAAGAAATTTCGAAATATTTGCAATAGACAATTTGACAGATGAAAACTGGAGGAAGCCAATAGTGGTGTATTTGCAGAATCCAACAGCGTCAACGGATCAAAAAACTAGGTATCGAGCATCGAGTTACGTTCTTTTGGGTACAAAGTTGTTTAAGAAATCTTCTGAGGTAATTTTTCTTAAGTGCCTCAGTGATTCAGAGGTGTACTTTGCCCTTTCGACTGTAGATAGCGGAGCATGTGGGGCACACCAAGTTGGTCATAAGATGAAATGGCTTTTATTTTGCCAAGGGATGTATTGGCCTACCATGTTGAAAGATTGTATTGAATTCGAAAAGGGTTGCCAAGAATGTCAGATGCATGCAGGCATACAACAAGTCCATACAAGTGAATTACATTCTATCATCAATCCTTGGCCATTTAGGGGTTGGGCTTTAGATTTGATTGGGGAATTTCGACATCCATCATCTTCAAAATGAAAGATATATATTGGTGGGAGTTGATTATTTTACAAAGTGGATTGAAGTTATACCCTTACCAAATGTGAACCAAGAGGATGTGATCGAATTTATCCAAAAGCACATTATTTATAGATTTGGAATCCCATAGATGATTACAACGGATCAAGGGTCAGTATTTACTGGTCAGAAAATGCAAGAATTTTCCAAAGAAATGGGCTTCAAATTGTTAACGTCAATGCCCTATTATGCTCAGGCCAATGGATAAGTCGAAGCTACCAATAAAATGATCATTGGTTTGACTAAAGAGCATGTAGGGAAGAAGCCTAGGAATTGGCACAAAACTCTGGACCATATTTTATGGGCATGTCGTACCTCTCCCAAAGAGGCCACTAAGTCGACCCCCTGTCTAACTTTTGGCCATGATGTTGTTCTACCAGTAGAAATTCACCTACAATCCATAAGGATTCAAAGGCACCATGAACTTCCAACATAGTCATATTGGAGCATGATGTTGGATGAATTGGTTGACTTAGATGAAGAAAGGTTAAATGCCTTAGAATTGCTAAAACGACAAAAGAAGAGAATATAAATCTCTTATAATAAGAAGGTAAAAGTGAAAAGTTTTGCACCTGAAGACTTGGTATGGAAAGTGATCCTTCCAATGGATCAAAAAGATAGAGCCCTTGGGAAGTGGTCCCCAAAGTGGGAAGGCCATTTCCACATTTTATAGATATTCTCTCATGGTGCCTATGAAATCGAAGAGCTTAGTGAAGACAAAAGGATTCTAAGAGTAAACGGGAAATACTTGAAAAAATATAAACCGATAATCCAAGAGGTAAAAATAAGAGACAAATAATCATATAAATAAAACAAAACCAATATGGTAAGAATGGCAAGATGGTTATATTGAAGTCGGAGGTCCAAATGACCAATATTCATTACAAAGATAATTTCATTACATTGCAAAATAGATAAAGAAGCACTAGAAATGGAGGTTGGCCTTGATCTGAAGATACTTGGCCTTAAGAAGCTCTAGAAGTTTTTCGCATAAAGATCTCTTTGATCGCAGAAGTTTAACGTCAGACTCAAGTTGTCGAGCCTTTTAGACAAATTCCATGCCAAATGATAGCTCTTGAGCCATTAAAGCTTCGTCAAACTCCAAGAGTTGATTTTTACTTTTTTCGGCATCAAAGATTTTTGCCTGAAGTTCTTCTATTTGTTTCCTTCAGGAAGCAATGTCATGATTGTGAGCTTCGACCCTTTCCTTGTTCTTTTGTTTGGCATGTTCCAATCCCATTGCCCTATTGGTAGATTCGGTGGCAGCATCCCAGGCAGCAGCCTTAGAACCAAACTTCTTCTCAATTTCCCCTGTGAGCTGAGGTAGCAATTTATGATCTGCAACAGCTTGGTCGATCATAGTTCCTATCTCCAAGATAACGTTTGCTACTTTAGGAGAAGCTTCTAACAGGTCGACTTGGCTGAGAATAGCCTTTAGAGTCAAAGGGACAGAGGGATCAACCCGCAACAACAGAAACAAGTCACCTTTGAAGACTTTGTCTTTGATCTTAGAAAGAACCTTGCCTGCAGGAGTGCTCGAAGGTTGATCTTCAGACACTGAAGTACTGAGGTTTTTGTCGGAGGAACATTCCCTGCAGTTTATCATAACTTTCAAATACTCAAGGGGCTGGCTTCGTTTCGGGATAGCCATTTTTTTTGAAGAAAGACCCCCGATACTACTCGACAAAACTCCGGCTGTTGGAACATCAACCATAGTAGGAGTGACAGGATTTTGAGTTTGAGCTTGCTCTTCGCTTGCATTATCCTCCCCCTTTAAATCCTTCAACATCATCAGTGTTTGTGATGGGGTTGCCTTCATTCGCCTCCTAGATAACCATATCTTCGACATCTCCACCTTCTCCCTGAGGATCGTTCGCTCCTTCAGCTGTATGTAAATCATCCCCAGGGTTTCCTCGTCTTCAACTAACTCATCCTCAACCATGGGGTCTGGATTGCCTCCAACCCCACCTTCTTCGCTTGAATCAGTTTCGTGACCAGAGTCGCTGGTTTGAGAATTTTGAGTAGCAGTCTTCAGTGGTGAAGCGTCGAGGTCACCAGATGGACGTTGGTTAATCTCACTTATAGACCCATTTTCAAATGATGGTCGATAAGTAGGTTCGCCAGCATTATTTAAAACATCGGATGCGGAGACAGACGCGGAAGAGGTTGTCTTCTTGGTTCGAACGGTAGTGCTTACACCACCCTGAAATCAATATGATTGAAAATTATAAATGGATAAAGGAGGTAAACAAGTTATGTGAGGTAGAGAGAAGTTTGTTATACCTTGTCACCTTCGACCCTAGGGTCGGAGTAATCGCTCTCACTTTGAGCCGCCGCTATCTTCGCCATCTCCTTAGGAGTAGGCTCTTGGATAACAAGTGCAACATGCCTTTTCCTTGGAAGTTTGACTGGAGGATGGTCTGAAGCATCAGTGTCATTTGGATGTGGCTTCCTCTTTCTAGAAGTTAGGTTGAGAATCGGCGACAAATCATCTTCGTCAGACTCTACAATGATGCGAATGTCAGCAGGCTTTTGGATTTTTAAGGGACTTACTGGAGGTTTTCGAGTAGCCTGAGTCAAGAATGTGAATATTAGTATCATCAATATACAACAAAGACAAAAAAAATAAGAAAAAAGGTACCTTTACAAGTTTGCTGCCTCCTTCGGTCTTCGACTCGATTGGTCTGTTACTAGTGGGTTTCTTAGGTGGAACCTTGATAGCTGAATGAGAACAACATAAAATAGTTAGTGTTAGCTAAGAGTAAATGGCTTTCAAAGGGAATGTACTTCGAGGGAAACCTCCTGTGTCACACCTTCATATATGTCCGATTCGATTTGGACATCTTCGATCCATATATGAAGATGCCCTTTGAAATTGCCTAGAGTATGCTTAGTCGCAACCACCCGCTGAGCTTTTTTATGAGATTGTTGTTGAAGTATTTTAATAGAATCTCCACAAATAAACCAATATGGAAATGGAGGGCAAGGGCCACTCCGAAGTCAGCATTAGGCAGTGGAGGAAACTTTAGGGGAAACAATTCAAGAGCCATTTCATAGCGTTTCTCATGAGGAACGTATGAGGGAATCTTTAAGTTTCCATTTTCTTTGAAAATTTCTCTTTAAGCGTGATAGCTGCTTCACGGATGATTCAACTAAGATCATCAGGCCTATAGGCAGGTTCAAAATAGCTTTGAAAAGCTTGAATTTATCTTATAAGTGTATAAGTACCTTTCCTGGTCTTTTCCTGCACAAGAAGAAAAGCTTTGTCAAATAGTTGAATGAAGGAGGTGACATCATAGAATTCTTCAACGTAGTACTTAGCCCATCATTTCCCATATTCTCAACAGTAGAGGAAGATGGGCTCGAATTTGAATGGAGTAAGTTGGGTTCTGCCAGTATATTTGGCTATTTGTTTGAGAGAAGTAGCTACAGTATGGACTGCATTATGGAGAAGGAGATTACCTTTCTTGTCATACATGCACTTTGGGAGGACCTGAACTAACCCAAATTATCGAGCAACGAGGTTGGGTTGGTAGGTTATCAAAGTAACCTGAACCTTCAAAGGGTTGAGTCGAAGGGTTAGAATCTTGGGAGTCAAAAAGGCTTCCCAAATCAGCAAGGATTCTGTCTCCTGTTTCTTAGATGGAGAGGGGGAGGTCCTAGTAAACCACTTAGGACCGACTTTTCTGAAGGCGAATAGGGCCATGCTCGAAGTGAAGACATGGCGCTTAGCAAACATCATGATATAACTCATGAGAGTCGATTGGAGAACTTGTCCTTCATCACCGGGGGTCAGCTGAGCTAATCTATGGCCTTCGACCCTTCTGTTCCGGATCTCCTCAGCATCCTCGTCGACGAGGCCTTTGTTCGGTAGGCTAACCTCGAAAGTGGCATTGAGTCAGAGTTGGAATAACCAAAAAGGGCCAGACAGGAGAAGGTTCTCTTTGTCCCCCAAATTCTTCAGTTGAGCCACTCCATCGCTCAAAGATTCATAAAGGCTTGTCAGGATCATCTCACTTAGGTAGATATTATGCCCTGCGTGCAGTTGGTTCGCCAGAGTAAGATATTTCTTGGCAACTTATAGGTATTTTGAACAAAAAAAGGAATGTCACAACCACAAAGCCAAGAAAGCTATGTGCTCCACGTCGGAGACAACGTCAGTATCTTTATCATGATAATGAGCAATGTGTGTTGATTATGTTGCTCTAGTGGTCGAAAAGGAGATGGTATCCATAGAATCGATGTCATGATCATAAATGTGTCCAATGGGCTTCAGTCCTGTGATGACGCCCATGTCGAAGAGGGTTGGTGCGACCATACCACAAGGAAGGTGGAAGGTATAATGTGTATTATCCCAGAAGTACAATGAGGAAATCAACATGGGAGTGCTGAAATCTAAATTCAGTTTCGACAGCATAATCAGGTCATATATTCCTATGTCTTTCCAATCCCGGGCTTTCTCTTTCTCTACTTTGGTTAACCAGTTTAAGTAATCAGTAGGATCTTTAAAGGCGGGAGTAACACGGAAGGCTCTAAAACCATTATTCATAAACCTCGGATTTATAATATCCCTAGCCTGAGGGTTTTCAGTGGAGGTAGTTTCAGTTTTAGGGTTTCTAGCCTGTCCTATGGGTTTGCATTTGTGGTAAGAAGGGGAAAATTCTCTAAGCTTACTAGCATCAACATCTAAATCAGCTAAGGGCCCAGATAATGCATAAGTTTTTTCAGAAACAGAAACAGGAATAAGTACCTGAGAAGTGTAAATTTTGTGTTATTCTTCTGTCTGAGGCTCTGGTATGTATTATCAGTTGCCAATTACGAGTGGACCAGACAGCGTAGCGAATGGAGGAAGTTTGAAGATATTTTTTGGAGCTTTAATCCTGTTGGCGGTGGTTTTGACAGAGACCCCTGTTCCCTAAGAGCTTTGATAGAGGTTGCCATTGTTAGGGTTTGAAGGAAATGTGGGTTTAGTTAAAGAATATTTGAAGAAAAGAGAGCTAGAGTTCTTGGAGATTCAGAAGGCATAAGAATAATGTGAAATGGGTAAGTAAATAAATTTTATAGGCATGCTTGGAAGAGAGAGCGTTTCAAATCAGTATTATTGGTGGACTAGTTAGTGGGACACGTGTCTCCCTTGGGCAGTGTAATCGAGATGACAATTAATGTTGTAGACCATGATTTCCTAGAAGCTAGGAAACGTGATGAGTAAAAAAGATTCGGTTGTGGGCTAAAGAGACGTGGGTAGGAAAAAGACAATGATGACTCTGACGTCACCAGACAAGTTGAAGAAACTGAAAAGTTTTGCTAACACTTAGACACTTTGGCACAATGTCAGAGTTATCAAGGCGTCGAAGCAGAGTCTCAAAAAATGTCTTTTTCTCACAAGTGTTGAAAATAACATTTTTGGGGGGCAATTTGTTAGCTCATATTTTCGACGCCTATTAAGAATTACCAAAATTGGAAATTATATGCACGACTGTTTTCGACCAGGAAGTAGTATTCGACCAGCTGGAGGTGATTCGACAAAGCTAGGTGAATAAGGATCAGCATACAACTGCGACTCCAGAGGAATCTCTTAAAGAAACGGTTGAAAATGACTTTCGATCAAAGATTTAAAATTCAAATAAGGGAGGGAACTTCTCCCTCATCAGAAACCATGAGAGCACATGTGGAGCATAGTGGATGAATGCGTGCATGCAAGGCGCCACGTGTCTCAACATAATTGAAGAATCATAAAAGCAGTTATCTCGATCTAGTATAAATATAGGGTCTTAGTGTTAGAAAAGTGTGTGTCAAATTGTGTATAAAAATATGTAAATTTACCAAGTATTCGTGTGAAGAAGAATCGTAAATCACAGAATGTACGTTGTTTACACCATTATTAGTTATTTCAAAGCAATATAAATTTATCTTTACTTTTTCCAGAAATAGACTTCCTTACTTCTTCATTTCAAACACTCTCCTTTTAATTTGTCATTTGCAGTTTTAAGATTTCCTTGTTTTTTCCTTGCTTTCAACATTTACTTTACAGTTTTAAGATTCCTGTACTTTCGACATTTACTTTGTCATTTTCAAATCCTTTACAATTTCTCTCGTCATATCATCCTTTTAATTAGTTTTCAAACTCTGATTTGGCGCTTATTATTGAGCATTCATTACTACCACAATTCATTTCAAATACTTGTATGGAGACAAGTCTGATCTAAATGGAGGAACTTCAAATACTTGTATGGAGACAACTCTGATAGTTAAAGAATCTGAAAGAAGCCAACTATGATTGTCAACTCAGAAGACAACATAGCCTAATGGAAAGTAAACTTCAAATCAAAGCAAAGTCTAAAGCAAGGTCTGAATGACATCAAATTATAAAAGCCAGACTCTAAAGGAAGTTATTCCATTGAAGAAGTCAATTTGAATCCAGATGAAGTATGAAGAAATAAAATTAAAGAAAACACATGTTAAACAAAGTAAGAATATAAAAATATGTTTAAAGCAAGCCAGGCTTCAAGATTATCAAGTCAACGTTTTTGAACAAAAACCATCCAGAAAACCTCTGATAAAGCGCTGACTATAAAGTGTGTGCAAGTCTCAAATGCTAGTAGTCAAAGGACTCTGAAGTCTCTCCATGTTCTGAAGACAACTTTTGAGTTCTACTCAAGCTTCACCAAGTTATATTATAAGCCTCTGACTAGAAGTTGATAGGCAAAATAAATATTTTCTAGCAGTCAACGCATCTGATCTGAACAAACTAGTAAATGCTTTTGCATTTCTTGTTCACATTCACTTTGGATTGTAGTACTTTCAAGCCTCGCTCTGAATAGAGTTTGTAGTCTACATTATCTAGACTCTAAACTATGATCAAACTTAACTTCATCTATTAAATGAAGCCTTTGATCATGAAGAGTAGTATACTCAAAGGAAAGTACAACCAAAAAGAGATTTCCTTATGAAGACATATTCTGATCTTTACTCAAGCTTCAAACCCATTTCATCAGAAGCCTCTGACTAATAGCCTTGGATTAAATGTCATTGTTGTTTGATGTGACAGAAGTACAAAAAGAAAATCTAATTTAAAAGTAAATATGATTCTCACGTCCCATTATTAAACAACTCTCTGCTGCAAGCGCCGCTCAACTGTTCCACATGAAGCGACCTTCATACAACGGATACTTAAAAGGCCAATTCCTTTTTTACCCCCAAACAGATATATTCTCCAACGAATCTCTTCATCTCCTATATATTTTAAAGAATACAAATATGGAAGGATGAGAGAGAGTGAGCATAAAATAAGAATATATAAAGGAAGTAGAAAGGAAAAAAGAGCGTATGGACACAAGCATGCATATTGATGTGTGTAAGTCTTAGCAGACACTGAAGCTATATCACCACAACACATCAAAGAGATAAACACTTAGAACTTTCATTGTATATTAAGTGTAATCATCTGAACTTCATCTTATGTAATATGCTTAACAAAGAATAACTCTTGTAAACACAAAATGTTATAACCCAGTCTGGTTATGTTCCTCATGCGACCATGTTGGTTATGTTCTTGAGAGGGCTTTGACAAGTAATCAATGAGGGTGAAATATTTTTAAGCAACCAGGTAGTTCAGGGTCTTAAAGAGTCATTGCCCATATGGGTTTCTCAAGCGATCGAGTAGCTCAGGCTCTTGAGGAATCAGTGAAAGGTTTTCCTTACATTTTAATCATGGTTTAATTATTATATTAAAGCCTTGGCTAAGGTAAATCACACGGGTGGATGGACTAGAGGTAGACTAGTTAACGATGAACTAGGATAAAAATGCTTGTGTCTATTATCATTGGTCTTAATATTATTGTTGCTATTATTGCGTTTGTTTTTGGAAGAGAAAATTTATCAAACTGGAAACCCAATTCAAATCCCCCATGTCTTGTGTTTCCTGCACCTTCAAGTGGTGAGGTTACAAACTCACAAAAGAATGTATGAATTGCTTCAAATGGAAGACAATGAAAGTACAACTGATTTCTTAACTAGAGTGATGAAACTGGTGAATTAAATTATAATGTATGGAGAAGTTTTGACATCAAAATTAATAGTGTCAAAGATTTTTAGTTCATTACATCAAAAGTTAGATCATGTGTTAGTAGGCATAGAAGAATCGAAGGGTTTGTCAAGTATGACAAAAGAAGAGCTTTAAGGGACTCTTGAATATCACGAACAAAGAATATATTAAAGAACCGCAAGCAAGCCAAAGATTGACGTGGCTTTGCAAGCTCGGTTGACTAAGAAATACAAAGGAAGTTGGAATGGTAACAAGGGCAGAGGAAGTTATAACAATTCGACTAGTAGAGGAAACCATCAAGAAGGTAGTTCATCGAATCAAAAGACAATCTTCTAACCAAGGCAATCACGTAGGTGGGTGTGCAGGTAGAGGAAGAGACAATGGAATAAAACCTGATAAAAGTCATATTTAGTGTTACAATTGTCAAAAGTATGGCCATTATGCAAGTTAATGTTGAGGAGGAAACAAAGATAAAAAAAGTGACCCAAAGCTTACAGAAGACGAAGTGATGTTATTGGTCAAAACAAAATAAGAAGAAAGATTCAAAGATCAATGGTATCTTGACTCGGGTTGTTCATTGCACATGACTAGAAAAATAGATTGGTTTATTAACATCAGTCCCTCGTGAAATATGCCAAATATAGGTCAGCTGAGCGAAAGGAATTACAAAGTATTATTCAAAGATAAAATGATGATAGTGATCGACTCAAGAAACATGTTAATCTTGAAGGCTCCTATGTGTCGCATTACGCGAAAAACCGGCGGGAAAACGAAACAACAGAGCCGCCACCGTGTGTTATTTATCCCAAAAGAGGGAAAGGAAACGCTCGAAGTAAACCTAGAAAAGACATGGTCTCACGACCAGAGAGAGATGGGATCGGGAGCCGGTTATGCGAAGGGAAGGTATTAGCACCCCTGCGCATCCGTCGTACTCGACGGGATCCACGCTCAGAAAGAATAGGAGAAAGGTTGCTAAAAATTGGTCACCAACATCACACAAGGCTGGAAAGAAACACAGAAAGACAAGAGAAACGGGACTCGGCAGGATATCGCATCCTGGGCCTATGTAGCCTGTCATACACAGACATCAGAGTCGACGTAGTTCGGGACCGGGGAAACGTGCTCGCTAGGATGTCGCATCTTATGCATACGTATCTTCTCTGACCAGAGAAGAATCAGAGCACTCGTAGCTCGGCTAACGCACGCTAAACAAAACCACACAGGAAACCGACTGCCAATCGCTGGGCTTACGTCAGACTCCACACAAACAGGCAAACATGGAAACCGAATGCCAATCGCTGGACTTACATCAAACTCCGAACCAACAAACACACACACAGGAAACTGACTGCCAATCGCTGGACTTATGTCAGACTCCAACAAGCAAACAAGACACAGGAAGCCAACTGCCAATCGCTGGACTTATGTCAGACTCCAACACACACAAAAGGTTGAAAAAGAAAAAGGGCGCCCGGAGAGATCAGCTCATCTCCTGCCTACGTACCTCATCTGGTATGAGGATCAGGGCGACATAGTTCCCCTACACAGGGAAAGAACTTCTATCCTAACCAGAGACAAGGGAGATAACAAGCTACTAGGGAGACTACGACTCGAGCCTAGAAGTTGTCATGCATACGATCCCTATGTTGACGTTTCTATCCTAACTTGCACAGGAAGCAAGCTAGCCTAAACAGCACAAACAAATACATACAAGCACACAAAGCAAGCACACACACTATATGCAAACAAATGGGCTCATACAAGGTTAAGCTGTGAAACACCAGCCAACTGGAATCGGGTGTAGTTAGCTCTTAACCTTAACATTGAGAGTTAGGGTGAAGCTGATGAAATGGGAAGTGAGGGTAAGACCTCACAGCTCTTATCCCTGGCCTGGGAGAGCTTCAGACAAATGAAAGTGTGGGAGTTCAGAAAGTAGGAACTCTTCTCCACATATGACTGACACAACAAAGATCTTGGGTTGATATCCACAATGCATCAACACATGGTGTGAGCAAAGTGGATGACACACTGAATAGCAGGAGATGGATTGCACATCTCTTTTATCTGCCAATGGCCTCATAAGAGGACTTTTCCTGCTTGGCACAAAAGTAAACATTCACAAGCATTGCCTCTTAAGGAGGGCTTCAGACAGGTGCCTGCCCACATAACAGGACAGGTCTTCCAGACTACATGAAGTCAGAGAGTTATACCTCAGTGGTTAAGCAACCAAGCAAAGCAAAAGCAAGTTCAAAAGAACTCAAAGCAACTTAGGTACCTGAAAAAGTCTAAACCAATCAGTTTACAATTCAAACAATCAAACAGACAACAGTCATCAGGCAATAGTACACAGACAGACAAAGCATTAGGCAACAATGTGCAAGGCACAAGCCAATAGGCACAACACAAATGACTTGGCATCAACCTACAAAACAACATAAGGTTAGCCAACACCGATCAACTAATCAATCCAAATGAGTGAACCACTTCAACCATGGTAATGTGCTTCTTAACCTGAAATCCACAATCCAAACAGTGAGTCCAAACCACTAGGTCAAAGCCTAGGGTCAAAAGAGGGTCAAACATTCAAAACAGAACATGAAATTTAACATGAATCAACTTCAATCACATATTGAAACATTCCAAAAGGTCTCATATCAATATCATTAACCAAAAGCATTTCATGATCAATTGAATGTTTAAGGCAATTTTAAAGCTCAAATGTGACCAACCAGAATGAAAAATCTCAATTAAATCAGAAATGACCCCAAAAATTCCAACAAAATTCATGAGCAATCACAACATCTATAACATGCATCACACAAAAAATCAGGGTAATTGGATATCATTTGGCATGGCAAACATATTATACAAGTTGAACATCACAAGGTGTGACACAAATTGTCACACCAACTTAGCACATTCATAAAATAGAAATGACAATTGATAAAAATACCAAATCAACACCAAAATGTCAAGCAATGTGTCTAGTTATAGCATGCAAAATTTCACATTCATTGGATTAAAGACCAGCATTTCACAACATGATAACCAAGGCAAGGTCAAATATGGACATGTACTCAAACATTCTAACACAAAAAATTATCCAGCCAAGCACAACTTGTAAAATCATGATGATAAAAAACTAGAGAGAATAAGGATCACAATGCAAAAAATTGGGATGAATTTGGATTGATTTTCAATTTTAAATGAATTTTGGAAGTTGAGAAAATATGAAATGAAAACATGAAGCCAAACATGAAATAATGAAGAAAAAGAGAAAAATGCATGGCAAATGGAAAATGTCCTCGCTCAGACTCGAACCATGTACAATTTTGAATCACCTAGAGCGCCAACCTCAAAACGACATAGTTTTGGCATATAACCCTAATCTGGAGCGCATGCATAGCATTTGAAATCCGCAGGAAAACCACATGAACTCGTGGCTAAATCCGCAGGAAACCTCATGCGTTTCCTAACAAAATTCGCAGGAAACCTGGAAACGCACATGAACATGATGAAGATCATGAAGATCTTCATCCAGAATTTTCCAGAAAAATTCAAATGCTCCAGAAATGAAAATCAAACACAGCATTCAAATCATCAGGCATCATACATCAAGGATTCAAGATTAATTTGCACTAAAACATCATAACATGCTTGGATCGAAGGAATCAAATATCCACATCAAAACTTCAATTGCATGTAACTTGCTCAAAACAGCACGAAATCATTCCAAATTTGTACCAGAATTACCACCATTCAAAGATCTACACAATAGGCATGATGAATTGCAAAATTAAAGAGGTCGAAAAACCAACCTCTTGATGAACAAAATTGGATTCACTTGCTTCCAAGCCTTGCCACGCTTCAGATCTTCTCCAATATGCTTCTTGAGATGAATGATGATGAAATGGACACTCAAATGCTCATGAATTCAGCTCAATCTTCACTTGCCATGAATGCTCCAAGCTATGAACATGAACAATACAACCCCGATTTCTCTTGCTCACACGTCCAAAAGTGCTCAATTATCCTTCATGATGATGAATTAAGCCAAAGAAAGTGTTCTTGTTTGAAGGATTTTTGAAAAAAAAGTGAGAGAAAATTTGGAGAATTTGTGAGATCTAGATCTAGAATTGTTGATTCTGAGCAAAGCAGTTATGATTAAGCATATATACCCCATGCTAATCATGTTTAGGAAGTGTTTAGGGCTAATGCAAATGAAGTTAATCACTTTGTGGTGTAAATGCAAAAAATGAATTTTCTACTTCATGCACCTTCTTGCACGTGAACAGGGCATGCTCTTGGTCCAAAATGCCTTAAAAACATTCCATGCACACATTGAAATTGGTTTGGTATGCATATATTCAACCAAAATGATATGCAATTTCTTCCCAAAATCTTCATGAGTGAGCCAATGCCATGCAAATGAGATTTTATGTCAAATGATGGTATGCTTGGAAAATACATGTCATAAGGATCAATATGCAAAAAGAACCACCCAAATTGGAGTTTTGGTTTGAAAGTTATGCTCATTTGAAGTTTGAACCACACTTTGCCATGATTGGACCATATCTCCTCAACCACACATGAGAAATCCATGATCTTGGACTTTTTGGAAATGGGAGAGAAAGATTTTCAACTTTCATGTTGGACAAAATTTCATTTGAAGCTTTCTTAATGATGTAATCTTGAGTTGAAGTTGGTCCAAAACCTTTCCATTTTTAGAAAGTTCAAATTACAGGTCACCTGCTATTTTTGGAAAGTCTTGATCTGGCTTCAAATCCTTCAATGTTGATGTTTGAAATGTCAAATGAGACTTGTTTGCACATGAATGAGGCATCTCTAACCATTTCCCACCTCCAAATCCATAGTTGAATTGACAGTTGACTTCTGTTGACTTTTGTGGTCTCAGCTGATTTTGCACATGGACTGATGAGTTTTAAACCTTCAATTCTTGGCCAAACCACTTCAAAATGATCCTTGGGTCATGTGAACTCATGGTACCAACCCTAGGGCTTTGATCTCATGGAGAATGCTCTTGTTGCCTTGCACAGTTGAATCTTCTGACCAGTCTTGACTGATGGAATGTAAGGGACCATGCAATGACAATGCAATGTTAATGACCTAAACAATGAAATGTATATACAAATGGGAGGTGCAAATTTGAGGTGCTACACTATGTCTCATAATAAAACCTTCAAAGTTGAACTTTATGTGTTGGAACACAAGTGAATGGCAAATGCAGCCAGCTAAGATGAATTTTTATGGCATTGTAGACTTGGTCACACGAATTTTAATGATATCAGTAATCTGAAGATGAAGAACATGGTTTCAGGCCTACCATAAATCCATATTCTAGAAGAAGTATGTGAAGAATATTTTCAAGAAAATAAAGACACAAATAGTTTCAGCAAGGATGCAAGAAGAAAGTCGAAATCCACTCTCCAGATAATCTACTTAGGCGTGTGTGGTCCTCTCCAGGTAGATTAACCAAAAGGTAAAAAGTACTTTATTACATTTATTGATGATTACATCAGAAACCTATGGACCTACTTAATCAAGAAGAAAGGTGATGTGATCGATGTTTTCACCAAGGTCAAATATTGGTCAAAAGACATAGTGGTCACAAGATTAAGGTTATGAGGACAGATGGAGATGGAAAGTACGTGTCAAAAGAATTCAACACATTATGTATAAAGGAAGGAATTGTGCATGAGGTGGTGCCTCTATACACTCCTCAGCAAAATGGTACTTCTGAAAGAAATAACATAACCATTATGAATATGGTAAGAAGTATGTTGAAAGACAAGCATCTCCCAAATGAGCTATGTGGTGAGGCTGTGTCGACTGCAACATACATATTGAACAAATGTCCAGCAAAGAGGCTTGAAGGTACCACACCAGAAGAATGTTGGTCTGATGTCATACCTAGCTTAAGCCACTTGAAGGTGTTTGGATACATAACACGTAGACATGTTCAGATCATCTGAGAAGAAAGATTGATAATAAGTTGAATCAGATGATCCTGGTGGGATATCATTCTACTGATGGATACAAACTGTTCGAACCAATGAACAAGCAAGTCGTAATCAATAGGGATGTGATTGTAGATGAGCTTAAGGAGTGGGATTTGATTAAGAATATCAAGAAGGATTCAGTGAGAGTCCTGTTGGATGAACCAGCTAGTGAAGTTAGTAGATAAGTTCGACAAGCTGGTAGAGAAGTTCGGCAAGCTGTTAGAGAAGTTCGACAAGAAGCCATCGAAGGTCAAGTTAGCACAAGCAAACATGAGAGAACAATAAACATGCCTGAAGACTGCATGAATGTGTAATTACATCAGATAATGTGGTCGATGATGAAGGTGAGTTAGTACATTATGCCCTCTATGCAGATAATGAGTCAATCAATGCAATTGAAGCATTGAAAGACTCAAGGTGGATGAAAGCTATGGCGGATGAGATAAAATCCATATAAGACAATGATACCTGGTCACTAGTCGAATTGCCAAAAGGGAAGAAGACAATTGTTGTAAAGTTGGTATACGAGGTCAAGCTGAATCCAACAGGTGAAGTAATTCGACACAAGGAAAACTTGTAGCAAAAGGGTTTCTTCAGAAAAAGGGAATCGACTATGATGAAATCTTTGCACTAGTAGAAAGCATCGAAACAATTAGGTTGGTTGTTGGTCTATCGAATATGCATAACTGATCGATATGTCAGATAGACGTGAAATTTGCATTCCTGAATGACCCTCTAAATGAAGAGGTGTATGTGACACAACTAGATGGGTTTGTGAAACAAGACCAAGAAAGAAAAGTATACAGACTGCATAAAGCCATGTATGGACTGAAACAATCTCGAAGATCTTGGAACAAGAAAATAGAGGACTTTCTAAAAGAAAAAGAGTTTGAGAAATGTTCGACAGAGTATGATGTGTGTGTGTATGTGTGTCAAGAGAAGCAGGAGTGAGTCACTTATATTGTGTCTCTATGTCGATGACCTGTTGATAACAAGAAGTTTCAAGAATAAGATCGAAGACTTCAAACATGACTTAAGTAAGGAATTTGAAATGTCAAACTTGGGAAATCTCTCATACTTCATTGGTATCAAATTCTACAAGAGTTGTAGAGGCTTGATAATGCACCAAAGAAGATATGCATGCGAAATACTCAAAAGATTTAAGATGCAAGATTGTAACCCAACTTCAACTCCAGCTGAGCCCAGATTGCAACTAATAAAAGATTCGACTGAAGATGATATTTACCCAAAGCAGTACAAAAGACTCATTGGATTACTTCAATACCTCAGTCACACTAGGCCAAATTTAGCTTATTGTGTAGGCATGGTCAGCAGATTCATGCAAAAGCCGAAGGTATCACATCTTGCAACCACCAAGAGGATACTAAGTTATCTCAAAGGAAAACTCGACTATGGTATTTTTTCCCTCAGTCGATGACGTAAAAGAATTCAAACTTGTGGGTTACACTGACTCTAGTTGGCGTGGTGATGCTGAAGATAGAGAATCGATACCATGATATGTGTTCATGTTAGGTGGTGTGGAGTTCAAGAAAGAAACCAGTGGTAGCTTTACCATCATGTGAGCCAAAATACATAGCAACTTCGTTACGTGCATGCCAAGCAACATGGAGGATGAACCTAGTCGAAGAAATTATAGGGAATAATCATGGAGCAATAAACATGAAGATCGGCAACATATCTGCTATCAACCTGACAAAGAATCTGATAGCATATTGAAGAAGCGAATACATCGAAATGAGGTTCCATTACCTGAGAGAGCAGGTAGCGAATGGAAAGTTAAGTCTAGAGCATCCCAAATCAGAGAATCAGATTGTAGATATAATGACGAAGGCTGTGCATGTCAAATTGTTCAAGATATTAAGAATAATTATGAATGTAGATAGCTTTGACACAATGAATTATGTGGTGTGTTAAATATATAATTCTTTGTGTTGAAGTCGAAACAACGTGTTTCTATTCGATGGGTTTCGAAAAGTGTTTGTGTCGAACAGAGCTTGTATTTGCTATACTTGATAAAAAGTCAAATATAGCCTGTCAAAGCATGCAGTCGAAGCATATAGTTGTCGAAGGAGTCGACATAGTTGAAATAGTTAACTTAGTTTAGTTTTAGTTTAGTTTTAGTTGAGTTAGTTATTTTTTTGATTACTTAGAGTGCAAGTAATCTCATATATAAATATAGAGGAGCTCTATTTCATTTGAAACTAAGTGGAAAAAATATCTAGTGTTGCATTGTGTAGTTTCAGAAATCACAGTTGTGATTAACAAGCAATGTATCAAACACTTAAAGTGCAGTTTGCACAAAAATATACATTCTTCTTCCTCCATAATTTATATTTTCTCTCACTTTCAATTGTATTATTTTCTTCTTTCAATTCTCTGTATAATGTAGAATCATCTTGCAATCAAGGAGTGATTGTTTTATCTGAATAAAGGGTGAAGAACAAAAAGTATAATTAATTAGATTGATTCTTATTCAATAAAATTGATTCGATTAACTTTAAGATTAAAATTTTTCAAATATTTTTTTTTATATAATAATAGATATTTTTCTAGTGGCCTTCTTGAAATGACATAATTTGGATAATAAATATATTTATCTGAAACCTATGTGATTCTCTTAAGATATTTTTTATCGGGTCATTTTAAAGATCTAATCTAGATAAGAACAAAACTCATCTTTTCCATAAAAGAAATGATAGTTTTAGACTGAGTTTGACATTTACACCGTATATTCATATGGTAGTGTATATTTTTTTTATATTGTATATTTTTTTTTATATTTTATATATTATTTTTATAGCATTCCTCTTCATGAAATCATCTACCACATAGTTTGGACATAGATTATTGGTAAAATAGGATAGAGTCCCATATTAAAAAGAGGCACCTTTTATTTTATCTAGATGATTTTGTAATGATGAGTTTTATCCTATACAAAAAAGTTTAAGATGATTTATGTTGTGGTCTTTTATGGGACTTTGGAAGATTGTGAACATACTTGCTTCCATCACCTAAGCAATTGTGGTCAAGAGGACATGTCCAGTCTGTCTTTGACTGCCATATTCAATGCCTGCATGACTATATATCAATGCGACCCATGACAAGCTAGCGATGCAGTTGTGATAGAGTTTGTTTCATTTTCTTTTTTTAATGGAAGCTAGACATTGTTTAAAAGCTTCAAAGTTATATGGATTTTAGTTTATGGGAAGAGGAATGCTATATTGACATGATGACACCGTAGCTTTTATACTTTACTTTCCATTGACACAATTTCCAATTCCTATAAAAATAATATATAAAAAAAATAAAATACACTACCTATGAATATACGACGTAAATCTCAAACTCAGTGTAAAACTATCATTTCTCTTTCACAAATAAACCCGATATACAGTAATTCACTAATTGTATGTTTAATATTACAGTGAATTTGAGAGAATTACAATGAGTCACGGTTTAAACCGGACGTGATATCAAACATTTCATAAGTGCACTATGTATCCATGTAAAAGCACAGACACCAGAGTGCATGCAGAAGACTGTACTGCTCTTGCAGTGCAAAACAATAACCAATACAGTCAATATAGTACTTAATTTTGCTTGTTTTTCATGCTACCTATGTATCGTATTCTTCCTTACCTCTCTTTTTCTCAGGTTTCAAACAATAATTTTATCTCAAATTAAAGTATGTATATACAGACACTTCAACACTTCAAGACATTAATGGTGTAGGACAAGTCGACGGACACCAAAAAGTTAATATATTTTTTGCAACAGATAAATTAAATATGATATTTTTTAAGGGCAGAAGTTCAAGAAATAAATTTAAAAAAATATAGATCTAAAAATTAAATTTTTACATAAAACTCTCCATAACATTCAATGTGCTAGCATTTCGTTAAAACTTAAATTTATTGTAAATTTTAAGAAATTAAAATTGCTGAATTATTATAGAAAATAAAAAATAAAAAAATCAAATTTGATAAGGACTAAAAAATTTATTTAATTAAAAAAAATAATGCAATAATTTATTTATATTTGAAAATTCTAAAATAATAAATACTTTCAAGTTTTCAATTTTATAAAAAATATTAATTATATATTTCTCTAGTTATCATAATATGATTTATTTAAGTTTAATACATTTTTCAACGGAATAAAAAAATATTATTGTTTTTTATTTTTATAATTTTCTTAATTGATATGAAATTTTTTAAACATATTAATTAGCGGGAAATGAATCGAGAATATTTAACGAGTTGTGTTTTGTCAATTGAGACAAATTATTTAATGAAAAAGGAAAAATAAAAAGGATGGAAGTTAAAACATAATTCATTAAATAACTATCAAAAACTTTTTTGGACAGGTCACATCTCCCTCAAACCGACCATATGGAGTAGGTCACTCTGAGCTAAAACCTATCAACGGACTACACCGTCTTGTTTTTAGAAACTTTTCTTTACCACAAAATTATTATGCACCTTCCTGTAGGAGATCTTCTTCGTCACATGCATCTAACAAGCATATGCATTCCTCGTCTGAATGATAGTGAGACCGTTATTCTCCCCTTATATATAAAGAATGACGCCACTTCAAGTAACAAATTTCAAACACAATTTGAATACTCTCTACTCTTTCACATAGTGACTTGAGTATTGGAGTGCTAACATTGCAAGTACACCCCCGCTCCACCGCATCGGAAGCCTTACTTCGTCGTAACTTCCGTGTCTATCTTTATTTTTGGTTCTATAACGGAACAATGGCGCCGTCTGTGGGAAATAACTTTGGATTCCCGTAGTTTATACATCTTTGTACCTTTGCATTTAACTTTCAAGTGTGGAATCCTCTTTGACGCTTGAATGGAGATCTAGAAAATCGAACACAAAAATCGGTTGCGATCTATCAATTCGAACTTTGCATCTATTGCGATTTATCAATTCTCCAAGTCTTTAGTCTTCCGTATCTCTGACTTCTTTGATATGTGGAAATGGTTGGGTCTATAGCTACACATTCTGCCACCGCGCATGAAGCCACCTTGACTGCTGTCTTTGTAGCATCATCGACAACTATCACTCATCCTTCTAGCAAAGCGAATTTCGACATCGACGTTCCTCCACGATCAGATCTACTTCTCCAATAACGAGGATTGCCTAAGCTCTACCGCTTAGAGTTACAATTTCTCTTCCCGTCGAGCGACCAAATATATAACATGGTTTTGGCATCCCTAAAGTGAACATAGGCGTTCAAGGCACGAATGAGTTGCTCAATGGTATCGACACCATCGTTCAACAACAAAACTCCAATGTGATAGAGGAAAGATTCATTCGCTTGGATAAAAGCCTCCACAACGCTCAACCTCAGGCATACTAATCCCGGGAGGCCGTATCCATGAGGGACAGTTCCTCTATACCAAAATTGGTCGCAACAAAGGGAAGAAAGTTTCAAAAATTGAAAGATCATTTGAAAGGCGAAAAATGTAGTTTTCCTCCCCGGAGTCCGGGCGGAGATCGAGGCAGTCATGCTTCATCCCTAGATCGCAATGAACATTAGCCGACCAAGGTGTACCCTAAGCATCCCTTATGTTCCAGAATCTTAGAAAGCAAGATCCCTAAGTCAATGCAAAAACCTACAAAATTAGAAGAGTACAGTGGAAAGGGAGACCCCGACGAACACGTCGAACTTGTCAATGACCGACTCAATTACTACAATGCTGATGATACTTCCAGGTGCAAGCTACTAGCGCTAACCTTAGTCAGACTGACTAGATTGTGGTTCAATAGTCCCCTCGACAATTGTATCAAATCGTGGGCAGATTTTTGTGATTGCCTTATCACTCACTTCACCGTCCGAAAGAGGCAATTGGTTACTATAGCAGCCTTGAGTAGCAACATCCAAGGGGGAAAATGAGATCCTACGCTCATACATTGATCGATTCAATCAGATTATAATAGAGGTAGAAGGAGTCGAAGAAGCCGTCCAGGGATGGATCATCGAGAATGGCATTCTCCGAGACAATCCATTATGCACCAAGCTAGGAAAGAAGAAGGTAAAAATGACTTAATAGATGCTCAAACTGACCCAACCATACATAAAGTTGGAAGAGAAGTTGAATACTCGCTTCGACAACCCAACCTCAGCCGCTGACGCGAGCTCCGACCTCACTTTAGGGAAGGAATCCCGCCGTCGAAAAAAGGACATTGATATGAAGAGGTACATCTGATACGATAAGTACACACCTTTGAATACTTCCCAAGATAAGAGTTACTAAGAATGTGCCAACACTGAGTTCAGGAAATCTAGGATCTGACTTTCTTACCATCTCCTGAAGTCTACTCGGACGGATAAATGAAAGTATTATCGCTTCCATAGAGGATAAGGCCATAACACAGATGATTGCATCCAACTTAAAGACGCGATTGAAGTGTTGATAAAAAAAGGTCGGTTGTTCGAATATGTTAAAGGTAGAAAAGGATAATGAGATGAATCCTTAAAAATCAAGTCCCCGACGAAGGCCTCCGAAGTCGGATCTAGCGGCAAATAAGGGAAATCGACAAAGGCAAACATCGGCATATCGCTGCCATCACCGACGGTGTACCCTATCATACCCTAATTTTTTCCAAAATCATTTCATTCATCCATCGGAACATTTGCATCATTGTTCAATCATTCATACATTAGTTCAGTTAAAAGTAAACTTTTAGACCATTTTGAATCTACTTGCCCTAATTTCAGAATTCATTGTTTGTTCATTCATATCCTTTCATTTACTATTTTTTTAGGCTTTAAGCCATTTTATCAAAAGGTGGTTTCTTGAATTTGAAGATTCTTTTGGAAAGTCATGAAAATTCTAAGAAAAGGTGATCTTGCTTAGGTTAAAATTTGCATGAAATTCCCATCCATTCACTCCTTTTTATTTTACCATGGTATTTCAAAATTAAATGAATAAAAGTGTACAAAAATGTGATGATGATTTAAGTATCATTCATACGTCCATCCTATCATGCAAAATTAAATAACAAAGCTCATTCTAGTGTAATACCATGTTCATGCCATGCACGTATTACTTTCTTCATCACCATGCATGTGAATAAAGGAATGGGAATATTTACATTACCATACAATCATCATCATCAAGGTTAAATTTCAAACATGAAACAACATCAATAACATAAGATCATCATTAATCAACTTTAAACCAAAGCGAATAAAATAAATGGAAATGAATTAAAACTAAATTGAAAAATAATTAATTGATTTTATTCATTCATTACATCATATTACAATCAAATACATGAATGCCTTACATAACATCATACATGGAATCATCTTTGCACATGGGGAGTCCCACGAATTTTCAACTTTGGAATCCCACAAAATCAGGCTGCATTTTCACACAAACTTCACCATAAAACAACATTGTGAAGACAAGCTTCTCCAACATTGTTTTGTGTTTTGATGAAGACAATGCCTCAAGATCAATTTCATTATAAATGAAGGGAAAAGATAGATCATATCTTTCAAGTATCTCTTGCTATAAGTCTTGGAATTCAAGTAATCAACAAGAGACAAATGGACTTTGAGGAATTAATCAAACACATAAGGTATATGTTACAAATATGCATAGATTAATACATTAGTTGCTCAGAAAATCTGCATATTTTATCTCTAAACATTTTAAAGTGTTTTTGAAACTTAGTCAATTAATTAACATTGGTTACAAACTGACTTTCATATTTTCTATCAGCTGTAATCGGTTACACACACGAAAAATTCACTTTTTGCGAAATCTGTTCAGCTATAACCGGTTAACCAAATCCTATAACTGGTTACAACTACACATATTTTTGAAAATCAGTTTTAGCTTCAACTGTAACCGATTATGATGATGTGTTAATCGGTTACAACTAAAGCAGTGACACTTTTTCATGAAAAATTACATTCCAACGTTTTCCAAACTTGATCATTGAATCATGAAAATGCTTGATGATTTTAGACTGATTCAAAAGGGTGTTTTTCACACTATAAATAACCAATGTTTCTGAACTTCAAAAATCATTCCTTCAATAATTTAAAATTCAAAACTTTCTCAATTTTCAAATAAGTTACTTAAGTCATACTTTCTGTGAAACTTTCTGCATTAACTTTTACAAGTATCATTAAAGTTTCACTCATAAAATTTCGAGTACTTAAGTATTACTCTTGTATATTGTATAAATTGAAGGAAAGATCAATTCTCAAGAATTGATACATATTGAATCTTCTTCTTTACAATATTTTGTATTGTGGATCACAAATGTTGAGTGATCTTTGTTTGAGATAAAAAGTGATGTGTTTTTTATTCAAGTGTAAAGGAAAATGGTGTGGTTTCTTGTATGTTAGATAAGTGTCTGAGTGACCTTGGTGTGAGGATTGTACAAGTTTTAACATAGTGAAATCTCTCACAGGGTGTGAGGAGACTAGATGTATACTTGTTTGAAAAAGAAAACTAGTATACATTTTGGCGTCTTTTATTTTTCTACACTTACTTTCAGCATTTTACCGTTCATATTGTTTCCGTAAAAATAATAACACTTGTCATCACTCGTTAAAACGAGAAAATATTAGAAAGTCCAATAAATCTCTTAAAAATATATTAATTAATAATTATTATTTATCATCTAATTAAAAAATATTTCTTTTATTTCAATTATTAATGACACATCTATAAAAATAGAGAAAACCACGCAAATCCAAATACCATTGGGTCAATTATTTTAGCTTAAGATAAATAAAGAGAGCAGAAGTTTTGCACCTAAGATAGTTGCACGACACGACTCGAATTTGAATAGGTAATGACCACACAAATAAGAAACGAGGTTATTATTATATTACTGCAATTCAATTCGAAAGAGAAAATCAGAATATGGCGTTGCAAGGATTGAGCACTGCGGCTGTGGCTGCATCAGTAACGGTAGGACCTCCTGCTCTTCTTCGGATTCCTTCCTCCAGGTTATGTTATGGCGGTCGGACACCTTCTTCAAGAATCAGAATTGGGTCTGTAAGGTGTAAAGCGGTCGGAGAAAACCCGCAAGGTTCATTGAGCGATACCGTAGTTTATAAAGGTGTTTATGGCCCCTGGACAGTTGAATCCTCCGATGTTCAAGAGGTATTCAAATTTTCCTCATTCAATTTCTATCTACACTTTTTTTACAAAATTGTTACTTAGTGTGCTATTCATTTTATGATAAATAAATGAACTTTTTGAGTAAATGATAAAAAAAAGTTTATATATATCAAAATACTCTTATAATAAAGTAATTAATGTAGTAGTTAAGTTGATTGAAATGTAAATAAGAGTATTAGTAGAAATGTAAGTAACTAATGCTACATTGATATTCTAGAATACAAATAACATGAGACGGTGTTAATGTTTGAATGCTCCTGAGTTTATTGCACTACTTAGAGGTTTAAGATATCTTAACTAAGTTTTTAAATGAATGGTAAAGTTGTCAATGTAATTGGGTCTCTAAGTTAAATAATTTGATTTTTTTTGTACACAAAAGTGCCAATAACCACTAGAAATTTATAGATAAGTGTGATGTTTCCGGTTCAAATCTGGGTGATGGTTTCTAAACTAACAATATCGGTTTTTGTTAGTTGAGTTAGGACTGGCGAACAAATGATAAGATGATTGTTTTCTGTTATTTCTGTTATAACTCCTAGAGGTTGGGCTGATGGTGAAGACTTGGGACCTGAGAGTGTGCTCCTCTCAAGGTCTCAAGTTCTAATTCCGCTAGATGCTAACAATCTCCGTGTTGGACAAATTCTTATTGAGCTTTGCTCTGAGTTTAAATGACCCCCTAGTCCACTAGGAGACGGTGAGATTGAACCCGTAAGATTAGTCGGTCTCAAGGCCGGATATTAAATTTAGAAAAAAAAAACTGCTATATCAAGCTTATAAACTTATAAGCTTGTATTACCATATCAAGTGCTAGATTAGTTTCATCACACTCAACACTTATATTGCCATCACTGTAATTCCTTTACCCATATGGAATAACAATTGTTTTATTCTTTTTCTATAATCTACTAATATAAAAGTAGTTTACAATCTGATTCATGAACTTTTAAGTGTTTTGTCGTTTGTAACTAGTTCCTCGAATGTAGGGTAGGGACCCAATTACAAATAATTGGCAACTTCAGGACTCAATTACAAGCTTTTGAACTCAACCACATATTTCGAAATTCTCAAATAATTTTGTTGTATAGATGAAAACACAGCACCAACACACACTGTGTAGTAGTCTATATATGTTACATATACAGTTGCAGTTTGAAAGCTTTTATGCTTATGCTATGTATATATAATGATAGCTATGCTCATGGCAGGTTATTTCGTACAGATCAGGATTAGTGACAGCTGCTGCATCGTTTGTCATTGCCGCATCGGCTGCCTATTTGCCCGATAACATAACTTCATTTCTCAAGCAAAACCAAGATTTTTTATATGTCATCGGGTCAGGTGGATTGGGTTTATCATTATTCTTGATTCATATCTATGTGACTGAAATCAAGCGCACTCTACAAGCATTATGGGGCCTTGGGGTTCTAGGATCAGCTGCAACCTACATCTACCTTGCACAACCTGCTAATAAAACTCTAGTACAATATGTTGTTGATAACCCATCAGCTGTCTGGCTTGTCGGTCCTCTTTTCGCTGCTTTGACAGGACTTGTTTTCAAGGAAGGTGATGTCCAATTAAATGCATATACTTTTTATGTTACCATTAAATATTAGTGGGATAGAAGAAAAAAATAAGTATGAATTGTATTGATATTTTCTTGTGTTCTTTAAACAGGACTCTGCTACGGCAAGCTAGAAGCGGGAGCTCTCACATTTATTATTCCGATACT
Source organism: Lathyrus oleraceus (assembly GCF_024323335.1). Classification (NCBI taxonomy): domain Eukaryota; kingdom Viridiplantae; phylum Streptophyta; class Magnoliopsida; order Fabales; family Fabaceae; genus Lathyrus; species Lathyrus oleraceus. The sequence goes on along the minus strand of NC_066584.1, from coordinate 426,299,019 downwards.
TCTTCTCGGGCATCTGGTATTCTTCTGTTGTTCTTCTAAAGTGCTCCATTAAACATGTTGCCTATTTAGTTTAATTTATAGGCTATATATCCTATGGCTCTTGTGTTTTTTTCTTTCAAATTTGTTAGTTAAGGATTTGGATTCACTGTTTTCAAAATATGAGATAGTTACTACAATCATGAGATTGGACTTGTAAGATGAAGACCTAAAGATTCATATTTCAACTTTAGTGAATGTATAGTGTACATAATCTGAACCCAAATTATTTGTAACCCTGCATTGCAACATGTCCAATGACCATGATTGAGTTGGACCGAACTGCAGGGTTGCAGAGGATCCAATTAAGAGTAACGGAATCTTATTATGGTTTCACTGAACCCTTATCCTTAAATTCAAAACCCGTTACCGTAATTCTTTTGATGCTATTATTCGAGTCCATGCATTTCGCAATGTCTGCATCTCTTTACCTTCATTGGTCAAGCAGATTTTGAGGATTGTTATAATCACTATTACTGATTGCCCCATATATATGACATCTGTTTATTTTTCTCCCCCCGCACAAATTTGACTCTAAAATTTGCAGTCCGGTTTGATGGACGATGGAGCTAAACTTACATTGCTTGCTTTATGGATGGGTCTTTTTGTGATATTTGCTGGAAGGAAGTTCACTCAGCCCATCAAGGTAAATTACTTCTGATGATTTTGTTCTTGAAATTGATATCTTCATTTTCCACACAAATTACCTTATCTTTGACTTGTGTTTAACATTAAGGATGATATCGGTGACAAGTCCGTTTTCACTTTCAATTCTCTCCCTGATGATGAAAAGAAAGCCTTGATTGAGAAACTGGAACAACAAAATTCGCAGTATTAACCGCATCAGCTCTACACTCATTGAGGCAGAATCCTTCAACTTGAAGGAATTTTTTTGAAAAGATGATGGCATGCTAAGATATGCGAGGAGTGAACACAGCCTGCAGAGGACACTTTCCCATTAGCTCTTCCTTTATATCTGTAAAAATTGTATGATATTTGCCTAATGACAGTTAGTCCATGGTGTAGACTTGTTTTAGATTGTATTTTATCTTAATCTTCAATATATAAAAGAAAAGTTGGTAGGCCTGGGTCATTTTTGTAAATTCCATTTTCCTGCTCACTTTAAGGACAGATAAGTAGTTTTATTCAATAAATCATGCCCAATTTGTTGTTTTATGTGCTGCATTCGTTATTGGACCATTAATATTAGTTTTACCATTGGCAATTGTGGAGGTAACATTGTATTTTGCTTTGTGCTGCTGAAATGATGTGTGCAAGGTCCTGGCGAAGGAAAAAAACTGAACTACTTAGATTGCCAATTTGAACCAGTTCTTTCTACTGAGTATTAGTTAGTAATAAGTTCCTTACTCTGTATATGCCCTTTGAAGTTTTCTTTTCTTCTGGGGAAATATTTTCTGAGCAAATATATATTTTCTTGATTGTCTGACTCTGGATCTTTTAGTGTGTTGATGCTTCCCATATTGATTGTCTGTGAGATAAACCAAACAATGAACATTCTTCGTATTGATTGCCATACATACTTGCAGTGTTGGTTATTGTTTTCATTAGGGTGCTTCAAATATTTATGGAGGTAACGGTTTTCTCAAAAGTTTTCAAGAAAAATAAAAGATAAATAAGAGAAGAAGAGAGAAAAGAGAGAAAACATAAAATTGAATTATGAAAAATTAGGAATGAGTGAAGTTCTTAGTTTGCATCATACAAAATTCTTTATATAGGAAACTAAAGCTCATGCTCAAACTATATAAATTGATCCAAGCCCAAAACATACAAAATGTAAAATACAAAATCACAAGTTACATTTCAACATTATTATATGTTGCATTCGACTATGTCGAATACAACTGACTACTACAACTTCGACTAGCTGCTTCGACACACTGGATGGTTCGCTAGGTCGATAGCTGACTTGTTGTCGACAAATAACTTCATTTTTCTAGATTCCATTATCTTAAGCTCTTCGAGGAACATCTCTATCCATGCTGCTTGGCATGCTGCATATGATGCAGCCACATACTCAACTTCACATGATGACAAAACCACAATGCTTTGCTTCCTTGAGCTCCATGAGATTGGAGTGTCTTCTATCATGAATATGTATCATGCAGTACTCTTTTTTTCGTCTTGATCTCCACTGAAATCTGAATTAGTGTAGTCATATACTTCCGCATCTATGTTGATCTTCATCTTCCTTGGGGTTTCTCCATGAACCTACTTAACAATCCGACACTTTGACAAATGTCTGGCATGGTATTGCAAAGATACCTCAAGGATCCAATGATTTTTTTGTACAGTGTCACACTTACAAATTCATTATATGTTCCTTCCTCAACTCTGCTATAGTTTCTAATGGCATAGCAACTGCATTACAATTTCTTATCTAGAAAATCTTTTCAAGATATCTTGGGCATACTTCTTTTGGTGCAGGAACACTCATTCACATGTATCTTTGAACTCCGTCCCGAAGAAATATGACAACTTCCCTAGGCCAGACATTTCAAACTCTTGCATCAGCTTCATCTTGACTTTTCTTATCTCGACTTCATTTGCACCTATAATAAAAAGATCATCTATATACAGGTATATGATGATTCGAATGACCCTGTCGACATCATTGACATACACTCCATGTTCAGAGACACACTTTGTGAAACCTGTTTCGATCAGGAAGCCATCTATTCTCTTAATCCAAGCTCCTGGAGCTTGCTTCAAACCATAGAGAACTTTCCTCAATCTGTACACCTTCGAATCCAACCCTTTGATTTCGAATCCTGGTGGTTGACTGACATAAACTTCTTCTTTCCGAGGTCCATTCAGAAATGTTGATTTTACATCCAACTGATGTATCTTCCATCCACTGTATGTTGTTGTCGACATAACAATTTCGATTGTCTCTAGCCTTGCAACAGGTGCATAAACTTCATCGAAATCAATACCAGGTTTTAGCAGAAAACCTCTCGCCACTAGTCTTGCATTATACTTGGCAATTTCTCCATTCGGCCTTCGTTTTAGCTCGTAAATCCACTACACATCAATTAGATTCTTGACTGACTTTTCGGCAAGCTCTCAGGTCTTGTTCTTCTCGATTGACCTGAGTTCTTCTTTCATGGCTGCCAACCAATTCGAATCGTTTATGGATTGATCCAAATTGATTGGTTCTGCTTCAGCCATCATCATCGCTTATTCTATTAAGTCACCATCTACATCGTCTACTTGATCTAGAAACATCTCATACTTATCTAGCCTTGTAGACTCATTTCTTACTCTAGTTTATCTTCTAACATTTTGCTCAGATGGTTCTTCATTTCGATTTGTTGGGACTTCAGTTTGTTGGTCTTCTTCAAACACAATTGTGACAGTATCTGATTCTTGTCGAATTGATCCTTGAATCCAATCCCACCCTTCGCTTTCATCCACTAGAACATCTCGACTGATCACTAGTTTATCATTATTTGGTGAGTACAACTTGTATGCACCAATCGAATGATAACCTATTAGCATTATAGTAATGATAGCCTATGAGCATTATAGTTTGACTTCGGTAATCTATTTTCTTTCTTAATTGTTCAGGTACATGCCTGAAGCACATTGGTCTAAAGTTAGGCCTAAGAGAGGCACAATAAATAATAGTATGCCTCAAAAACTATAAATTATTATAGTTCTTCACAAGAATAAAACAAATACAAGAAAGGAACACTTCATATTTTTGTTAGGATTTTAAAGGAAAAGATAAATTATATATTTAATTAAATATATTTAAAATAGACAGGGCGAGGATCCCGTTGAGCGGATGATGTATTCCTCATCCTCATCCTCTAAGTGCTCCAAGGGGGATTTTTCTCCCCATCTCCTCCCTCACGGGGGAAAACTTCCCATCTTTGGGAGCCCAAACAGGGAAATCCTTGTGAGGATTCCTACTAACAGGTGCAAATTGACATCCCTATTTAGAAGTTGTATGAAGAAAATTGTTATGTTTTCATTATGGATCATGTTAAATGTAAGTTATCAATCGGGAAGGATGACTCTCTTTCTATAATTGGTCGCATTACTCTTGCTCAAAATTGTATTACGGGTCTTATAATTTATGTCATTCAATCTACATTCACACATTTACTCATTCTTATGAAGTCGAATGACTTTGCATAAATTTTACTTGGGCATCTAGTTTTAATGCTGGAGAAGGTCATTTAGTCCTTGAAAAAAAAACTGTACTCCAAAATAGGTGGGTGGTATAAAACTCCACGGTCTAAGAAGTATTATCATGGGTTACACGATGAAGCTAGAGTGGGATCTGATGATTAAAACAAATATTATATGGGTCAGAATTATTCAAGATAAATATAGATGTGATAATTTAACTATTCCTTTCATTCATTGTGGACTCAAAGTTTTGCATATATAAAGGGGTATAGAACGTAATTGAAATTTTATGAATAATGGTATGTCTTGGGTAATTATTAATGGCCGTTATTTCATACTTTGGCATGAAGACTAGATTTTGGGATTTGATAAGCTATCAAATATGTACAATTTTGTTTCTTCCTACTCTAGTATATATAAAATTGGTGATTATGCTTCTTTAAAAGGTTGGAATTGGAATTTATTTATCCATGTCCTTCCCCTTATATTTTCTCCAAATTTTCAAATATTAAACCTCATACACCCGGTAATGAGGACTTTTCCATTTGAAATTTCAAATGATAGATACTTTAGACGCAGTCAAAATCACGAAGGGTTAGCAAGCGCTAAACCTAGAACGAAAAACACAAGTTTTCAAGTTACATACATGTTAGATAAAACTCTGGAATTCACCGAATAGAGAAAACTATTGAATTTTATTATGATAAAAGATATCCTTGACTTGCTTAGGGAAACTGTATCCCCAGAAGAGTCGTCAGCTGTCGCTACGCAAAAACTGACCAATATGTTAACTAACATATATTCGTCACCAATTTTTATTTATTCCTCATATAATGAGAGGAAAGGGAAAATAGCCGATAAAATCCTCTAATGAAAAGAAATATATAGAAAATGATTGGTCTCGTAACCAAATATGGGTTCAGAAGTCGGTTATGCGAGGGAAAGGTATTAGTATCCCTCACATCCATGGTATTCCATGGGAACCATTTATGTTGTCTGCGTTCATGGGTATTTTATTTTATTCTAATGCTTACTTATTATTTGGGAAAAGGAGGAAAATAATGAGATTGGATTTTTTATTATTGTGCTCGCCAAGGATTGGAGCCCTTGTGCCTACGTATCATTCATCGGGATATGAAGAATCAGAGTTTTGTAGTTTGGAGTAGAAAATATTTGTGTGTTGGTTGATTTTACCTTGAAAAAAGGGTTTCCAGAGTGATGCGGCACAAAAATGAGATCTGATGGGTTGATGTTTTTAGGGTTTTTGAAAAGAGATATTTTTTATTAGAATTATACTAAAGATTATGGGCAGAGGTGGATATTTTAAACAACAAGCTAAGCGTCTTGTGTCCAAAATACTCAGAGTAAGGGTAGGAGAACTCCATTCTTACTCATTTTCCACCACTTAAGGCTCGTGTCCCACAATTCTAATCGGATTTTTATTATATTTTTGAATTTGATTGAGAAAATGCCGCTTAACGTTGGATCAATGATTTATTGCTTATTGATTTTGAAATGGTGATGTACATGGATATTTACAAGGAAACAAATACGAGAAATAAAGGATCTCATTGTAAGGTAGCCCAAGAGAAAACCTTGTGTGTGCAAAGTGACATAGGCTAACAACTGGATAATGGGATTAAGAGCATGTCTCTCTAAGGTAGTACCATGAATGTTATTGTTGCAATAAAAGATTGCAAGTTAAGATGAAAATCCAAGTTAGAGCATTGGGTGAAGAATTAAAGAAAGGTCCAAATGCAAGGGTCCTAATGAGTCCTCTAAGTCCAACAATGGGTCACAAATGAATGCAGTTTTTGGTCTTTTCATTTTATCATGTTTTTGTTATTTTTTGATTATGTAATGACAATAAGTAAATGACAAATGAAATAAGAATGCATGCGATATATACACAATGATGATAAACATGAGGATGGATGTTTGAAATAAATGACAATAAAGTAAATTGACAAGAAAGATAAATGACAAATGATAAATTAGGTCAACAAGATCAATGGTTAGTGATGAAAGTTAGTGGTTAGAAATCAAATTGCACAAGGTAACCTAGGGATTACCTATCCACAAGTCAAATGACTCAAAATATGGAGCATCGAGGGATAACTTATCATTGATGCAAAGTATTGAAGATGATTCATGATCATCTATCAATAGATTTGGATCAAAGAAAGTTATAACAACCTCAAGTCCATGTATCAATGATTTGAAAAATGGAAGATTATATCACCCAAGTAATTACAAGTTAAAGATTGATTAATGTACAAGTTAGAAATTTAAACATAAGTGTTAGATGTTTAGTGGTCAATCTATGCATCAAGAGGTTCAAACATGATCAACTAAGAGCAATCTATCAATACTTCAAAGTGTCAAAAATGATCCATTGATCATTCATCAACATGTTTGAAGTGTTGAAGATTTTATCAACCCTAGGATCAATTACCAATGATCAAGAGATTGTCATCAACCATGACCAAACACAAGGGCAAAAAGGTCCAATTAATAAACAAAAATACTTGATGAAATGTATCTGCAAAATGTTTGACTAAAAGAAATAAATAAGGAAGAAAATATAAAAGAAAAGGTGAGAAAATGGGACAAAGGGGGGCGCCTGGATTCGAACCCCCAACCTTGAGGTTTCAGGCCTAGCCCTTTACCACTGAGCCAAGTATGTTTGGCTGGTAAATAAACGCGCGCATGAAAATAAATAAAATGCATCAGTTAAAAATAATAAAATGGACCAACCACAACCCTTTGATCTGATTAATTAAAATAAGTATGCATAAAGGATGGTCCAGATCATAGGGGACACACACACGCGCGTTGACCAACATACATCCAAACTCAGAAGTCAAGTCAACTCAACCGGGAAATGAAAACATGCCAACCAAATTTTTTAAATCAAAATTGAAAAAGAAAACGTGGGTAGCAACGAACATGAGTTCATCTTCAATATTGGAATAATGAAAATCTAATCTCTACAACCCAAGGTTTCAAGTGGAATCAATCATGAATTCCACTTACCCTTTGATCCCCGTTGCCTCCTCCATACTCATGAGCCATTGTTTGGCTCTGAGTATGAGGAGTTTCAGACAAATATAAACAAATCAAACCTAAAACAAAAATTAAATTATATAGGTGTAAGGATTGAAGCTCAAAACATGGGGTTAAGCTTCAGTGGATCATGAAGAATAAAGTGGTAACTTGTTTGGAATGAAATGATGGTGTTAACTACCTTGTCAAAAAAAATGTTCATGTGGTGGTTCTGATGGATATGAGGAGCTCAGGTGAAGGTTGCTCAGTCACTTTTATCAATCTGGTTAGCTTCGGGAAGGTTCAGGGAAAGTGTTAGAATGTTTTTATGGTGTTGAAAATGGATCGAAGGTTATAACCGAATGCTCTGCTTTTGAAGTAAAGTGTGTTTTTAGTATGGTTTCGGTGGCTGTAAAGCTTGGTTATTGAAGGAAGAAGTGTCCTCTATTTATAGGGAAGCTAAGGGAGTGATTAGGGTGAGGTGTTAGGGTTGAAAACTCTGAAATGGTTAGAGCCCTAACATGTGTCAAAAACCAAACTTGTTGGCTAAGGGTGGGTGATGTCTACTCTGCAATTCCTCTTCCACTACTTTGTTCTACAAACATGATGGTTTTGGTGAGATAATTTTGTCCCTACACCTGCTGAATTTCATTTGGCTTGTATCCTTTTTTGGCAATTTTGTGTTGTTAGGAGTTCGGTTTCACTTGCACCTATGTCCCTTTGATACTTTTATTTGGGCTTTCATTTTAGTGCCATTGGTTGTTACAACCCATGTTTAGTTTAAATGGAAAGGAAAAACACATGAATTGGTGGCTTAGTGCATGACAAATGACATTTTGGATGGTCTGGTCTTGTGAAGTGCAACATGGCAAGACACGATTTTTGCACTTGGGAAATTAGTATTGGCTTGTGCATTTTGAGCCAAAATCGGGCCAAATCATCTTTGTCATGCCCTTAACACAATGGAAAAGGAATTAGGTCAAAAGGTGTTGTGATGTGAAAATGGCATTGGTGCAAAGTGGTGGTCATGACATGCTTTTCGGCCTAACTAGGCAACTTGACATGTCTTGGCCAATCCCAATTTTGATGTCCTTAGGTTCTGAATTAGGTTTTGTGTCTTGAAACAAAGTTGGAAAGGGGTTCATTTATGACAATTGGCTCGAAGTAGATCCTCAAAAGGTTATAAGATGAAAATGTTATGGGGTTTGGACCAAATGGTAGACCAAACTTGCCAAAACCAACATGCCATAAGTTGCATTTTTTGAAGTTTCTTGAATTCCAAGGCACAATGATGATTGTTTGAAGACCAAATGAGTAAGTATTGATAGAAACCAAGCCTTGATGCTTTGTAAGATGATCATGGTCCATTTTTATGGATGAAACCGTTTGACTTTAAGTTGATGATTCAAAGGTTCAAACCGAAAAACTTAACTTGTATTGCCATGTATGGATGAAGTGGATGGATATTTGATGAATGAAGGTTGAAGTTATGGACATTAGGGTTTTGTAAAGATGTATTGACTTCGGTCAAGGTTGACTAAAAAGTGAAATGCTGACCAAACTCAAACTTTGGCCAACATTGAAATCTTGGGTCACTTGGATGAATGATGAATGGAATGAGCTTGAGCTGGATGTAAATGGACTAAGGGATGATGAGGTGAACAAGTGAAATCTCCATGAAGTATGGTTTAAAGGAAGAAGGAAAATCATAGAAGCAAAGGGCATAACTAGGGTTTCTTGGACCAAAAGGTTCCTCAAGGGCCAAAGTCATACAAACTATAGTTTGGGTGTGCATGAGGTGTCTTGGTGTAGTTTCACAAGGTTAAAAACTAACCAATGGTTGGATATTAGGGTTCCCAAAAGGGCAAAGGCAAAGCATAAAGTCAAATTATGACTTGTACAAGTCACAAAGGATCAAGGGATTAGCATTGAGGGCCATGGATGACCAGATGAACAATCAAAGCTTCCAATAAAGGCTCACCATCCAATTAGGGTTTTAGAGGTGAATTCGGTGACTTGTGTAGTCTCCCAAAGTCAAAGAGTGCTTGAAGATGATAATTAGGGTTTAGGGTGGATGGGGAACTTCCCCACATGATCAAGAGATATTGGTGGTTCTCATATATGAACACAATTCCTTAAGTCTATGTAGCATGCTTTCTTGTTATGAATATAAATGCAAATGAGATGATGAGAAGATGAATGTATGACTTATGCATTAGGGTCATGAAAATTGTATAAGAGGTAGGGTAAATTCGGGGTATGACAGAAACCCAACCCCTGTATATTCATCCTTTTCAACTGTATGTCATTGTCTTTCCTCTCCCTCTTCCTTTTCTCGCACAATAACAATGAGTCTCCTTGTTGGACAAACATTTTATCTATGACACTTCCATTACAATGATAACATGTGTCACTAGTGGGTTTAACATATGGATTATTCTACCTCTAGACTGGTGTTTTTCACTGTTACACACCACTAAAGTTGTTAATTCCCTCATTCCCAGGGTTGGAATCCCTGGTTAATGTACTATTTTCCTTGCCGCCTGCTGATTCAATGTTATTCTAAGGAGGATACCTAAAAGATGAGATATTTAAAGGGGGTTTATCCATCAATTCTTCCTTAAAAGATATACTGGATGCCTCAGCCACGGTCCATACAATCTGTAAACTCATCTTCTCTTTTAAGCCATTGATGTATTGAGCCACTTTTTGGTTCTTTGATTCTCTCAGTTCATCACACTCATAAAAAATGAAGGAACTTAGTTGTGTATTCTATCACAGTTCTCTTTCCCTAAACACACTAAATATACATTTTTGTAAAGAATATATTCATAATCCTCTAGTAAATATCGCTCCAACATCATTTTTTTTCATTCTTCACCAAGTTATGACTAGCCCTTTTATTTGCCACTGCCTTTGAACAACAAATTTATCCCACTAGACAACAAAAATACGCTTATGCTGATCGCCACCATCTTAACTTGTTTGTTCTCAAGGACTCCCATAACGTCGAAGAATTTGTCAACGTTGTTATTCCAATCCAGAAACTGCTACACTCCCATCGTTTTGTGGAATAACGGAATATAAGCTTTCACTCGATAGTAATGGTTATGTTGATTCCAATGATCATCTATCTCTTCCTCGTCAATTTCTTCTTCTTTAGAACTCGAATTTTCAGCTATAATAACCCGATTGTTTCCTCCCTGCAGAACCCTAATCGGGTTTCTTCTTTTGTTTCTTCGCTGGTTTCTGTTGTTGTTGGTGTTGTTCATATGAGTTGTTAAAGTCGTCATCTATTCAGTTAAAGCAATTAGGGCAATGGTAAAAGACGCAATAATTCCCTCAAAGTTTACTGTGGTCAATGGTTGATATCCTATAGATGATCAAGCTACGAAAAGAAATAGGAGAAAATATGATTTGGTCAGTCAGAATCATGAATAATTAGAAAGCGTTAAACCTAGAACGAAAAACACAAGTATGCAATCGAAAAACCTGTCAGATAAAATTTTGGAATCCATTAGATAAAGAAAACTATTAAATTTTATTATGATAAATGATAACCTTAACGACCACACCCAAAATTATTTAAATACTGAAAAAAAAACCCTAATGCTAAAAATATTCAAAAACAAAACTGAAATGGCAATTGCTAAACTTTTGGGAAATAAAACAGAAATTTCTAAAATTATGGAAATTATGGATCTGTTTTTTTGAGTTGGTTCCCTATCCAAAAAGGTATAATAAGAGTCATTATGACATCGAATTCAAACTTGTGCAAATCCCGCCGAACCTTTCTGACGCACGACTTTTCTTTTATACATGCAATCGGTCTTCCTGCATCAATCTTTCTATGAAATTAGCATACCAAACTTTGTTGGTTGATGGTTTCAAACAAATGTGGAAGTAAAAATATTCTCTTCGGACCAAACTTTCCTTAAGATGTTTTCCTTTGGAAACCTTCTTATTAATTCTAAAACGAAGCAATGAGGCATAACAAATTTTGATATTTGCCTCCATTGTATACAAAACCTTGAGACCATTATGTCCATCATTAGAGATTGTGGCACATTTAATAATGCATTGTATACAAACCCTTAAGACCATTATGTCCATCATTAGAGATTGTGACACATTTAATAATTTATAGGATAAATTTATTATTATGAATGATGACTATGAGGGTAATTTCTATAGTCTGGAATTATCACACTAGGTGAATTTTAATCTCTATGTATCTTTAGTCGCTACTAACCAAGGTATTTGACATAATGTCTTTGATATTATGATGAATAAATTGTGGCAATATAGAAACCAACTAATTTATCAAGGGTTTCCCTTGATTCTGAGCAATTTTTGAATAATCTTTAGAAGTATCTACATTATTTTCATGATATTTTCCTTCATCCATCGTTTTATGTCAAGCAAAGGAAGAAAAAAATCAATATGAAATGTAAGCCTTCTCATACTAATTTTCCTTCACTCTTCATCCTTTAACGGCATGGGTGTTTTTTCTTGTGGGATCTCACTAGTGACTCTAAAGATTTACGTTAGTGGCATTTCTTGAAATCTTGGTCGATCAAGCTTTGTTTTGACCGAGCTATGAGGCCTAGTCGATGATTTAAAAATGATGAGTAGTTTAGATTTCTCTTCATTGTTTTTTTAGATGAATTTCCTTGTTGTGGTTAATAAGATCATCTCCTAGAAGATTCATAATCTTCATTTGCTTTCCCTTCTTCTTGAAGCATTATCACTCATGGATCAAACAAATTAAAAGTGTGGTGTTTTATCGAGAAGTTAATCGTTATGCAAATCACCTTATAAATATTGGTCACAATGGAGAATTTGATTTGATAGACTTTCCTACTCATCATTCTTCTTTAATTTTTTTCTCGTCTAATAATTATCGAAGAGTCTCTTTCCTCTCCGTTGTAAATTTCTTTTTTAATTAATAAAAATCTATTATAACCAAAGTTCCTGTAAATTAAATATCTAATTATATTTTTTTTCCAGAATATAAAACAATTAATGTTCCCCTAAAATTATACCATTATAAGCTATCCATGTATTTTATTGTAAATTTTTAAGAATAATGTTATTTTGACACTAGTTTTACACCAAACACTTATATCTGTGGCACTTTTCATCGTCAATAGAGTTTTTTTTAAATGAAAAAAATTATTTAAAAATTATTTTATAACATAAATATAAAATTTTGTCATCAATCAACTTCACTATTGTATTAATTATAAAAATATATATTATTAACCATATATTTTACTTATAACTCGTTAATCAAACTCACTAATCAAATTTACTATCTTATTAACCAATAAAATATATAACATTAACTAAATTCTGACATTAAAATATAAAATATAATAATCAATCTTTACACTTTATTAATCAATTTTATTTATTATGTTTTATATATTTTATAATTTAACATTAGAACTTAATTAATAGAATGTAAAAACTGATTATTATATTTTATATTTTATTTTCAGAACTTGATTAATATTATATATTTTATTAGTTAATTAAATAGTAAATTTGATTAATAAATTATAATAAAACATGTGATATTTACATAATTAAGTGATGTTTATAAATGATACGACTTTATATTTATGTTATAAAATAAATTTTAAATAAAAATATTTAAAATACCGTGAAGTGTTGGTATAAGTATTTGGTATATAAAGTAATGTCAACTTTCAATGCGCTGAATTTTTAATGAGGCTGATTATTTTCCTTATATGACTCTCTTAATCTATGTTTAAAAAATAAACTTTTTATTTTATTTAATATGAGCACTTTAGTTTAATGTATTTTTTTCTATGAATAGTTTAATGTATGTTTTAGAGAATAAAAAAAGAAACCTAAAGTGTAAAATGAAAGTAATTTGATTTGAAATGCTGGAGTACGTACGCTGCTGCAACTGGCACTAAGTAGAAGCTTTCCGTTATTCATTCTCAACCAATTCCGAACTTGAGGCTTGAAAGACTCAACAAACAACACGCCACATATAAACCATAACTCGTTCAACGCAACTCGCTCTTCTCTCTTTCATTGCAACTCTTTCTCTCTCATTCCTTCCATTTTCATTTTCATTTCCATTTCCTTTCATCCATGGCAGGGGAAACAGAATCCTTCACCGATAAGATAGAAGAGAAATTTCATGACCACAACTCCGATTCAGATTCCTATTCCGATTCCGATGACGACAGTAAGAAGAAGCCATCGGCATTTGCCTCTAAAGTCAAGAATGTTTACCGTCTTTTCGGTCGCGATCGTCCCGTTCACAAGGTCTTAGGCGGTGGTAAACGTATGTCGTAACGTAACTCCTTTCATTAACGTCTCTCTATTTTCATATTTTTACGTTCATCGTGTTTTTTTCTTTTTACTTTCTGATTTGAAAAGTTACACATGAAATGTTTGATTTGGATTGAATTTATAAATAATTGTCAATCTTACTCTGATTAGAGAAATTTAGATACTATCAATGTTTGATTTAGATTGAATTTGGTTTGTGATTGCTTGCATTCAATAAGGTTTTAAATAAGGTCGATCTTGTGTAAAAGCTTTCGCGATTTTGATCCGTGTAGGGCAGGTGTTATGTATTGATCGCAGTGATCACGATGTGAATCACATTTTCTCATTTTTCATCAAGTCAGTGAATAATAACTATATCATCGAACACCATCTGATATGTCAGGCTGTATTCCTTGAATGGAAAGTTAATTTTGTTGTTTTGTAAAAATGTTGCCATAATTGGTTTTCAAACCAATTATCCCTATCAAATGGTCACAGAGTGTTGGTTGTTGTCATCAATTTTAGTAGGGAAAACAATGAAACAACATTTTGCTTCACATTGAAAGGGCGAATTTCTTATAGCATTATATTACAAATTGGAAACTGGAAATATGTTTCTTCTGTTACAATTATGAATTTTTCTCTGGCAGCTGCGGACATTTTACTATGGAGGAACAAGAGATGCACGGGAATGGCACTCGGTGCTGGCACTGCATTGTGGGTTTTCTTTGAGTTGATGCAATACCACCTCATAACTCTTGCTTGCCATTTAATGATTTTGTCTCTTGCCGCCCTTTTCTTGTGGTCTAATGCATCTGTCTTTATCCACAAGTAAGTAACCCTTTCCAAATTCTTGTACTACTTTTTTATTTTCTATTGTTCCTTGGGTGTGTCCCTCTTTACAGTAAGGTGAAATTTGTTATAACATATATTTTTCGATTTTAATGTATGCACTTTCATGTGGTGTGTGACATTTTTGCAACTAGGTCTCCACTGCAAATCCCACATATTCAAATTCCTCAGGAATGCGTTCTTGAGGTTGCTTCTGTTCTGAGAGTTGAAATTAACCAAATGCTCACTGTTTTGCGGGATATTGGAACTGGGAGAGATATTAAGCAGTTTCTTACTGTAAGTTCATACCTCCCTTCACCCTTATGTGAAGCTATGGCTTCCTTTGATTTTGTGAGAAATTGAGTGTAACTTGAATAATGTCCATGGTTTTAAATTGCGGGGCGAATCTTTATATTTTTGCAATATATGGCTGATACAGTCGAATGCAATACCATTGCAGAGACCTCAAAGTCTACTATATTACCGTCGCAATTCCAGTTGCATACCGAAATTTTAAACTATGATTGTGTCCATTCATATACACTTTTTTTCATTTTGCAAAATACTTTAGATTGTTTAGTAGGACTAAGGTGTTTTTTGTCCTGTTATCAGGTTGTTGCTGGATTGTGGGTTATCTCAGTTATAGGCAGCTGGTTCAATTTCTTGACATTGTTTTATTTATGTAAGAGTTGATGCTTCACTAACATTATTCTTCTCAATGTCACCAATTTTTAAGCTTAATGCCTAAAAGGCCTTCTTTTTCTTCATGATATTCTACTAACAATGTGTCTATTTGGTGAAATAAATACAGTCTATTTATCACTGTTCACATTGCCACTGGTGTATGAGAAACATGAAGACCAGGTTGATGCAATGGCTGAGAAAGCAATGATTGAGATCAAGAAACAGTATGCAGTGCTTGATGCTAAGGTTTTGAGCCAGATACCAATTGCAGGGTTCAAAAAGGATTAGAATACATTATTATCTCTCAGGATTAGCAATTTTGTTCCGATGTCAAATTTATAAGTCTTACTGCATATTGTCTTCTCTTTGGATTAAAAGTTTTAGGAATAAAAGTCATCCTAGTCCCAGCTTTATTTGTAGGTTTATCTTGAGTTATTTATCAGTAGCCTTAAATTAAATGTCAAAGCATCCACATTTTGTTTTACACATTGACTTCATGAACTTGTACTCCATGTCATCTAATGAAGTGATTGCCATGTTTTATTTTAGACACGTTTATTTTGACTTTCTTTTAAAAAATGATTTTTAGAGTACAATATAATTTTATTATGCATAAAAAATTTATAAAGAATTTTTTTATAAAAGATTTCAAATAAAAATTTAATTTGAATAATTATTTTTAAAATTTTATTTTGGATATTCTTCATTTTATTAGAAAATAATTTGAATATCAAAATTCCAAAAAACCATTTAATTTTGAAGTTATTTCAAATAAATTTTCATAAAAATCATTTTTGAGATAAATTTTTTTAAAAAAATTATAATTTCAACTATATTCAATCTTAATAATATATATTTATGTTATAGAATGTCAAAATTAATCTTTTAATTTAGAATAGACAAAACGAATATAAAAAAATTAATAATATTTAAAAATAAAGTGATTGTCACATGTTTAATTTCCTTTTTTTTAAAGATAAAACAAATATACCCTTTATTTGTAAAAATAAAGTGATTGTCACATGTTTAATTTTCTTTTTTTCTTTTACTATGTTTTGTTTTAATTCTTTATAGACATTTAAGGCATGAATAAGTGAGACTAAGTAGGGATTTATGTACCACGAGGCTAGGCTAACCCACACTTTTTTTCCAGGTAGTCTATGTCTGGGTTCAAATCTACGTTTCTATATTTGATGTCCATGCACAAAAACCACGTTAAGGGGACAAACTAACTCACATTTATTGATTAAACAAACATGATCAAACCTTTCATAAATGCATGTTTAACAAAAATGGCAAAATTTTAGACCATTTAGAAAATAATATTTTGTTTTAAACTTTTAATGATACCAAGTTGTAGTGTGACTTTTTTTTATTGCTATTTTAATTTTATTCTATTATTAAAATATTATTTTTCAATTTTTTCAATATTATATACTATTAAATAATTAATTTTAAAAAAATATTATTTAAAAAGAAAAAATGTTTCTGAATCTTTATTATCCGGAAGAAAAACATCAACAAAATTATAGTTTTAGTCTATGGCTGTTTGTTTGACAAATTAAACTTAAAATTTTGAAAATATCATTATAAGGAATTTTATCTTTATAAATATGTTTGACAAATAATTAAAAATAATACCATAATGAAAAATTATGATTGATTGTTTTTTATTTTCATAGTGTTTTGTACTAGAATCTGAGATTAATCGGAGAGCGTGGATCTGGAGTTCATTGTGGTGAATTTGTGTTTCTGATGTAGTGGAGAGAGTGTTGACATGCAAGGTTAGAATTTCAACGTTCAAATCAGTGTGAATTCGAATATTAGTGTTGTGATAGAGAGAATTTGAATACTTGGAAATGACACGGTTTTTTCTCTTTTTATAGGAGGACCAATTTCTAATTACACCATGTCCTACACCAAACTTTGGGGAACATTTGTCGTTAGGCCTTATTCTACTTTGGTTCTTGTGAGCGACTCAAAACAGTTTGACCTCAAGCCCTTGCTCTGTTAAGCATATCAAGAGTTTGAGATCCGCGTCTTGTAACACCCCGTATAATATATATCTAGAATAATATCATACAAGTGTTATTATTTGGTATTGACCCAATCATAAGTGCCTATTGGCATCATTATATACACATACCCAAAATTAACATAAATGGCACATGTCATACAATAAAGCCTAAAAATAAAAATCTAAGAACTATGTACAATATCTTCATTGTACACGACTCCACAACGGAAGATCACGATAAACATCGTCCCTTGAAACATCATTAGATAGCTTCTCTTTAATTCAACCTGCAAGGAAAACCTGAAAAATAACAAAAATAATGGGATGAGATAATAATCTCAGTGAGTTCTCCTATCATATGGGTCCACGCGGCTATACAGGGTTTTTTAATCAAATCCCAACTCGAGTCTTCATCTCTCTTTGCTTATGTAACATGCACACAAGATAACTAAGACTCAAGTATCGAAGGGATATTCGCAATGTATGGAAACATGTTACTTGAGTGCATCCACTCAACGAAGCATCAAAATGCACTGATCAAATTCCCCCACACTTGAACTTTTGCACTCCGAGCAAAATTACAATTTCAAAACAAAAGGAAAGAAAATAGAGCATGCACTTTCAAAAGTTTTCAAGATACAAGGTATAAGCATAATTCTAAGTCTAAGTTTCAAGAACATGGAGTTAGTAAGCAACTTTTTGTGAGAATCAAAGCAGATAGAAAAGCATATTACCAAAAAATACATCAATAGCAGTAAGATCCTCACAGGATATAATTCACTCAACTCTCAAGTGTTTAGATTAACTATTTACACTCAAAGCACAACATGAAAATTAGTACTACCATAAGCTTGAAAAGACTCTAACATCCACAATTGAAATACATGCACACAAAGATCAAAAGGACTTTTATTTGGTTGTAACGTGGCCAAGGTAAGGGTGAGATAAATCTTAAGGGGTACTAGGCTAAAATTCAAAGAGATAAAAAAGACTTGAAAGAAATTGCGGGAGTTGAATTTATAAAATATCTCATTCACTTGAACAACTTTATAGCAAATTTTGTCTCTTCTCGTTCCTCTTTTTATTTATTTTTTCGAAGGAGTATGTATTGACATGTATTGAAATATTACAAACATAATTCCTTTTTTCTCTTCCTCTTATCCTTCTATTTTTTCTTCCTCTATCCTTCTATTTTTTCATTCCTTTTTTTTCTTTTCTATTTTCTTTTTCTATTTTTTTTTCTTTTTCTGCCATCTTCTGAAATATTACAAACATAATTATTCAACCTCACACAACTCCAAACAAGACTCTTTCAACCCTTTGAATAAGGTGATAATATTGTTTTTCAATTCTCGGCTTGTAATGAGTTTTAAACAAAAAAAGGGAGAATAGGCTCAAGGGGGTTTCAAACAAGGGATAAAATTATTTCAGGGTTGACTTTTTGGCTAACTGGCTAAAAAAACAAAAAAACAAAAACAAAATTGTCTTTATCATATCAGTGTGCACAAGTAAACAATAACATCAACAAGAGTCAATTCAAGTTCTAGAGACTAACAGACATGAGTGAATCACACAAGAAAGAAAGATATGGATTTTTATATGTTATCCATATAAGGCTCAAAGCTCACCAGGGTTAATGATCTACTGCTAAAGATATACAATTTAGAGTCTAGTCCTACCTATCATACTAAAAATGCACAACAAATTTTTCACATCACACCACAAGACTTTAGTTAAGAGAACTAAGAAAAATACTCATAATTGTAACTCAAAAACCAAAGGAAAAAACATGCAATTTTTTTTAAAGAAAGCAAACAAAAACCAAAACAGAGAAAAACTAAAAACAAAACAAAGAAACAAAACAAATAAATGGTTCCCTCCCCCACACTTAAAATATACATTGTCCTCAATGAAAGAGCATAAATATAAAATAAGAGTGAGAGAAAGGAAAGAACACACCAGAGGAGTCAAGGCGGATAAATGATCGCATAAGTAGTCTTTTCCAAAGAGAGCTCTTCTACAGTCTCTTCTTCTAAAGTCGGGTTCTCATGGAGTAGCTTTGGGTATTGTCCATTGACCTTGAAATTTTGATTAGTGCATTTGCCTTGTATTCCAGGATCAAAAAAGTATATTCGATAAGTAAAAGTGTTGAATGAGCACGTGAAAGTGATCTCCTTTTTCACAACATCAAGAATTAAAGGATCACGGGGCTGCCTCACTACTTTTGTTTCACAACATCAAGAATTAAAGAATTAAAGGATTATGCATACATATGGATGAGCTAATATCACGAGTGTCAGCCAAGGTCCATCCAATTCCCTTCTTATATTTCTGGTTAAGTTGAAGCTTTGCTGAATCATATGAATCGTCGGGAAGTGGTTTAGGCTCTAAAGAATGTGGTTGTTCAATGGATGGTATGTTTGGGGCAACCGGAACGTCAAGAGCTTCAACCACATAAACAACTTTGTTAATACCTTAGGATTGACATTAATTTTGTAAAACAAATAATGTAATCATCTCTGTTGTTTTAATATGTTGGGTTGAAGAAGTTCAACATCTGGACCAACATGTCATGTACGATGTCACGACATCATGCCTGTGACATCGTACATGTGTAGAAAACTGAATTAATTAATTCAGTATATATTCTGGGATTAGTGAGGATATTTGGTGAATATCCTAACTCCCATGTGGAGGTCTTAAAGACTCAATCAGAATATATATAGGCTCCAAATATGGAGATATATATAGAGAGATTTTAGGATTGAAGACCTTATTTGTAGCAGAAATTTTCTGCTGGCTTTGTAACAGCAAAGAAAAAGTTTGTTGCGTTTTCTGAAGGCCCAAATCCAGTTGGGTGATTAGGTTATAAATAGCAAATTGTAACCTAGTTTTTGTAAGCCTCATAGATTGAAAAATTAGGGGTGTGTGAGGTAAACCTCCCAACCTGTGGGAAGGTTACCATGTGTTTCTCAGTGTTCAAAGCTGAGAGTATTTGTAACTCAAAGCCTGTAGGTAAGAGTTGTTTGTTCTTGAATGAAGTTGTGAAGCAAGTTCAAGTTATTTAACATTACATTGTAGGAGTTCCTAGGTATAGATTGCATTGGGTAGGGATTAAGTGAAGAGTTGTAAACGGGGGAGTTTAACTCTGAATTAATACTACTGATAGTGGATCTTCTTCCTGGCTTGGTATGCCCCCAGAGTAGGTGATGTTGCACCGAACTGGGTTAACAATTTCCTGTGTTTGTTTACCTTTTGCATGTTATAATCTTGTCTGCCATAACTCAGCTTGTATTTCAGTCTGCTTATCAAGATAATAACAGACCTGATACATAGCCTTCTGTTTGAATGTCAATCAGAATGTTTTGACATTCATCATTAACAACATATACTGAATAATAGGCAGGTTGTTTTTCTGCTTCAGTTCAGTATTTATTTCAGTCTGGTTATCAAGAGGATAACAGACCTGGGCAAAGGATCATTGTAAAACTATCAAACTGGATGTCTTGACAGTCAGTCATGTATGCTGATACTGAAGTAGAGACTGGTTAGTCTTTTGCAGTACAGCAAATTTAGCACAGTCGGTTTTCAGGGACATAACTGAATCAGCACGAGGTTTATGTTCTAGTTGTCAAACTGAATGTTGTAACATTCATTCTTGACAGCATGTGCTGAATTGTAGGATGATTAGTTTTTCTGTTTCAGTAATTTTCTCAGGCTAAAATCCAGGAAACTAACAACTGAACTACATGTAATGAACCTAACAAATAGCCTATTTGTTAGCACCCTAATAAGTGGAAATTAGATTAACTTGTTCAACCTTTATTTTAGGAAATACAAGTACAAGGTCAGCCAACTGGAATAATGTAACAGATGATGTTCAAAATCACTATTGAGACATCTTGCTGATAACTGTGTAGGAAAATAACAGAAGTTAGAGCTATGGTTGATTTCTACTGAGTTTTTCTACCAAATGCACAGAACTAGGTGTTCCTCCATTCTAGAGTGACATAGAAGCGGATGTCGTGACATCTGTGTACATGTGTATATTAGTACAGGGTTTAAATTGTATAATTGTCTTGCTGTATTAGTGACAATGTTGGATCAGATGTCATGACTTGGAGTAGAACATCTGAATTCTGACTATGCCAGAATTTCAAACTTCGTTTATACTATCACCCTGCAAGGCAGCATCAATCTCAGCACAAACAACACAAAGGTTAGTGTCAGTACAATCATCACATGAATAAACATCATCAAACTCAGATAGAGATGGAAAATCAAGTGAAGACAATTCAGAAAAGGTGTCATCAACCAACTCAGAGATCAATTCAATATGAAAAACAGAATGCTCCTCCAAGGGATATTTCATGGTATCGAAAATGTTAAATTTTGCGACAATGTCACGAAATTCCATGGACACGGTTCCATCGTCGACATCAATTTTTGTTTTCGCCATTTTCATGAACGGTCTGCCTAAAATGATGGGCGGTCTTCTTGAATTTGTTTCTCCATACATGTCCATAATGTAGAAATCTGTAGGAAAAATCAAGTCATTAACTTGAATAAGCACATCTTCCACTACTCCAATAGGGCGAGCATTACTTCTGTTTGCTAGTTGAATGATTAAACCTGTATGTTGTAAAGGACCAAGATCAAGGTTATTATAAACAGAAGTAGGCATAACATTAATGCCTGCTCCCAAATCAAGCATGCAATTGTCGAATTTACTATCCCCAATGGTACATGGAATAACAAAAGTTCTTGGATCCTTGCACTTTTGGGGTATGGCCTGATTGAGGGATGAAACAATAGCTTTTTCAGGTGAATGTTTAGGTTGGATAAGGGCTGAAATGTTTCGTCCCAAATGTACTCTCTCATTTACCTTGAACCTTTTCTTACTTGTACACAAGTCTTTTAGAAATTTTACATACTTTGGAACCTGCTTAATAACATCAAGATGCGGAATGTTTACCACCGCTTTTCTGAACACATCTAAAATCTCTCTCTCATTGTCTCCATCATCAATCCTTTTATTTTTCAGTATTCTATGTGGGAAGGGAACTGGTGGCACATACTCCTTCTCCTTTTCTTTTTCAATTTCTACCACAACAGAGGGTTCAATTTCTATCACAACGGAAGAAGGTTCAGGTGTTACCTCAAGATTTTTTTTTCTGGGGCTGGTTCTGTTACCTTCTCGGATCTCAAGGAAATTGCACTCACATTAGCATTAGGGCCTGTTGGATTCACAACTGTTTGGGCAGGAAGTTGGTTTGATCCTTGGGCTTGCTGCATGGCATTCCTCGAAGTGGCAAGTTGTCCAATCTGTGTCTGCAAAGTCTGAATACTAGAGTTTGTTCGTTGCTGGAATTGGAGATTGTTCACAGCCATTTATTTGACAAGATCCTCTAATAAAGGTCTGAAAGGTGCAAAGGTGGAGACTTGGGGAGTGGTCTGTGGCAGGGGTGTGACTAATTGTTGTTGGGTGGGCTGTTGGTTTCCATATCGAAGGTTTGGATGGTTCCTCCAATTGGGGTGATATTTGTTGGTGGACAAGTCAGGAATGTTGTACCCTTTCTGATTGTTGTTTTGGTTGAAAAAGTTAGCTGCATATGCTTGAGGCAACTGAGTGACCGAATCATCTTGAAGAATAGGACATCTGTCAATAGGATGTTCAGTAGAAGTACAAATACCACACAACTTTGTTGTTTGAGGTTTACTCACTGTCATTTGTTTCACTAAAGAAGTAAGCTCTTCAATTCTGGTTTCTAAAGCCTTGTTGGAAGAGGAAACCTAAATCTCATTCACACCTTTTGTTTGGACCTTAGAATTATTTATGGTTGTGAATTGTTGGGAGTTGAGTGATATGTTCTCAATCAAGGCTTTAGCAGCAACTTAAGTTTTATCGACAAGTGCTCCACCACTAGCAACATCAAGAATGTTTCTATCCATTGGTAACAATCCCTCATAGAAATACTGAATAAGCAATTGTTCGGTAATTTGATATTGAGGGCAGCTGGATACTAATTGTTTGAATTTCTCCCAATACTCAGCTAATGACTCATTTTCCTGTCTAATACCACATATATCTTTTTGGATTGATGCAGCCCTGGAGGCAGGAAAGTATCTCTCTAGGAAGACTCTCTTCAAATCATTCCAAGTCGTGACAGAATTCGACTCAAGATAATATAACCAATCCTTGGCAGCACCCTGTAGTGAAAACGGGAAAACTCTCAGCTTGATGTGATCTTCGGTGATTCCTTCAGGTCTCAATGGTGTAGAGCAAACAACCTGAAATTCCTTAAGATGCTTATGCGGATCCTCACCTGCAAGACCACTAAACCTTGGCAACAAGTGTATTAAACCAAATTTCAACTCAAAAGGAACAGTAACATCAGCATAATCAATACATAAACCATTGTAATTCATATCAGGAGCAACAAGTTCTCTCAGAGTTCTTTGGTCAGCCATATTAAACTCAATAGAAAAAAAATCAACAAAGAATAAGAAAACACATAACTAATTCAGCATGCAGCAACAAAGAGAAAAATACCGACAATGTCCCTATTAAGAACAAACAATTGAAATACGTAAAAAGCTATTAAAATAAAAGGGAAAAAATACAAAAACACAAAAACACAAAAATTAATCTAATAACGCCAATTAAAATTTTTGAGAATTTTTTCGGAATTTTTTGAAACTATCAAAACATAAAAAAAAACATAAAAAATAGAAAAATAAGGAATTTCGGGTTTTTAGGATGACTTCCACTATTTAGCTAAATAGTGGCTTTTGATCCTTGATTTTTTCCTAGTTAATAGACAAAGAATCGGAATAATTTGAGACGATTTCTTAAAAAAAGAGAATTTTTTTTATCCTAAAACGCAAAAAATACCATAACACAAGAAAGTTAGGGCAAAAAAAATGTTAAAACACTTATGAATATAATAATAGTTAGACTATAATAATGGTTAAAATCTACAAGAATCCCCGGCAACGGCGCCAATTTGATCCGCTGCCGCACACGGGTCAAAAACGAGTAATAAAATATAGCAAACAGGAAGCGACACCTCGAGTATCGTATCGCAAGGATTCTTGTATTATTCTTAACCTAATGAAATCGATTTAAGGGAGGTTTATATTTTAGTGGTCTATTTAGAAAACAAAGCAAAAAAAGTGATTAAAATAAACGATTATAAAATAAGTCAATCTACTATTTTCGGTTTCCGGCTAATCATTGGTTTTTACCTACCAATTCTCTAAGCGGCTTCGATCTCTATTCGATTCAAATTCGATTGACAAGCGCAATAGATATATGACAGATTTATATTCCTATATTCTGAATTAAGCAAACGGATAAATACAATCATGAATTAAGCAAACACGATTTACAAACACAATTTAACGACAAAGCGACGAAAACGGCGATTAATAGTTAGGAATGCAATCATACGAATTTAATCAAAACCATTCCACAAAATACATATTAAGCAAATTAAATTTCATAGAATAGAATTGAAAGAGAACGAAATTAAATTGATAGAATAAAAACCTCAAAGCCTTGGAAATTCGGTTACAGCAGATTGACTCTAGGAGATTAGTTCTTCTTCATGATCGCACAAAAGCAAAAAGTTATCGTGAATAATGTGTGTTTGCTACAGTACCGCGGCTGCCCTTTTAAACAGAATAAGGGTTTCACTTATAATTCAAACTGGGCCGGAAAACCTAAATTTGGCCCAACAAATGGCCCAAAAGAAATTATTTCATAAAGTACGAAACTTCAACGAATTATTTGAGACGTCTTCACCCCGAATCAGCTTTTGGTTTCAACACGAAAATTGTAGCCCTTTCTCTTAGCTTTCTAGCGCATGTTAGAACGCGCAAAACGATATCCCGTAGCTCAAGTTATGATCTAAACAGTCCACATGTATCAAATAGCCGCTAAAACTGAAAATAGCAAACGAAAATAGATTAAAGGTAAACATGAACTTAAATCTAAAAACATAATAAAATATTAAAATAATTAAAATAAACTAGATACATGCCTAAGTACAATTATAGAAGAATGTGCATCAAAATGCACTAATCAACCACCAAAACTAATTCCGAATACGTGATTAATTCACAATAACAAATAGGACTTTTGGAGGAACGCTCCTCACCCAAATAGGACTTTTGGAACAAAAGTTCCTTACCAAAATATCAAACAAATCTCATGATATCATATCAATTCTCATGGCATCATAACATGATCCATTATCATACATAAATCACACTGTTCCATACAAAGCATGTGACTACTTGTTCGTTGTACACACCATTGTACGATTACGTCCAAGCATCAATATCTAAATCATTTCATAACTTAAGTTATCTTTCTAAGTCATTTACCTAATATCCTTCTAGGTTTACCTTACTCATAAGTTTTAGTCACTTTATTGTGTAACCAATACAATCAACCAATCACTCATGCACACACACAAGTACCACAACCAACAACATGTATAGCATACATTAAAGTCCACAAGATAACATAACATGCTATAAGGTCCATAGGCAAGGTTATCAATCAACCAGCCGCAATCTAACTCATTAATCGATCGTTTTAGGGAGAATGAGCAGGTACTTGTGGTGTTCGCTTCTCTGAGAGTGGAGAACGATGTGGCGGCTAGTGATATTCTGGTGGTGTGTGAAGTTCTTAATACTTTTTTGAAGATATCTGTGACTTGCCTCCGGAACGTGAAGTTGAGTTTGCCTTAGATTTATTAACTGGTACTAGACATGTGTCGATGGTATCATACTTGATGTCTGTGTCAGAATTAGGTAAACTGAAGAGTTAGTTAGAAGATCTGCTTGAAAAGAAGTTTTTCAAACCAAGTGTATCACCGTGAGGATCTCCAATGTTGTTAGTAAAGAAGAAAGATGGTAGTATGATGCTAGGTGTTGACTATTGACAGCTGAGTACGGCTACAATTAAGAATAAGTATCCTCTTCCAAGGATTGATGAACTTATGGATCAGTTGATTGGGGTCGTGTGTGTTTAGTAAGATCCACTTGAGATCAGGCTATCATCAGATTTGAGTGAAGGCTTATGATACTCCTAAGACATTATTTAGGACTCGATACAACCACTATGAGTACTCAGTGATGCCGTAGGGTGTGTCTAATGCCACGTGTATGTTTATGGAATATATGAATAGGATCTTCCATCCTTACTTGGACTAGTTTGTCGTGGTGTTCATAGACGACATCCTGGTGTATTCTAAATCAAATGAAGAGCATGTAGGACATCTGCGAGTTTTGTTACGGGTATTGTGGGAGAAGAAGTTGTATGATAAGTTGTCTAAGTATGATTTATGGTTGTGAGAAGTTAGTTTTATTGGTCGTGTGATTTCTAGTAGTAAGATAAGAATGGATCTGTCCAACATAGACGTAGTGCATAATGGGAGGCTCATAAGTCAGTTACAGATATTATAAGTTTTTTGGTTGGTCGGTCACTACAGGAGATTTATCGAAGGTTTTTCGAAGATAGTTCTGCCTTTGAATCAGTTGACTCAAAAGGGTCATGCTTTCGTGTGGGATGTCCAGTGCGAAGAAAGTTTTCAAGAACGGAAGAAGAAGTTTACGACGGCGTCCGTTATAATTTTACCAGATGCGAAGGAACCTTTTATGGTATATTGTGATGCGTCCAAGATGGGCTTAGATGGTGTGCTTATGCAAGATGGAAAAGTGGTAGCTTGTGATTTGTAATAGTTGGAGACTCGTGAAAGGAACTATCCTACCCATGATTTAGAATTGACAGCCATGGTGTTTGTGCTGAAAGTGTGGAGGCCCTATTTGTATGGTTTGAGGTTTGAGGTGTTCAGTGATCACAAGAGTTTAAATTACCTATTTGATCAGAGGGAGCTCAATATGAGGTAGAAGAGATGGTTAAATTTTTTGAAGGACTATGATTTTGGTTTGAACTACCATCCTGGTAAAGCCAATGTTGTAGCAGATGCTTTGAGTCGAAAGTCATTGCACATGTCAGCATTAATGGTTAGAGAATGGGATATAATCAAACAACTCAGAAATCTGAGCTTAGTATGTGAGGTGACTCCTAATATTGTGAGTTATGTATGCTGAAGCTGACTAGCGGTTTTCTGCATGATATCCGAGAAAGTCAGAAGTTAGATGTAGGTTTGGTTGATCATTTGTCATCAGTTGGCCAGAATGGAGATGAGGACTTCAGAGTATATGAGAATTGGATCTTAGAGTTTCGGAATAGAGTTTGTGTACTTGATTTGCTGAAACTTAAGAAGATGATTTTGGAGGAGAGTCACATAATAAGTTTGAGTATTCATCATGGGGATACTAAAATGTACCAAGATCTCAAGAAGATGTTTTGGTGGACAATGATGAAGAGATATATTACGCAATTTGTTTATGCATGTTTGACTTTTCAGAAGTCGAAGACTAAGCATCAGAAGTCGTTTGGACTGATGCAACCGTTAGTTATTCCTAAATGGAAGTGGGACAATATCTCCATGGATTTTATGACAGGATTGTCGAATACTCCTAGGGGGAGTGACACGATTTATGTTATTATGGATAGATTGACTAAGTTGGCTAACTTTATTCCAATTAAGATCAGTTATTTCTAGGGGGGTGACACGATTTAGGTTATTTCTGAGGGTCACTCCTGTGACTGGTGTTAGATGTGAATTGAAGTCTAAGAAGCTTACTCCTTGTTTCATTGGTTCGTACCAGATTACCCAACGAGTTGGATTTGTTGCCTACATAGTGGTCTTGCCACCATCTCTTTTGAATCTGCATGATATTTTTCATGTATCCAAGGTTATGAAGTATATTTCTGATCCATCTCATTTAATCCAAATGGATGAATGTAAGTGAGGGATAATCTAACTATCGAGGCATCACCCATAAGGATATAGGATTGAGAAGTGAAGCAGCTCAAATCTAAAGAGATTTCTCTGGTAAAGGTTGTTTTCGGAGGATCTGCTAGAGGGAGCATGATGTGGGAACTGGAGATCCGGATGAAGGAATCTTATTCAGATATATTTTCGTCAGGTAATTTTCGAGAACGGAAATCTTTCTAAGTGGGGAAGAGTTGTAAGACCGAGATTTTTAAATTAATATTTTATTTAATTATTAGAGTGTTTATGTCTCTGTTGTTTAATTTATTTAAATTATTCTGGATTATTTGTGTATTTTGATGTTTTGAGGGATTTATGGGATATTTTAGTAATTTAATCATTATTGGAAATATAGATTTTGAGAGCGGAGAAATAAAATAGAATTTATCTGAATAATTAGATAATTATAATTATTTAATAGTAATTGGAGTAATTAGAATTATTAGAATTAATTTATGATATTATGGTTTTTCATTAAATATTTATATGAGTGCAATTTTATTTAAATCAAATAAAATTGTTACATTTATTTATAAAATATTATTTTCTAAAATAAAATAAAAATTGAGATTTTACGTTAGAAATTATCACAGTTGGAGCGGAGTGTGAGTGAGGGGGTGTGAAGCCCAATTGGGATAATTTATGTTAGTATAGATTCTAACTTGAGAGGCTGAGTTAGGGACGAGAAAGAAAAATTAGAAAATTGGGAAGCGGCAGATCGTGAAACTTGGAATACGAAAAGCTTTGGGGAGCGATCGTAAGAACGTGAAGGTTTTGTTAGACAGCTTCAATTTCGATGTAAATGAGGATTGCTTTACCTATGGGTGATTCTTAGACAAAAAGGATGGTGAGAGGTCATTACCCTCCAATCAGCACCATGAGTAATTCCAATACTTTCTTCAATTTCCTGTATTTTCTGTAATATGTTTGGCCAAAACATCATTGGCATGGATTGAATGAATATTTTGTTTATGTCTGCTACTGTGTTGGCCAAGTGGAGTTTGGACAAAACCTCATTAGCTTTGCATTGCTCGTTCCACTTGTGTTTTGGTATTATGTAGAATGGTGTAACACATATTGTAGACAACCCCCTCCATTTTGATCTCATATGTATTGAAACACTTTGATGTTAGTAAAGATTTGTTGGAATAGTTAACTTGAAATGAACTTAAGATGTTTCATTGTTGAAGTAGTTTTTGAAATGCTTGTGAATTGTATGAATGTTTGAATTTGTGCTTGATAAAATGGATTGTAAGGAAGCTTAATGAATGAATGTTATATTTTGAAATTTTGGATTATGTATAGATGCATTTGGTATATGTTAGTTGGTCATGATGATGGCAATGCTATGCTAAAATCAATTAAGCAACAAATGGTGAAAGATTTTTGAATTGTTGTCTTATGTCTTATGATGAGATCGTGTAAAAGGAAAGGACTTAGCTTGAAAATAGAAATGAAAGTTGGATGTTGATGGCAAATACAACGAATTGAAATGGGATCATATTGAATGTTTAGGTTTGAAAGTAAGTTGAATGGTTGAAGATTTAGAAGTGACTTGGTTTATATCATGGTTATGTAAGAACAATCATGACTTAGAATGGTTACATGAATCAAAGTTAAAGATGATCAAGGTTTGAAATGGACATGGAGAAAGATGAATGGCTTGAAAGTGACTTATAGGAAGTGGTTGACTTTGGTCACCTAGTTGACCAAAAGGTCAAAAGCTGACCAAGGTCAACTGTAGATCTCAAACTAGGGTTTTCTTGTATGGACTTGTGTAGGTGGACACGAACCCTGATTAAAACATGGATGGATCCATAATGATGACCTAGAATGGTTTAAGGGCCTTGATGGATCAAAAGCAAACTAAAGCCCAAAAGATCAATGGATTGATGCAAGCAATGAATCCAAGAACCAATGACCAATTATCCCCACCATATGAATAGGATATATGATCTTGAAAGAACTAGAAGGATGTGTGGGTTTAGTTGACAAGATGTAGGGAAAGAGTTGTCCCCCAATGGGCTAGGGTTTCGGTCAAATCAAGATCACAAGTCAAACACTACTAGCACGAGTCTTCAAGCATCTAGGATTAGGGTTTCAATAACACATATCCTTTAATCAAGGCCTTTGGATGGATCAGGATGATTCCCAACCAAGTCTTCAATATATGAACCCCAAACTAGGGTTTAGAAGTCCAGATAAGGCTCAAATAACATCCATGAAGCCTTACAACAAAATCATCAAAAAATTAGGGTTTTAGACCCTTGAGGAGTACCATGATGGAACCTTGTTGAGTTCATGCTTCAAAGATCAAGCCATTAGGGTTTCATATCCCATATATCTAGATGAATAGCCAAGTTATACTTTTAGGGTTTTATCCACACACAAACCCTAGCTTTACAAGCCAAGAGCTTTGAATTTGTAATGATCAGCTACTAAGTATGAATGAATATGATTGATGCACGTGAATGAAACATGAGTGTATGCAGATGTTTCTCAAGTCTAGGGTTGAATGAAAAGATGAAAAGGGGAGGGCAAATTTTAGGGTACAACAATAATGAGGTCTGTTTATTGGAAAATTTATGGTTCAAGAGTGGAATATATTTTGAGATGATTTTAATGATTGCTTGAGTTGCATGCATATTTGCTATACATGATCATGCATGCATATGTTTTGGAGTTAGGTAGGACTCCAGTCCAGTGAGGTCAGATTTATAGAGGAACCATGACGGTCTCGTGTCCAGAGAGAGACACAATTCATAAAGGAACTGAAGACAAGGGCAATCAGTAACATGCCTCTGATCCTAAATATTGGTTCCACATGTAAATTAATGGAGGAGTTGGCGCATCAGTATTTACATTATAAATTGGATTATGATTGTGTTTTGTGAGAATAATATACTTGTTATTGTGTCATTAACCATCCCACTATTAAATTTTACCATTAATAAGGTGTGTTCTCAAGAGCATGTTGTGTTTTGAGTAGCATCCTAAATTGTAAATTTCTCTTTTATATTAAGAGTCGGGGTTTAGGGTGTTACATAACACAACAATCTTCTTGAACAAGAGTTGTTTCATACATTCAGGTAACATGTTTGGATTATTTCAGTGACAAGGTTATGATTTGGGACTTTACCCGAGACACTACTTCCCTGACTTAATTTTATATAGAAATTAATTTTACCGTAAATTTTAGTACGGAGCAGTTGACGAGTTACATGACATTGTTTCAGGTAACATATTCATGTGATTATTAATTAATTGTTAAAATATTATATTTTTATATTGTTTGCATATTAGAATATGTTGATGCAATGATAGGTCTTCCATTGCTTTCTTGGCATTAGTGTTTTATGAGAATGTGAATACAGAGAAATAAATGTGAGGTAGCATTTCTCTTAGACTAAAGGTCATGCAGTGGCAAGCCTGCATCGAGAGTGCTTTGTTTGAATAATACAACAATATGTGTTATTTTACTTGAACATTGATCGCAATGATATACAACAGTTATATGAGATATGCTTCTATTTTGATTAGATCAAATGTGGATTATGTATGGTTTGTTGCCTACCTGAGCGGTTCTTGCTCCAAATTGAGTACATGCAGACTATTCTGAAGCATCTAATCATCTATGAGTAATCTATGATCACTCGAGTACGAGTTGATATATGTTGAGAATATGGATTATGTGTTATCTGTGGAAGACCAAAGTGACCATATTCTACACGATTGAGATATTAGAGTAAACTAGCAATAACGTATAGCAAATCTACTTTATAAAAAATATAAAGTGAGTTGCATATGATCTAGAAAATTTGTTAGAATATGTGTGCGTAAGTTACACACGACTGAGCTAACACTGAGTTTGTTATGCTCAGTGCACACTCGCTATTTTCCTATAAATAGGCTCTATTCAGTTATTGTAACTAACTTTACAAAACAAATCAATAACATAATTTTTCTCTCTTTAAATCATTAATGAAACATTTTTCACCCTCTTTACTTTTCTATTATGGTGTCAGAACCAATCCTCACTTCAGTCAATCCTCACAAATCTCTTCTTATCACTGCTTTCTTTGATGCAGATTGGGGCATAAACCCTAATGATAAGAAATCTACATATGACTCCTTTGTATAATTAGATCCCAACTTAGCTTCATGGTGGTCTAAGAAACAACCCCTAGTGGTCATTTCAATATAGAAGTCTGGCCAATACAGCATCAGAAGTACTATGGCTTCGGTCTCTCTTTTCTAAACTCAGAGTGATCACTCTTATCCCCATTTTGTACTGTGACAATCAAAGCATTGTGGCTCCATCTCACAACCATGTTCTTCATGTCAAGACTAAGCACATGGAGTTGGACATCTTCTTTCTTAGGGAGAAAGTCATCAACAAAACACTTCTAGTCAAGCATATTCTTGCCACTCATCAATATGTTGATCTTCTCACAAAGTCTTTATCTTTCCTAAGATTTCTTGCTCTAAGAGATCAGCTCAAGGTAGTGGGCAAGTCAGCATTAACTTAGGGAATCTCAATTCTAAGTCATCCATCAACTGAAGGAAATATATTAGAGTAAACTAACAATAGCATATAGCAACTCTACTTTATAAAAAATATAAAGTGAGTTGCATCTAATTTAGAAAAGTTGTTAGATTGTGAATTAGTTACACACTGCTAAGCTGACACTGAGTTTGTTATGCTCAGTGCACACATACCTTTTCCCTATAAATAGGCTCTATACCTATTGTAACTAACTTTATAAAACAAATCAATCTCAAAATTTCTCTCTCTTTGAATCAATGATGAAGCATTCTTCATCATCTCTACTTTTCTATTATGAGATACTGAGGAAGGATACATGATGTGGTACTTACCTACTATCCATATGTGGAGGAGACATATCCTGACCAATAGAAGAGGAACTACTTGCAAAAACAACAAAAGAAAAGGACAACAACCAATAAGGTAGTTTGGTCCTTGCATGTGCGTGTATTTGAGACATTACAACTGAAATAATGTTTGGCAGGAGTTTAGAGAAGGACATTGCATTTCACAATATTGTGCAATAGGTTCTAAAGGAGGCTAAGAATAGCTTATGACACAAGAAGTTGGAGAGGAAAGGCTATGTCGTTGTAACACAAATTTATTTTTAGTGTCTTTTATTTATGATATTTTTGTATTATGCATTTGTAGAAAATATAATGTGTCATGTATTATGAATAACGTGTTGTAAGTTTTTTTTTTAAATGTGTAGTTAATTGTTTGATATTTGTATAAAATTTTAGTTCAAATACAAGCAAAAAAACATGTACTTTCCATTAAATTATAGGTTCAGATTCTATAATCAAAATGTATAAATTGAACATTTGAATGGTCTGAAATCGAATGATTATTTTTAAAAATTCAATGAGTTTCAAAGAGGATCCGAGGGAAGAATTTCACAATTTTTAATAAATATAAGAGCATAGTTAGTTTTTCGTATAGGGTTCTAAACATAAGTGTTTTGATGTGTTTGGTGAGTTATTTTAGCCCATTATGAAAGTAAGTTTGCCTGCAAAAGCAAGTCGAGTTGAAAGTACAATCTCTAATGATTTTTAATTCTATTTTTCCATTTGAGAACCCAAAACACCCCAATTTGTCATCTTCATGTCACACATTATTGTACCCTTTACGGTAAAAACAGTTAAGAGTGTTTTCAATTAGTGTGACCAAACAAATTCTAGTTTGTAACACAGATTTGAAAAAGAAAAATATCTAAACAAAAACCTCGTTACATCAAACTTTCAACAAAAAATACATTCACATAATTAAGTTTAATAAAAAGTATACTTGCAAACTTTAATCCAAGCACACACTACATCATTCACTAATAATCTATAATAATGTTCACATATAACAGCTTTACACAATCTTATCAAATACTAAAAGCTTTACACAGTAAACTAATAACACACTCCTCCCCCGTTTCTCCCCAATTTGTCTTAATCGAGTCGAGATATCAAGTGGCAGAGATGAAATCAAAAAATCAAAAGTGGTTTGCATAAGAGTCGGTCAACAAGATAAGGGGTTCTTAATTCAACTCCTCCACTAACATTTGTATTAACATTCGTCAACTAAATTTGAACTTTGTAAAATGACAATCATCTAATTCATGTGATGCCAGAGAATACAATCAGCTCTTATCTTAGTGAAGGACACCAGCTAGAAGTTGAAAAATGAATCTGTAGGCTACCTGAAATATCATACAAGAACAGATTGATCATAGATTTGATTTAATGCAACAGGTTTCTTAAATGCTTGGGATATGCCCATAACTTAGAAACGGATCCTCCTTCAGAATCACTGTCACTGTCTGAGGAAGTTGGTATGGATAGAGAATCATCTAGAAGGTATTCCACAACCTGAATTTAAAAAACCTTGTATCAGCAATTTTTAGTTCGGTAAATTATATTTTAAAACAGTGGTAGAAAATCAACATGGTATATGGAATAAAAGTGTATTATAATTTTGCGGAAGAAGCCAGTCCCTCGCAACTTAGCAAACTACTGTATAGAGATAGGTGCCCGTGTTTGATGTTCAGCATTTTGATAGAACCAGCTGGTATATTATGCTGAAATGAGGAAGAATTCCCTTTGATTACAACAATGGCATCACATCAAGGGTCTGCCTACCTCCAATGCCATAAGGCATTACAAGATGCTGCCTTCCCTAATCCTCCTATCTATTTATAAGCAGCATGCCTTATTTATTTGACCTAACTACCTCTCAACAAAATTACTAACTACTCCCGTTAATTAATTAACTAACAAGTAACAACTTCTTAACTTACAATAGGAAACTTAACACATTTCCTCACACAGGATTGTCTCTGGTAGGAGCAGATACTGAGTTCACCTAAAGAGGTAGGTTTTATTCTCCAAATAACTGTATCAATGAATTCCATATTTCCAAGTATGAACTCAACAATTTTGAGGAAAAAGAAAACTAGTTTCGGCCAAAGGGCCAGTTTGTCAGGGATTAATTGAAAAGTTCTAATATCCATCAAAATTAGAACTACTGGAAAATTTCTGAAAAACTAAGTTCAAAATTTCATTTTCAATATAGCTTGTTCTCAATTGAATCTGTTACAAATATTATCCAGGAGAACAAAATTCATGTTGTGGTATAGTTTTACAAGAAGTATTATTCACACTGCAGCTAAGAAATTAATACAATACTTGCACCTCCCAAGCGTTGTTGTCAATAGCGGAATGGCGTAGTGGTGGTAGGATTCGATGCAATGCTTTTGGCTTGCGAGCCTCCATCGGAAATTGCAGTTGTTGCAGCCGTTAACTGCAGTGAAATTGCAGCAAAAAAACCACTATCGTGTCTGCTATTTAGGGTTTTGGGGAGAAATTTCTCAAATCCTTTTATTTTACTCGGTCTTTTTTTACAGGTATAAATATCAATTCAAACTCTATTAAGGGTACTGTTTCATTGTTTTTGTTCTTCATTCTATTATGTTCTTGCTCACAAACAATTCTTCCTACTTTTACTTCAGTTCAGTTATTTTCTTCTTTTCTGTTTAAGTGTTCAAGTTTAGTTTTTTTAATTATTAAGTATGATGGTCTGGTTAATTTTGTGTATTTATCGATTTTTAAGTGTTTACTTTGTCCACTGATTGATAGTCTTTGCAATAGCGGCTATTCTGCTTTCCGCTATAGCATTTTAGGAGATCAGTGTTATGCTATCTGGTATTAACAACATAGCTTCCAAGAAGAAATAGCTATGATAAATTGACCTAATATAAAATGGCTAAATACAGAAAAAAAAATATACCTGGAATCGCATTACAGGTTTGGTATCATGAATTTCAGATATCGTTCCTCCATGTACATTGGGGCATTTTGAATTGTTTAACCAAACTATAGCTTTGCAGTGTCCACAGTATCCTCTATTGGTTGTCAATTTCTTGGATAATGCTCCTATGTCAAAATAGACTAATTGTGATGAGAAAAGAAAATAGGAATATGCAAGTATGCACATGTTCTCCATCTGCATGACAGGAAGAATAGCATAAAAGTTAAACTGACAAAACTTAAATGAAATTCAACACTTCTTCTAACAGTTTTTGAAGGTGTAGTTTGGATTGGTGTGAAGAATAAACATTCGTTTTCCAGTCCCCATATGCATCAATAACATTTAAAATAAAAAATCTTGACTCCTTGAAGCATTTGTGAAAAGAAAACCAAGTTAAACATCATTTCTTGACCTCTAAGAAATCAACATTTGACTTACCAGTGTATGCTCCTTTAACAGCCTCTTTCCAGTCAGGAACCGTTCTAGTATCGAGGGGTTTATGTATGAGCTTATCATCCGGTCTCTTAGGGGGCTGTGTATCACTACTGTCATACAGTACAGAATACTGTGATTCCCATAGATGGTTATCATTTGCAGCCATGTTCCATGACCTAAATGCAATATTGAGTCACCACCAGATCAATATTGTTCTATTTTATCTAACAACATTCATGACAAATTTAATGTACTAGCCAATGCAAATAAAAAATGTACTATTAGCTGCTGCACCGTTTCACGTGCTCGAGAACACATATATAGGTCAAAACGATAAGTTAATGTAACATAAATAATTTGCACAAAAGAAGGACGGATTACCAGTTGACTATCCCCGCTGAGACCAAAGATTGCATATCTAGAAAACTGAAAATGTGTACAAGAATATCTTGTGGTAGTTGGAATGAACCTGAAATACATGAAAAAGAAACTTCTTAGACTCAACTCATTTTCCTTCTTAAGTAAAATAACACAAATCCAATTCTTCACTACAATCCGACCTTCCTCTACCTGGTGAGCTTTAGCGCGCCTCTTATGAGCAACCATTGCATGCTTAAATTCTGTTACAGCCATATTCTTCTTCTGTTTCGGAAGTGCCGCTTCTACACTTTGAAGGAGTAAATGGGCTGCTGAAACAGCATTCTCAGTCTGCATTCTAGAATTTGAGAGAATCAACAAAAAAACAATGAGGCAAAGTTACCCTGATGCTCAATTAGTATCAAATCAACATTGATTAAAATCAGTCACAGACATTTGTTACCCTATGAAAATACATAAATCACATTTTCATTGGCACATGAAAATTGTCCTATCCTGTACCAATTTTCATTTCTAATCCAAAGGAAAACCCATGCTTAAGCAATATATGGTTGCAGTTATGAGTTAACAGCTGTGCTAGGGTTTATGTTAATTAATCCTAGGCTAACAATGATCACATAACTAACAAAAAAAAAGCATAATTTACAATAAAATATCTATAAAAAAAAGGAGAAAAAGCTACATGATTCCAAATCATTATAATAAAAATTAACAACCTTTACTTTCATTATAATAAGAAATAGATGAGAATTGAGAAAGAACGTACTGTGGGAGGAGACGGAAGGCAGAGAGAGTATCTTGGAAAACGATGGTTTGCAAATTCTTTGGGAATTGATGAAAAGCTTCTCTGAGAATAAAGCTTAGCTCTTTGCAAGCAATTGGATATCTGTAGTTTATAGGTAGAGACTCTCTTAGGGCAAGTCTTTGGTATCTTTCTAATGGGGTTGACATTGTTCTCAATTGAATTGGTGCTGCGACAGAGGATCAAACGACAACGTTTATCTTTGTGAGAAACATGAGAGAGAGAGGGTTCGGGTTGTGTCGGTCGAATTGTGGCCAAACTAGGTCATTATAAGATTTTTTTAGTTTAATTGACATTTACACAACTAAAATAGGTGATTAAAGCTATTGTTTTTACACCTAAGATCCAATAAAATTATAACCTTACGTTAAGTCACATAAGTAGTTTAAAATTAAATATGCGATTTTATGGGATATACGTCTCTAATTGATTGACAGTGTAAAAATATTTTACACTATCAAATGTATAGTAAAATAATATTACAAAATGTTAATTTTTAACTGTGTAATATTAGTTGAAGTATATTTTGGTTTGGCTAATACTAACATAGCCCTAAACTACAAGTTAATGATTTATTTGTAAAAATATTTTTTTAGAATACATATATTTAAATTTTTTAAAACTTAAAACATTGTTTTATTGTAGTATTCTTAATTTGTGTCTTAAGGATACAAGTTAACAACACCCCGATATTTTTTTTATATTATATACTGTACAACATAAATTCATTATTCAACCCTATCA
This sequence comes from Lathyrus oleraceus, assembly GCF_024323335.1. Classification (NCBI taxonomy): domain Eukaryota; kingdom Viridiplantae; phylum Streptophyta; class Magnoliopsida; order Fabales; family Fabaceae; genus Lathyrus; species Lathyrus oleraceus. The sequence continues at coordinate 426,260,818 of NC_066584.1, read as the reverse complement.
AATCACTAATTTAAAAATATTAATTAATAAATTAAACAAAAATTGAATAACATATTATAATTTTAAATATTATAATATTAATATAAAAAATGTAGAAACTATCCAAACTCTTACTCATCTCCTATGTCACTTTCTGCTACATTTTACATTTTTCAGAGTAAGGCAACAAAATCCCTTTGCATGGTATGTGATCCTCATGTTGTTGTTTTGTTTGTCTAACACACTGATTCAACACTTTCTGGTCATTCTTTTAATCAACATTATAAGAAAAGGAAAATGAAAAAAGATTTCAATTTTTTATGGTTAGCAATCTTCTTTTTTCAATCTTGTCTCAAATGTATGGCTATCACATATCCAGATATATAATATAAAACTAACATTGAGGACTAACAAAACAAAATAACCGATCAAAACTGTATTTGTAAGTGTCGAGATTGATATTGTTATTCATCGTTTTTATATTAAATAATAAATTATAGATAATTTATTGTAGATAATTTATACCACAACTATCATAATGAGTTATCAACATCTATATCGACTGAAATTGTAAAAGCCTTCTGCGATTGCGACCATTTTTTAAAATCTTAAAACTTGCTAACTTATCAGCCAACTTGCAAATTTTCTTAATCTCAATATTTTTGTGAAATGGGTGTTAATATTTCATTTCATTTAAAGGCTATGTAGACCTATCTTCTAAAACTGCATTTGAGTTTTCCCTGCTTAAGGAACATCATCTTTATGGAATCAAGCATGTAATAGAGTTTAATTTACCATGATATTCCAATTTTCTAGAGCAAAGCTATGATATATTGACTATGTGGTTAGCTTTGAAATTTTATAATTGTTCATACTTTTGATTTATACTACCATTTTGGGTGGCTTTTATAGTTTTTTATGTCACTTATCATTTAGCTGAGATTGAAGACTGATAATGATAATATCATTACTCAGAATGATTAATTCCTTTATTCTGATGACTAATCTTCTCAGAGGCATGCATTTTCAGCCTCAAAGTCTAAAATATACAAACACATTGTCCAAAAAAGTCAAAAACAGAAATAGAGCAGTAACTAAGTAACTAAGAGGTGTCTATTTTTTTAATTTTTTTCTTTTAATATTACTAGCTAGGAGAGATCTATTAAAGCAGCTTCATAGCATTCATGGCTGCTTCACAAGAAAGTGTGAAAAATTAAAGCAAAGGATTATCACATTCTATTCAACAACTGCTAAACACAGTGGGAAAGTCTGCAACTAGTAGAATCCTCTCACGAACTCGCTTGCTCTGAGCTTCCTGTCTTTGAAACTGTTAACTACTGCTTGATTGAATATGTCATCACCATCACCATTAGAATCTAGCATGTTTAGAATAAAAATCATTAACTAAAACACCCTTTAAGTTTTCAGTTATAAAAGCACATGACTCAAACAAAATATTATGCAGGCAATTTCGTACCAGGAACTCCCTTTACAGAACAGTCATAGTCTGGATCCTGATATTCAAAACAATTCTGCATTAGGTTTGTTTTCTCCTTCCATAAAGGCTCCCAAAGTGATGGCATTATGCCCTGTTGGAACATTGATTCATCAGCTCCAAAACCAAACCTTCTAAGCTCATGATCACCAGGATGAATTTTGCCGCATGGGCAAGACTGGGAAGACAAAAAGAATGGATCCCCTCCTAGATTCAACTGCTCGTAAGAAAGGTTTAGTTTAGCAACTCTAGCTCCATGCTGGACCAGCTCCGACATAACATCATCCATACAGGACTTATCATAATCAAAATTATAATAATCGTCATCGTAATCATCATCACCATCGAGTACAGATTCTACAAGACTCTTGATCATTTCAAAAGTTGAGTCTGGACTATCCAAATCATCTTCAATCAGATTGCTTTCAGGGGAATACACAAACCTATCAATACTAGGCGGAATTTTCACTTCAAGGTTCAAGAAAGGTCCGTCATATGTAATTAAACTGTCCTCATCAGGAAAACTAAAACCATAGATAGAACTTGAACAGTCTTCAAAGCTGGTACTGGAAGATTTAAATTCTGAATCCTGTTGAATTTGGACATCATGGATCAATGGAGGCTCAAGATACACATAAGACTCCCAAAGCCCGTCACTCTTTGCAAATTTTGCAGGAGAAACATTTTGACGGTTTTCTAGTTCCGCTTCCACTTTCTGATTTGTACAGTCAGAAGATCCAGATATGTCACTCTCTAGCGAGCCATCGTTGTCTCCACTTGAAGAAGATAGTGCCTGAAAAGCAGGATAATATGGACCTTAATTCATCAAGTAACAACAATATTTGAAAGCCTAAATCTACCTTAGTTCATCAACAAACAACAATTTGAATGCGTAAATCAACCTTACTTCATCAAGAAACTAAACCATATTTGCAGATAGTATAATAGCCCAAATCTACCTTAATTCATCAAGTAACAACAATATTTGAAAGCCTAAATCTACCTTAGTTCATCAACAAACAACAATTTTGAATGCGTAAATCAACCTTACTTCATCAAGAAACTAAACCATATTTGCAGATAGTATAATAACCCAAATCTACCTTAATTCATCAACAAACAACAATATTTGAATGCCTAAATGATCTACCTTAGTTCATTAAGAAACAAAACAAAATTTGAATGCCTAAATCTACCTTAGTTCATCAAGAAACAAAACCATATTTGAATGCCTAAATCAACCTAACTTCATGAAGAAACAAAACCATATTTGCAGATAGTATTGTAAATAAAGATAATTAAAATCAAACCTTGTTGCAATATGGAGGCAGATATGGTTGATTAGTCTTATGCAGTAGATGGACATTTTCCAGAACCTTAGAAGCAGAAATTTTCTGAGAAACATAATCTGTGTCAAGGCATAAAGAGGACCTTTAAATGCTTTTGTTAAACAATTTACAATACTGAAAGACGGCGAATAAGTAATAGCAAGAAGATAATGAGTTAAAGAGTACATACCTAGTTCACTATAAGGTGAGGGTAGGAGATCAAGTGAACCTTCATACATACTGATAAAAAAAAAGTTACAAATTAAGCAATCTATACATAAACAATACACAATCTCTTGAAAAACATAATGAGGAAGAGAAAGTTTGTTGTTACCAAGACATTGCAAACTGAATCTCCTTTGATAATTTCGGTGTTCCGTAACTACCAGCTTTAGCTTTGGCTAAAGAGAGAAGAAAGCTTCTTGAATTTCTGCAAAACCAAATTAACAGAACCCTCATTAGTAATGATACTATATATAATGCATTACTTAGGCGGAAAAAAATAACAAACTAAAAAGATAATTAATAATAATATTTTTTTTATAACTAGTAAAAAAAATAGTAACAAACTAAAAAGATAATTAATAATAATATTTTTTTATAACTAGTAAAAGAAATAGTAACAAACTAAAAAGATAATTAATAATAATATTTTTTTTATAACTAGTAAAAAAAATAGTAACAAACTAAAAACTGAACACCGGAATATATGCAGTAAAACAAACAAAATTTACACAATAATTAACACTACTAAAAAGTAATATCGGTAAAAAAAAAATAATTAATATAATAAAAACTCAAAACAGAACATGATTAAAGCATAATGAAGATCAAAACGGTTAATTAGTCAAAATAAATACAATAATCACAAGTGGAAGTTTACTTGATAGGATCTTCGATGTGAACATCGGAAGCAGACGGTGCTAAGAGTGGTGCATATCGATTTTCCTTATTCATTTTCTCGGCAAAATTCTCACTCTCAAAATGCAAGAATCGTTCTAAGAATCGGTATATTATTCTTGAAGCAAAGAAAGTTGGAATACACTTTACAAGAGCAAGAAATACTGTAGAGGTACCAAGATCAAGAAGAAGAAGCTACTAAACCCTAAAATCAAGAATGTAGTGAAAATGTATATCTATATCATGTAAGATTTATGGCAAAAAGAAAAATAGTAACCGTAACAGCAACGATAATAGCTTTGGGAGGTTGAGGTGGTGGTGGAGGAAGAGAAGGAAAATACAAACGAAACATTTTCTCTGGCGATGGATTTACTCGAGAAAATGATTTTGGGGGGAAAGAAAATTAGGAGAAAGCAGAAGAAAATAAAAACTTGCAGAAGAAGTAAGACAAAATCAAGAAACAAAAGAAAGTAAAAGTTTCTATTTATTTTTTTTTAAATAACCACTCTTTTTAATTTTTATTTATTTAAAATAATCAATATTTTATTTTTTTTTCAAAGTAACCCACCTTTCAAAACAAATGCGTCAGATGAACTGACACATCCATTTTCAAACAAGAGGAGGCGTCAGCATCACTGGTGCATGCTTTAGAAGCATTGCATGGTGGCGCAAAGAGTGTTGGCGCATGCTTTAGAAGCATTGTATGGTGGTGCCAAGAATGTTGGCGCCTATGTTTGACATTTGGTGTATGTGTCAATTCATCTCGCGCATACTGCTTTGTATTATTATTTTTTATTTTTTTATTTTCTTTTATTTTTTTTAATAAATAATGAAATATAATATATAAAATAATTTATTCATGATATAATAAAAGTTACATGAGATTGACAAAAATTTAATAACTGACCCGATCGAAACGTCCCCATGTTCCACATCCAGGTGTGTTAGTTTATCTTTGAGGTCTCCCACGATTTTCCTGAGGTGTTTGGGGTCTTTGCGTGCTGACCTGATCCAACGATGGTTGATGTGAAGGTCCGACGGAAGTTCCAGCGGTATTTGATAGATGTATCATCATTTGTTCCCAATAGCCGGGGGCTCTAGTCAACAACGCTTCTGTAATGTGGTTTGGTGCCCATGTTGTCATAGTTGGGTCGATGTGGTTGAGTGTTTGGTTGTTGGGTGGGTGGTATGAATGGGTTGCGAAGTCGGGTGTTTGGTTGTTGGGTGTATGTGGTAGGTTAATGGTGTGAGGTTGGTTGTTGGGTTTGGGTGGTTTGACATTGGTGTTAGACGGAGACTTGTTGTTAGGCGTATGATGACGAAGCTAGTTGGCGTGGATCAATCAAATATCGTGGCACATACACAAATTATTGTGTTGTTACCGATCTAAACCATGCCATATATTGTTGAGTTGGTCTTGCACCATGTATGACTCGTTTGTTTAAGATGTGTTGTCGTCGATTCCTCCAATGACGACACATCTCTTTTGCAAAGTCTCTCCAGTCGAAATAATCCCATTGGACATCGACTCTTTTTTTATGTCAATCTCTCAAACACGTCGGAGGTTCTGGAATCTGTTGCTGCATGTCGAACTGCAGTTTTACCCGGTCACTCTGGTGCATCTCCATAATAGTGAACCGGATAATTGGTGTCTTTGTTGTCCAAACTGCAGTGTCATCATCGTTAACCTAATGATCAAAACCCAAATATGACCTCCAGATAAACTGTACAATAATACGACACGATTAGATGATAAATAATTTGATAAGTATATTTAAATTAAAATAGAGTTGTGTATGAGTATTACATTGTCTGGTCCAATGTGATCCAATAGATTGCGATAGACTACTTTAACGTGTTTCAGACACCTATTATAATTCATCCCTCTAATTAACCACCTAGATCATAAACAATTGATAAATATTATGTACATTTAATAGTAATATAAAGTATAATTAATTATATGGTAAAGTTTTAATCTTACTTTGTTGTAAATGGGAATATGAATGGCTTCTCGTTTACCGGGGCGAGTGACGACATTCTTGACCAACCCCATGCTTGTAGCAAATACGCACATGAATAAAAAGTACAAGTTTTTTTGTTGGCATTTTTACACAATGCACTATATAGATGAGCCAACACATTTGAACCCCAACTATATGTGCTTACCTTATTAATGTTGCGTAACAACGGTAAATACATAATATTTATTGTATTACCAGTACTTTTTGAAAATAAAAAATTACCAAATAAAATCATAATATAACACCGAGCTTTAATTATTTTTCGTACTCGGTTGATTCTTCAGACAATATTATACTCGCATAATATTGTTTAAGATATTTTAAATTTATACATTGCCCCCTAGCTTGATCGGATGACTCCCTCAGTTTGATTGTCACACAAAGGGGCACCCAATAATTCATTGCAGATAGAGTTGTCCCGGTTATCTCTACCATTCACGGTCTTACCATCTATATGTTTACCTAACAACATGTATACGTCCTCAAGTGTGACAATGCACTCACAGAAAGGAAGTTGAAATGTGTGGTGTAACACCCCAATTTAATTTCCGTATTTATTTATTAGGTGTTTATTTTAATTAATTATTATTTGGTGTGATAATTAATTAAATATGTGTTTTGGTGATTATTTGAATTATTTGAATTATTTGAATATATGTGTTATTTGAATAATTGGATTTTATGAGTAGAAATAGCAATTGTCTAGTAATGGGTCTAATTAATTAGAATGGGTGGATAAGTGGGTTAAACCCATTATGAGTTAAAAAGATAGTAAGGGTTTTAGAGATTATAGTTAGTTTTGTAAAACAAGAGAAGAAGAGAGAATAGAAGAGAATAGAAGAGAAAGAGGAGAAGAGGAAACTAGAAGAAGAAGGACTTAGAGATTTCATCTATACTAAGGTAAGAGTGGGATTTCAAGTGGTCATGGGTAAACATAATGTGTGTAATGTATGTGGGTTAGATATCATGAACTTAGGATTTGGGGATTTTGATTTTTGAGAAACTTTAACTTGTGTTTATGTTTTAATCCATGAAATTGATGTTTATGTTATGCTATGATGTTTCTATATTGAATTTCATGAATGATTATGTGTATAGAATATGATTTTGTGTATAATTGCATGTTTGAGTTTCACTTGAAAATGGTTGATTTGGGATTTTGGGGAAAACTAGTGGAGCTTAGAATCTTGTTTCTATGATTCTAATAGTTGCTATATATATATATATATATATATATATATATATATATATATTATATATATATATATATATATATATATATATATATATATATATATATATATATATATATATATATATATATATATATAGGTTGTATAACTATTTATTTCATGAAAAATGATAGATTAATATGGTTTTATGATGAAAGTTCGTGTTGGACAGTAGCATTTTTGCAACAACAATTTTTCTAGGTTTTGACAGCATTTTCGCAACAATAAATTTTCTGGTTTTGACAGCATTTTAAAAAACTTGTAAATTCAATAACTTTTGAACCGTAACTCCGTTTGAGGTGCCGCTTGGACCGTTAAGAAGCTAAGAATATTATCTATAACATGATATTCATTTTGATAACAGTAGATTAATATTTTATCAAAATAATCCTAATGTGGATGTATGTTGTATGTGTAGTGAATGTGAATGACATGTTTTCTATTGTTTAGCATGTATTGGATGGTTTTAGATGAATTTTGTGAAGACACATAATACTTGAAATTATGTATGTGATTATGTGAATTGGTGAATTTGATGAATAACATGAATTGACTTGTTTGCTTTATGTTAATGTGTTGTAATGAGATGATAAATGTTATTTGATGTATTGTTTGGGATTGAAGTCATGTTAGGTGTATGTTGTGCAAATGTTGGATGTGGTATGCTTATGTATAATTAAGGGGTTGCGATCGTCTTAATTACATGAGTCTTGTTGTTGTTGCACACTTACACTAGCACGAGTCTATGAAAGAGGCAATGTTGGGTAATCTCACGTAGATTATTTGCTTGTCCCAAACCTAACGCTGAATGGGGTTTGAAAGCTTAAGGCTGAATCGAGCTTTAGAGGTGGTTTATCTAGTCTATTTGAGAGACGCTCGACAAGCCGAAAATGATAACAAATGGGATCCACATGCATATCGCATTGAGTCACACATTGAGTCGCACGTGTCGGTGTGAATTGTTGTTTGCGTGATTATGTGATATGATTATATGGATATGATTTTGGTAGATATGCATATACGTGGATTTTAGATGATCTATTTGATATGAATTGTTGATGTGATATGTGTGCATATTTGTGATATATGTGATGAAATTGTGACTTGTATACATTATGGAATCATGTGAAAGTTGTATACATATTTGATGATGATTTGTAAATGATGATGGATGATAATATGTACATGAAATCGATATGTTGTGAAATATGACTTTTGTACATCGTTTAGTATTTATAAATGAATACTTGTGGATTGTTGAGCCATATCGTATGATGGTAAACATGTGATTCTTTAATAAGATGATATGATGCATGTTTGTATGAAGCGTGATGAATTCTAATAATATATGTATGTTTGTTATATATTTCATATTATTATATTTTCTATAATGATTTGAATTCTCACCCTTCTGTTGGAATGATGTTCTATCGCGACATCGCTCAAGTACCGGAGATAGTGGTGCTTCGCACAAGGATTAGATTCAGAGGCTAGTTCTTATTGTGTTTTGACTAGGTAGTCTATAGCGCTATGGTCATGTAACACTTGGATTTATGGAATTATTTGTATTTGTTTTGATGTTGAGAGATATTATTGTGCTATCTTTTATCTTGTTATTTTGATATGTTGGTTTTGATGTTGAGTGGCCTTAGAGTCCAAAATGATATTTTGTGGTAGATGATTTATGGGAATCATCATTATTTACCACTTATGAAGAGAGATGTTATTCCGTTGTGTGAGTTTGTATGTTGGTTATTTCGTTTTGATTTATAATCCGTGTTACTTATATGTGACCATGGCATGTGTTGTTTCTGGAAGAAGTAAATGTGATGCCCTCGTGTATGCATGCTTTAATTTACTCTAATTATGCAATTGTATGCTATATTTGAGTAGTAGTAGTTTTGGGGTGTTACATGTGGGTCTCGGGTCTCCATCTCTCCAACAAAGCAATAATAAATTTGTAGTCCACCGAGTACGAGACTATGTTGAGGAGATTTCCAAAACCACATCCTCTAATATATGGTTCTATTAAAGGATCACGGGGTACATATTCATGTACACGACATCGAAATCGCTTTGGGTCCTAATAAAACATAAGTAAGAAATAAAATAAGAAGAAGTAATATATAATGAAAACATAGATAAGAAAGATATACGAAATAAATATGAAATAAGTAAAAAGAGAGTAATAACATACAAATGTCGAGATATTGTCGAGTGTTCCTCTGTGTTCATCACTCATAGTCAACAGAGAGTCAGAGACATAATGCTGCAGAGGTTGAGTGTGGTAAAGATAGAGTGTTGCAGAGATTGAATGTTAGTGTTACAGATGATGAGATGTTGTGAATTGATGCCATATTTATAGATGAGGAAGTCTTTACTAGGTTGAATAGCTACACAACATGTGATTGGATGCATGCATGACATAATACACACGTGGTCACAGTGTTTGACCGTACTAAAGATTGGTATAGTGTTGCCGAGTTCATGGATCACAATGAGGGCATACCGATGGGATAATACATAGTGGAACTAGATAGAGGTTGGTGCGACTGCAAAAAGTTCCAAGCCTTTCGTACGCCCTGCTCCCATGTCATTGCGGCATGTTCAAAGGTTCGAAGGGATCCATCCTACTTATCATCTGACATTTATAAAGTCACCAGTCTATCAAATGTTTACAAAATTAGTTTTTCCGTAGTGGCAAAAGAGGATTATTAGCCAGAATATCAAGGGGACATTGTCTAACACAACGAAGTTATGCGAAGGAAGAAAAAGGTCGCCTAGACAGAACCCGTATTCGAATCGAAATGGATATGGCGAACAAAATGGTTAGATTATGTAGTTCATGACGTCAGCCTGGTCACAATCGTATTAATTGTCTCAGTGTTGGAACGAGCACAACAAGATAAATTCACATGTACATTTGTTGCAATATATAAAAAACTAAATTTATTTCATATTATAAGTTTGCGAGGAAATACTATTACATAAACAACAACACAAAAAACTAAAACATTTAAAATACCATTACAATAACTAAACGATTACAACCATCAAAATAATTTTGAACATGTAATGCGTCATCCTATGAACGTCTCTGTAAGTCTTAATATCCACTCATTCACGCACTTCTCCATTTTGGTTGAACGTGGACACAAGCCACTAGATTCTTCTAATCCTTTCACCATCTCCAATTTCTCCATCTAACCAACTGCTCAACGTCCGATTAAGCGTTCAAACGAATCTATATTCCAAAGTCGAATCTTTATCGGAGACGCAACGACGAAAAAGATTAAATCGACATTTCGCTTATGAGTGTATTCAGACATGGTTAAAACTAAAAAACTTGAAGGTTAGTGAAATTGAATAAAAGAAAATGTGGTTATAGGATAAAAGTTGTGTGAAAAATATGGCTGAAGGGCGAGGTATTTATAGAAAAAGTATGAAAATGCATGCGCCAAAGGGCTAGGCGTCAGACATGTCAACACATGTAGGCGCCAGAAGCATGGGGGCAAGCACATGCAACTACATGCATGCACCAACACCCTTGACGCCACCATGCAATGCTTCTAAAGCATGCGTCAGTGGTGCTGGTGTCTCCTCTTGTTTCAAAATGGATGCGCCAGTTCACCTGACGCATCTGTTTTGAAAGGTGGTTATTTTGGGGGAAAAAATTAAAATATTGGTTATTTTAGATTTTTTTTTAAATGGTTATTTTAAATAAAAAATCATTTCATTCAGTTTATCTATAATGTTTGACTGTAATACGACGCGTCTCAACGCGTTTGACTCACTCACTTAATGATTGACACTTCTTTTGTTTCTAAAATTATTCCGGTTTAAATTTCATATGTATTATTTATCCAATTTATGTTAAAACTTAAAACAGTTGGAGATTAAAAAATTTGATCTTAATCTTCAATGTAAATCTCAAACTTAATCTTACTCTTCACTTCTTAGTGTTGAATGCTTATGGACTTAAGCTACTATTTATATATTTATTTTTATTTATTGTTATCTTTATACAACAATTTTTGGTATCATGAATATCTATATTTTTTAAAAATAAATATTTTTATTTTTATTTTTTATTGAAAATAAAGGGAGTCGAAAGTCGCTCATAAACATAGTACTCATAATCTTAAGATGACTCATGAGCTAGATTAGCATTTTGACTTTCCACTCCAACTCCACGTGTCTCTTAATTTGAAGTCCCAACTAGTATTTTATATTTTATATGTTATTCATTGCACACACCACTGTAAAATTAATATTCAACTTTTATCTTTTTTGAACTTTTTGTTCTTAGCTATAAGTAAATTCTTATATTGGACTTAAATGCATTTTACTTCTCCTAGTTTATAAATGTATTTTTAATTTTTAGTTTCGATATGTTGATTTTCGTTTGATGTTAAATGAAGAAAGTCAAAAATTTTAAAAATTGATTCCAAAAAGGATTGAATCATGTACCTTATATTTACAACAAAAATGTCTCTTCACTAAATCATTTGTGTTTGTTATTTCATATTTACAAAACATACGTATATATTTCATAATATGAATGACTAAATTCAAAAATAATTGATTTTTTTAATATTGATTGATATAGCATACTATTTTCTCTTATAATGGCATGCAATGCAGCTTTCTCATATATGTTTGGGGTTTTGTCTTATGTGACTTTCAACAATCTTCCATAGAGATGGTTTGCAAATATTTGGTTTGGTTTTTTTTACAATTTGATCAAGAAAAGTGCAACAAAACGAAACCTTTTTATTATTTCTATAAATTGAAAGAATGAACGTGACTAAAAGGTGCAACATTCTTAGAATGCACCTTATCTTTGATATATTTTTTAGAAACTTTCTTTAAGAGTGCATTTTGACTATTCAATGTTGATGCAGAAGTAATACTTGGAGTTCCAAACTCAACTTGGTACTTTGTAGCGGCTCTTGGAGTTTCAACATTGCTGAAAAATAATTGATACCATAAAAAGTTCAACAGTAAAAATAATTAAATACAGAGGAGAGTAAATAATGTTTTTTTCATTACACTTTTTATTTTTGAAATTAAACTTATATTTATTTATTTTTCTCTTCAAGATCATTAATAATTTTTCTCATCATTTATTACTGTAGATTTCATATTGGGAAACATCCATTGATAATAGTAGCAGAAGTAGAACTTGATTAGAGGAGAGGAAGAACAAGAAGTTCAAATTATAAAATCAATTTATTTTTGGATTTATTCCTATGCGTTATGTAATATATATATATATATATATATATATATATATATATATATATATATATATATATATATATATATATATATATATATATATATATATATATATGTTTTATAGATGTTAAATAAGAAACACAAGTAGTTTAGTGGAGATGCATCTTTATTGTAAATATAATGTTCATTGTTTGACCCTTTTTGGGACCAATTTTTGAAAATTTTGTCTTTCATCATTTAACACACACAAAAAAAATTAATCTATGTGGAATTAAAAAAATAAAAAATAAAAGAAAAAAAATCTACCACATCAGCTTTTGTAACGAAAATTCAACATATAAGGACTCTTACAAAAAAAAAATACAATGATCAAAATAAAAAAACTCGTCAACTTACGGGGATCAAAGACTATTTAAGCATTTTTTAATTTTAACTTTCAAAACCTCCACATTCATCACTACCAACAAAATAAAAACTTACTATAAATTTTTTATGAGACTTGACTTCACCATTCTTTATCAACAAAAAATAGTGGTTTCACCATTGTTATTGATTGAATAAGGTTAGTTTCTATTCATTCTATTTTTTTAATTATGAATTAATAAAAGATATTTATCCCTTGCTTATATATTATATCGTTATAATATATTTTTAGAGTAGAATAATATGTTCATGGATTATTAAAATGTATTAGTTTGTTTGGATTTTTAAAAAAAATGTTAGTATATCTATTATTGTGTGTAAAATGCAGAATTTTTATAAACCGTAAATGCATAATTTTTGTGCGTAGAAAATGCAAGAAGATTGGAAACCAAAGTTAAAAATGATTTTTTGATAACATTGAAGATGCTTGGAAGTTTTGGGTTGATTATGGTGGAAAAGTTGGATTTGGAGTGAGGAAATAATATTATCACAAAAACAAAAATAGTATAATTACTTCTAGTTTGTTTGTTGTAAAGAAGGTTTACGAAAATCAGATAAACAGGATTATAAAACAATCATTCCAAGGCCGGAGACCGGAATAAATTGTCAAGCAAGATTAGGAATTAAGAATATGGATGGTAAACTTATGGTCGTTGATTTTGTGGAGGAACATAATCATAATTTACATTTACAAGAAACAACTCATATGTTGTCATGTCAAAGGAAAGTCTCTCAAATTCAATGTCATCAAATTGATTTAGTTGATGAAGCGGGATTACAACAAAGGAAGTCGTTTGGTTTGATTAGTAAAGAAGTGGGAGGTAGAACTAACTTGGGATTTATTCGTCTTGATCAAAAGAATTATCTTCGCGGAAAAGGCAAAGGAGTATGGTACATGAAAAGGTCGATTATCTATTGCAATATTTCCAAAAAAAGTCTATGGAAAATCCAACATTCTATCATGCATATCAAATGGATGTCGAAGAACAAATTACCAATGTGTTTTGGACAGATGCACTGATGCTAATTGATTATGAGTATTTTCGTGATGTTATATCTCTTGATTTAACATATTGCACAAATAGTTCACATAGACTACTGACATTATTCTCTTGATTTAACATATTGCACAAATAGTTCACATAGACTACTGCCATTATTCTCTTGATTTAACATATTGCACAAATAGTTCACATAGACTATTGACATTATTCTCTTGATTTAACCATCATCGAAAAGCTGTGATTTTTTGGGGTTGCTTTATTATATGACGAAACAGTTGAGTCATACAAGTGGCTCTTTGATACCTTTTTAGAGGTTCATAAGCAAAAAATGCCACAAACAATATTTACTGATCAAGATCACGCAATGGCAAGAGCATTAATTGAGATTATGCCTGAAGTTTATCATGGCTTATGGACATGGCACTTAATGCAAAATTGCATCAAACACTTAAAAAATTTGATGAAAAGTGAATCTCATTTTCTTAGTGATTTTAAGAAGTGTATGTATGAATATGAAAATGAAGACCAATTTGACAAAGGTTAGAGAAATCTTCTAGTAATATATGATGTTAAAGAAAATACTTGGTTGAAAATAGTGTACACTATAAAGGAGAAGTGGGCATCATGTTACATGAAGAAAGTTTTCATATTAGGAATGAGAAGCACTCAACTTAGTGAAAGCGTGAATGCAGATATTAAAGGCTTCATGAATGTGAACTTTGATATAATCAAATTTTTGAAGCGCTTTAAGGATTTTGTAGAAGAAAAGCGATAAAAGATTTAGATAATAATAAAAAAAAAATCTCTTGTCGTAAGATTAAGAGTTTTGGCATACTTTATTGTCATTGTTTAAGAGTTTTTATTCATATGGATGTCAAATCAGTTCCAGAATATTATATCTTAAAAAGGTGGACAAAGTTAGCTAGAAGTGAGACTTTCCATAATGTTGATGTTAGCTATGTGGAAGAAGATGTTGATTTATCCTCAGCCAAACGCTACAAGGAAATTTGTCCTCGCCTTATTAGGATAGCCACTGAAGCATGCAGAAGTCCAGAAGCATTCACATTCCTTCGTAAAATCACTAATGAATTGAATAAGCACATGCTAGAGTTTCAAAAGAATCCAATTAATATTTCTCAGGTGAATGAGTTTATTGGTAAAGTTAAGGAGTCTACAAGCATCCATGATGATTTGACACAAACAAAAGGATTCATAAAAATAGAAGGCAAAAAGAGTTCAAAATGCCTAGAAGGTTTGGTAGAGTCTCAACCTCCCAAAAGAAAGAAAAATCTTGGCTCTAAAGCTTCACAAGTTCAGGTATTGTTGAATTATTTCATTCAATTATTGTCTTTGGTCAACTACAAAAATTCATATTTTTATTTTATGTCGTGTACAACAATAAAAGGCGTGATTCACAAACACAAGTTTAATATGTGGTGTCCAATACAAGTGCATCTATTTGGCTCAATAATTCATACAACATACCATCCATTGTAAGCCAATATCAGATTGAGTATGTGAATGTACCAAGAAATATTTAGTGATTTTATGATTTTATGTTTTGCGCAAGAAAATAATAACACTTTAACTCAATTCGGTGCCAACAGTTTTACTCAATTATTGATGGTAAATTTTAAAAATGATATAAATTCTACTATTTATTCGGGTTAATTTCTAATTATTAACTTATGTACTTTTAATTATAGGAAAATATTCATGAAGATATTACAAAATTAAACCGTCCAGAAAAAAGTGAAGAAGACATATTTTCAACAGTGACCTGCTACTGTTTTCATCTGAGGGTTGTGCGGATATAGTGACTATTTTTGTTTTACATGTTCTTCCTTGTATGCAAATAATTCACACTGTTTTGTTATGCTGCAAATTTTAAATTTTGGTTTATCATTTGTCACTCTAGCAATAAATACATTGGTTAAGTTATTTTAAAATTGATTTATGCTTTTTTTAAATTAGAGATATTAGTAATTGTTAGTATTTTACTGAGAGTATATATTAAGAAAAAAATGATTCAGATTTGATGAATTTGTTAAATTATTTTTAATAGTAATTCTTATTTAAAGAAATGAGATTATGATTTTATCTCATTATAATTTTTTATTTAATTTTAATTATATACATCATTTGAGTTTGAATTAATGACAATATTCGATTTTTTTTAAATAACCACATTTTTCAATTGAAATTCTAAAATAACATATTTTTTAAAATATTTACGGAAATAACCACCTTTCATGAAGCATGTACCAGTTGGACTAGCACATTTATTTTCCCAATGACCCGCCCGATTGAAACGCCCCCTGTTCTACATCCAAGTGCGTTAGTCTGCCTTCGAGATCGCCAATGATTTCTCTGAGGTGTTTGAGGTCTTTGAGTGCTGAAATGATGCAATGGTGGCTGCTGTGAAGGTCTGGTGGAAGGTTCAACAGTATTTGATAGATTTGTCATCATTTCTCCCCAATAGTTGGGGGATTATCGCCAACGATGCTTGTAGTTGGATTGTTGTAGTTTGGTGGTTTGTGGACAGTATGGTTGCCTGAATTGGGACATTGAATCGTTTTGGAAACGAAGCAATGATTCATGTGGTGTACTAAAGTCAAACAATGGTTGGGTGTTGTGGCGATGGGATGTTTGAGTGTTCATAAATGGGGGTCTATGATGGCATGAGGTTGAATCGTATGAATCATTCAGACTATAGACAGATGTGGTGGTCGCGTATGATTGTTGGTGGTTAGGGTTTGATTCCTGGTTTTGAGTTTGAGTGTGGTGTATGAATTAGTTGCAAGGTTGGGCGTTTGGTGGTTGGGTGTGTATGGTAGGGTGATGGTGTGAGGTTGGTCATTGGGTTTGGGTGGTTTGACATTGTTCTTGGGTGAGGATTTGTTGTTGGACGTTTGATGACGAAGCTCGTTGGCATGGATCAATCAAATACCTTGGCTCAGACACAAACTGTGGCATTGTAACCGACCTAAACCATGCCATATAATGTTGAATTGGTCTAGCACCATGTATGACTGGTTCGTTTAAGATATGTTGTTGTCGATTCCTCCAATGACGACACATCTCTTTTACGAAGTCTCTCCAATCAGAATAATCCCATTGACCATCGACTCTTTGTTGCATGGCGAACTGCAGTTTTACACGGTCACTCTGGTACATCTTCACAGTAGTGAACCAGATGAGTGGTGTTTTTGTTGTCCAAAATGCATCATCATCATGGTTAACCTGATGATCAAGACCCATATACGGCCTCCAGATAAACTATATAACAATTTGACATGATTAGAGGATATGTAATTGGAAAACTTTTTAAAATCAAAAGTAGAGTTGTTTAGTAGTAATACATCGTCTGGTCCAATATGGTCTAAAAGATTGCGATAGACTATTATAGCGTGTTTGGGACACCTATTGTAGTTCATCCCCTTAACTGACCACATAGATCGAAAAGATTGAAAATATATTAGTTACAGTTAGTTGTAGTATAAAGTCTAATAAATTAGGAGATTCAATATAAACTTACTTTGTTGCATATGGGAATGTGAATGACTTCTCGTTGACCGGGGCGAGTGACGACAGTCTTGACCAACCCCATGCTTGTAGCAAATAAACGCAAGAATAAAATGTACAAGTATTTTTTTTTGGCATTTTTACACAATGAACTATATAGATGGTACAAAATAGCTGAATCCCAACTATATGTGCCTACTTTATTTATGTTTCGTAACAACGACAAATACATAATTTTACCGTATTATCAGTACTTTCAGGATATAAAAAATTACCAAATAGAATCATAATATAACATCGAGGTTTAATTATCTTTTCATACTCAGTAGATTCTTCGTTTAATGTTATACTTGAATAATACTGTTTAAGATATTTTAAATTAATACCCTGACCCCTAGGTTGACCTGAAGTTTGTCTCGTAGTTGTGTCTTCACACAAATGGGCATCCAACAATTCCTCGCATATAGAGTTATCTTGGTTAACTCTACCATTTATGGCCTTACCATCGATTGGTAGACCTAACAACATGTAGATATCCTCAAGTGTGACGGTACACTCACCGAAAGGAAGGTGAAACATGTGGGTCTCTGGTCTCCATCTTTCTAACAAAGCAAGAATAAATTTGTAGTCAACTGAGTATGAGACTATGTTAATATATTACCAAAACTGCATCCTCGAAGATATGGTTATATCAAATGATCGTGTGATACATATTCATGTACACGACATCGAAATCTCTTTGGGTCCTAATAAAAGATAATTAAGAAATAAGTAAGAATAAGTAATAAACAATATAGAAATTTTGTTAGAAAATAAGAATAAGTAATAACATACAAATGTCGCAATATTATCGATTATTCCTCGATGTTCATCACACATGGTCAATAGAGACATATTGTTGCAGATAGGTTAAGTGTTACATATAGGTTGAGTGTTGCAGTATTTATAGATGAGAGACTAAGTTGAAAGTAAGTTGAGTGTAAGCTTGATGGTAAGTTGCATTCACGGGAAAATGTACTTTGCATGTGATGTATGTGAAGGCGTCATTGGTAAGGGCGCATGCATGTCTTTTTTGTATGTGATGCATGTGAGTATGCGCTATTGGTAAGGGCGCATGAATAGCTTTTTGCATGATGCATGTGAACACGCGCCATTGGTAAGGGCGCATGCCTTGTCTTATTAGGGTAGGGGGTCTGCAGGGAATCATGCAGGGCACATGCCTTGTCTTGTTAGGGCAGGGGAATCTTGCAGGAATCATGCAGGCACCATTGGAAAGGGTGCATGCCTTGTCTTGTCTTCTGCATGCAGGAACCAAAACCTACCTATAATCGCTTTAGTGTAAGCAACCTATTTTAGGTTGGGGCGCTGTTTGAGATCAGACGTTTCAAATGGAGTTCAATGTTACAATCTAGGAAGTTGTTCAATGATGCTTCAATGAAATTCATTGAAGAAAAAGTTGCCAAAGCTAACACTCATGTGATCACGGTGTTTGATTGTACTAATGGTTGATACAGTGTTGTTGAGTCCATGGATCACAATGAAGGCGTGTCGATATGACACAATCAAATAGAACTAGATAGAGGTAGGTGCAACTGCGGAAAGTTTCAAGCCTTTCGTATGCTCTGCTCTCATGTCATATAAGGACACAAGTATGAATATGCAAACATTTTAAAGAAAATTGAAGGAGATTGAAGGAAAATGAAAGGAGAGGGTAAGAAGTTGTGTGAAAAAATATAGGAGGGAGATGTAGTATTTATAATAGATGAGCGATGGCGCCATCACATGACCTATGCATGCATGCGATGTTGCATGTGACACCCATGAATACAACTTTTCAATGGATGCGTCCAGACCATTGGCGCATATGTTCAGTGAAAAATAGATGCGGCGGTCCAATTGGCGCATGCTTCATTAAAGGTGATTATTTCGGTAAATATTTTGAAAAAAAAAAGTTATTTTAGAATTTTAATTGAAAAATATGGTTATTTAAAAAAACATAATATTTATTGTGATGAAATTCTAAAAAAAATTAACATAAAAATGTTGAAAAAATCCCAAAAGTGATAGTAGAATTGATATTCTCTCCTCTTAAACGTATTTTAAAAATTAATTATTTTTTATAATTTTTCAATTGTTAGATTAGATTCAAAGAGATAACAAAATATATAAAATACAAGAGGATTCAACTCCTTCAACTTTACATTCTTTAGAATTTAATTGGTGCTTCAATTTTATTGACATTATAGTGATGATTAAGATTAAAAAATTATTTGTAATGATGTGACATTGATGATTAGGCCAATTTTTTAATTATTATTTTTAAATCTTTTTACTGAATAAATTATAATTTTATTTAAAAACTAATTAAATAAATTTCTTAGATTTTAGGCCAAAGCCTATTAAGCTTCATCATGGACCAAGTATCCATAATGACAATGAAATGTGCATAAAAGAGCTATATAAACCGTTGTTATATTTTATCAAAAAAAACAACTTGGAACTTGTTTAGAAACATTCTTCCTACAAGCTTTTATATATAAGTCCTTATATATAAGCTATATTAGATTTTATTAGATTTAATTCATATTTAAATTGTATTCTTTTCTTAGCCCCTAAGTTTGTTAGAGGGTATTTTAGTATTTTATCCTATTATAGTAACCCTAGTTTTAGCTTATAAATAGGGTGTCAATCATTGTAACTTTTAATCCTTTTTGTAGCCGTCATTCTCTTAATAGAATATTTCCATTCTTTCTTTATTCTACCTTTGCACCAACAATTGGTATCAGAGCTCCGGTTCGGATTCATTGGGAAACACGGGAAACACGAGTGAACGTGAGGTCTTGTGTGTTTGATTTTGATTCTTAGATTCGTGTTGAATCTTGAACAAAATCTGATCAGAATTTTAATTCTGTGGGTTGGGAAACACTGTGTGAGAAATTTGAGTGTACTGTGCAAGGTAGAAAGATGAACGGAAACGGCAACATGAACACCAAACTTCCAGTATTTGACGGTAAAAACTGGAATCGTTGGATGATCCAAATGCGTGTACTGTTCGGTGCTCAAGATGTTCTAGATCTTGTCACTGATGGTTATGTTCAGGTAGCAGCAGATGCGACGGACGAACAGAAAAACGCGCAGAAGGAAGTAAGGAAGAAGGATCAGAAAGCATTGTTCTTCATTCATCAATGTGTTGATGTAAATGTGTTTGAGAAGATTGCAGATTCAACGACAGCAAAAGCTGCGTGGGACACACTGGTTAGATGTTATGGTGGTGACGCATCAGTGAAGAAGGTGAAGCTTCAGTCCTTGAGAAAGCAATATGAGAATCTCAACATGAAGAATAATGAGAAAGTTTCTGAATACATCTCCAGAGTGATTCTGATCACTAATGAGATGACAGCGTGTGGAGAAACTCTTTCTGAAGAAACAATCATGGAGAAGGTATTGAGATCCCTTACCTCTCAATTTGATTACATCGTGGTAGCAATAGAACATTCCAAAGATCTGAGCACCATGAGAATTGAAGAGCTGCAGAGCAGTCTAGAAGCGCAAGAGTTGCGTTTGACTGAGAGAACTTCTGAAAGGGAAGTAGAGCAGCAGGCTCTGAAAGCAACTTCTGATAGGAGGTATCAGAAGCAGCCAGAAGCCAGGAGAAGATCTGATGGTGGTCAGAAGTCAGAAAGCTCAACCTCTGATAGACAAAAGAATGCTCAGAAGGGAAAAGAGAAGTATGACAAGAAGAAAATCCAATGTTACTGCTGTAAGAAGTTTGGTCACTTTGCTAGAGACTGTTGGTCAAACAAGGAGAGAAAATCAGAAGAAGCAAATATAGCCAGAAGTTCTGATGACGAATCTGTGCTATTGATGGCCTCTGAATCTGATAATATGGATCTGATAGACTGGTGGTATATGGACACTGGCTGTTCAAATCATCTTACTGGAAACAAGAAATGGCTGGTTGACTTTGACTCTGAAAAGAGGACAAAGATCAGATGTGCTGATGACAAATATCTTAATGCAGAAGGTATGGGAAATGTCAGAGTGACTCTGAACAATGGGAAAACAGCATTGATTCAGAACGTGTGGTATGTACCTGGCATCAGAAGCAATCTGATGAGTGTGGGACAATTAATTGAGAAAGGTTTTTCAGTTACCATGAAGGACAATCTTCTGAAGCTGTATGACTGCAATCAGAAGTTGATTATGGAGTCAGAACAGGGAAGGAATAGAACATTCAAGGTGAATGTCAGAACTGCAGACTCAGAATATCTTAGTGCAACAAGTGCTGAGAAGGAGAGTGAGCTGTGGCACAGAAGATTTGGTCATTTGAATTTCAGAAGCTTAAAACATTTGAATTCAAAGAAGTTGGTACATGGAATTCCTGCAATTAAGAAGTCTGAAAAGTCATGCAAAGTTTGCATGGAAGGAAAACAACCACGATTGCCATTTGCGTCAGAAACTGCTCCAAGAGCAAAACATGCCTTAGGAGTTGTACATTCTGATGTGTGTGGTCCATTTCCAGTAGCATCGATTGGAGGGAATAAATACTTTGTGTTATTTGTTGATGAATTCACAAGAATGACATGGGTATCCCTTATTAAGTTTAAACACGAGGTGTTTGATGAATTCAAGAAGTTCAGAATGAAGGCTGAGAATCAGAGTGGTCAGAAGTTGAAGATTCTTAGAACTGACGGTGGAGGTGAGTATAACTCCAAAGAGTTCCAGAAGTTCTGTGAGGAGAATGGAATTGAGCATGAGGTTACTGCTCCTTATACCCCTCAACACAATGGTCTTGCTGAAAGAAGAAACCGCACTTTGCTTGATATGGTGAGAAGCATGCTAAAGGAGAAGAAGCTTCCTCAGAAGCTCTGGGGAGAAGCTGTTGCCACCGCAACGTATGTACTCAACCGATGTCCTACGAAGAAGTTGAAGGAAATAGTTCCAATACAGAAGTGGACTGGAGATAAGCAAAGTGTTAGTCATCTGAAGGTGTTTGGTTCTGTTTGCTATAAACATGTTTCAGAAGCCAGAAGACAGAAGCTGGATGATAGAAGCAAAGTGATGATTCTGATAGGGTACCACAGTACAGGTGCATACAAGCTTTATTGTCCAGAAACCAATAAAATTGAATTCAGCAGAGATGTGATTGTGAAGGAATCAGAAGTTTGGAATTGGGATAAGTCTCAATCTGATTCTGATGTTAGAACTTCTGAAGAAAGGTCAGAGTTAAGAATTTATGAGGTTGGAGTAAACTCTGACGTTGATTCAGACTCTGATGTTCCAGACTCTGATGTTCCAGACTCTGATGATCCAGACTCTGATGATCCAGACTCTGATGATCCAGACTCTGATGACCCAGACTCTGATGGTAATCCAGATTCTGGTGGCAATTCAGACTCTGGAAATATGCCAGACCCTGAAGATGGTCAAAGTTCTGGAGGAAGTCAACCATCTGAAGCTAGAAACTCTGAAGCTCAAGACTCTGAACAAGTTCAGAGACCACAAAGAATCAGAAACATCCCCAGAAGATATGCAGAATTTGACATGCTGCAAGACACTGAAGTAGACTCTGAAGGAGAAGTTATTCAGTGTGCCATGTTAGTAGACTCTAAACTCATAAGTACAGAAGAGGCTCTTAAGCAGAAGCTTTGGCTGAAGGCCATGAAAGAAGAACTTGATGCTATAGAGAGAAACAAGACTTGGAAGCTGACAGAACTTCCAAAAGACAAGAAAGCCATCAGCGTCAGATGGGTTTTCAAGCAGAAGTTAAAGCCAGATGGTTCAATTGGCAAACATAAAGCAAGGTTGGTAGCCAGAGGATTTCTACAGAAACCTGGGCTGGATTACTCTGAAGTGTTTGCACCTGTAGCAAGACATGAAACAATCAGAATGGTGATTGCAATAGTTGCTAACAGGAATTGGCCTCTGATGCATTTAGATGTAAAATCTGCATTTCTGAACGGTCCATTAGAAGAAGAAGTTTACGTGTCACAACCTCCTGGATTTGTGAAAAAGAATCAGGAAGGGATGGTGTACAGATTATACAAAGCTCTATATGGATTGAAACAAGCGCCTAGAGCTTGGAATAAGAAGATTGATTCTTTTTTCAAGAAGCAAGGCTTTCAGAAATGTGAGATGGAGTACGGTGTCTATGTTCAGCATACTTCTGAAGGAAATATGACTCTGGTATGTTTATATGTTGATGATATACTGCTGACTGGAAGTTCTGAACAGGAGATAGCCAAGTTCAAGAAAGTTCTGATGAATAAATTCGAAATGACTGATCTAGGCAAAATGACATACTTTCTAGGGATGGAGTTCAGATACTCTGAGAAAGGTATTATTTTGCATCAGCTCAAGTATGAATTAGAACTTCTGAAGAGATTTGAATTGAAGAATTGTAAGATTGCTGTCACACCTTCTGATACAAATCAGAAGCTGGACTCTGACTCTGATGGAAAGGATGTGGACGCTACAATCTTCAAACAGTTGGTTGGTTCTCTGAGGTATTTGTGCAATACCAGACCTGATATTTGCTATTCAGTTGGGATGGTTAGTAGGTTCATGAGTGTAGCACCTCAAATTTGCACCTATCATTATGCACACATTTTCATATTAGGTCATAGCATATCATAGTCCATTGCATAGCATTTGCATTGTTCCCAGTTGCCTCAAGTGCAAACAAGCAAGGAATCAGGTCAAACTGATCAGGAGATCAGTCAGTCAAGCAAGCAAGTGTGTTTTTCATTGAGCCAAGGCCTTAGGGTTTTTCCAACAAGTTCACATGACTTGGAGGTCCATTTGAAGTATTTTGGTCAAGGGTTGAAGGCTCAGAGGTCATCAGTTTGTGCACAGACAGTCAAAAACCCTAGAAAGTCAACTGTCAGTCAAAGCAGTGGATGGTGGCCATTCTTGTGGAATTTGGGCACCATGATCAATAATCAAGAGTTCATACAACTTGGGACATCATTTGAAGTCAAGTTCTCAAGGAATTAGGGTTTGGAAGTCATCAGTCAATGCACAGTCAGTCAGAAACCCTAAAAGTCAACTGTTGGTCAACTGTCCATTTAATCAGTGATTTGATGATGGAAATTGGTTTGAGAGAGCTCAGCCTTGTCCAAATAGTCCTCATATATCATGTCCAACACCATCATGGAAGAATTTGAAGCCAGATCAGAAATTTCCAAAAATGGAAACTGGGCCTGTAACTGAAACTTACCAAAAATGGAAAGTCTTGATCCTCAAACTTACATCATGATACAAGCCTCAAATGAATTTTTGCCCAACATGAAAGTTGAAGATCTTGTTCTCCCATTTCCAAAAAGTCCAAGAACTCTCAATTCCCATGTGTGGTTGGCAAGTTATGATCGAATCGATTTCAGAAAATCTTGAACTTCAAAGGGCCATATCTCTCAAACCGTTTGGCCAATTTTGGTGGGGTTTTTTCCTACAAGTCACATTTGATCCCCTCTTTCCAAAAATATAAATTTCATGAGCCAAAACTTCACCAATCAAAATGGCATTTTTTGACCTATCTCATTTAAATGCAAGTTTGACCAATGTTTGACTTTTTGATATAAACCTTTTTCTACCATTTGGCCAATTGGAACAGCTCAGAAATATCATTTAAAACATGTTTGCCAAGTCAAATTATGCAGTACATGAGGCCATTGCTTGTTTGCTTGAATTGTAAGAAAAGTACAATCTCACCATACTTGTCCATACCATCCACCATGCCTTGCCTTGTACCTCAAAAGAACAGCAGCATTATGCAGCATTTTTTCTGTCATTATGAACACATTTTTGCAGCCATAACCAACAGTACAAGGAGGCCATGCCAAGTTGCTTGGATTGAGGGAAGGAAGTACATGTTCTCACCAAATGCATCTCATGAACCATGCTTGTACCACTCTCACATAGCAGAATTTTTGGCCATCATTTTCTGTCTTGGACAAGCACATTTGGACAGCACAAACCAACATAACAAGACTTCACTCATCCTTGCTTTGCATTTTTTCTGTTTTTCCTATCCAAAAGGCAACCATGACAGCAGACCCTTCATCTTTTTTCTGTCATGAGTAATGCCAATAGCAAGAACAAAACCATTTTGATTCATCATCTTGCTTGGCATTTCAAAGAATCCTGTCCAAAACACCAAGAAGCCTAACTCACCTTGCTATTTGCATTTTAAATTTCCTATCCAAACACAAAAGAGCAAAACCTGGCCAAACCAAAAGCAACATAGAACAGCAGAAAAACACCATTCTCCCTGTCATGAAAAAACCCTTGCAGCAGCAGACCAACCTGTGAGCTTTCACTCTCTCAAGCTTCACCTTGCTTTTTGCATTTTTCAAAACCCTGTCAAAAACCAAACTCCTAATTGCAACCACAAAACCATTTTGGCCAAGACAGAAAAAGGTGACTGATCCTAACTGCATTCATTTTGCTTGGCACTGGCAAACCCTGTCAAACACAAAACATCTCTGCCTGGCCACAAAGCAACATCACATAGCAGTTGGTTGCATGATATTTTCTGTCAAATGAAGCTTCTAGCCAGCATCCATCACAACAGAAATCATTCTCACTAAAAAAAAATCACATTTTTGCACTTCCCAATTTTCTGTCCAAAAGTCTCTATGAACCTGGCCTGGCTGGTGACAATAACAAAACACATTTTCTGTCAAGGACAAGAGCAGCCAGCATAACACAATCACCTTCACTCATTTTCCAATACTCATCCTTGCTTGCTTGGCATTTATCATTTGCTGTCAAACAAAAACTCACAAGATGAACTAAACTGGCTTTGCCTAATACCATGTCTTCCATCATTTTCTTGTCATTTAAAAAAACCAGTAGCAGTAGCAGCAAACCACCCATTCACCTTGCCTTGACATCTCAAAAGAAGTTTTCCAAAACTCCACAGTTCCAAGACCCTGCCCTGCTTTGATAACAACATTCCCTCATTTTGCTGTCAAACAAGCCTTGCTAGTAACCTTCCAACAGCAAACATTAGCAACCTAGCAACCTTCATTTTCCACACTGCCAAACCCTGCAGCAACCTAGCAACCTTCATTTGCCACACTGTCAAATCCTGCAGCATCAAAAAGCCAACATCCAACAGCAAGAAAAACTTGGTTGTGCACTCATTCACTCAAAAATCATACCTTGACTCTTTTCATTTTCAGTCCAAAACTCCAAACCCTGCCTTGCCAACCATAGCAGTTTGGTTCATCTCAACATTTCATTCAAAAAGCCACCAAATAGCCAAAACATGACAGCTCTTGTTCTAAGCACTTGTTGATCAAAAGAGCATTGCAAACACATCTCAAATATCACATAGCAAGTGTCCAAAGCCTCAAAACCTGCAGAAAACATCAAGAACTCAAAATCCCTTTTCAACTTGTCACATTGTATCAAATTTGCATTTTCAAAGCCACTTTCACTCTCAGGCCATTCCAAGCTTAGCAAATTAGTTTGTCATGATCCATAGGGTATATTGAAGCTGTCTCAAACCTCCATTGCTCACTGTTTGAAAATCAAAAACATCACCTTTCTCAAGATCAAGCAAAAACCAGTTCAGTGGCCATCTTCATTTCCAGCTTGATTCAAGTTCAAGTAAGGTGTCAAACAGCTTGCCTTGGACCCTTTGAAGCTATTTGGATACCTGTCAAGCATTGAAAGCATCTCCAGCATCACATTCAACATTGCCCTGTTCAGTCTGGTAAATTTTCGAGCTCCATTATTCTTCAAATTACTACATGCTTTGGATAGGTCTTTCTATGCTGGTTGTCATGATGCTTACACTTTTTGAAATGAATGCTTATTCATGAAGATATATTGTTTTGAAATTTGGTGTTAAAATGTGTTTCTGCTCGATTCTTGACTTGTGTGTGGTTTTAATGGAAATCAATGGTGGATTCATGTTGACCTTGCCATGCTGATCATTTCCATATATTCAATTTTGGTTTTTGGGCAAGTTTGTGAAATCATGATTTGGGGATGGTGATGAACAGTGAAACCCTAACTTTTAAAATATTTTCCCAGATTTTTCTGCCCCATTTCTCACGTGCATGGCCTTGCATCTCAACAACCAATCAAAACATTTCATTACCTGGCCAAAACGACCGTGTTTAATTAAGTGAATCATGATATTACAACTTTGCCATTCTTGCTCCATTTATTTCATTTTAATTTCACATTTTTATAACCAATCTTCCAAAAATCATAACTTGCTCATTTTTGATCCAAATTCAATGGGATTTTTTGTGTTGTGTTCATCATGATCTCTACCTTTTTATCATTATTTTTCCAGAATTTTTGGATGAGTGGTTTTTAAATGGTGCTAGGGTTTGTGACATGTGACCAAATTTTGTACACTTTGCCAAATCAATTGTGAAATGATGAGAATGTATCCAATGGCTCCCAAATGTTTTGTGCTTAAACTAGACACATTCATGGTGATTTTGGTGTAGAGTTTGTGAATTTATCATTTGTGGTTTGTGAGTTATGATTTTTTGAATTAGGGTGTGACAATTTGTGTCACACCATTGATGACCAACTTCATGATTTTCATTACCATGCTTCCTTACATCCAAATGATCCCAAATTTTGCATGAACCTACTCTTGTATGTCTAGTTTACATGTGAATTTTCTTGGAATTATTTGTGGCATTTCCTAATCGTTTGAGATTTTCTCCCCTGCCTAGTCAATTGTTGACCTTGTGTGACACTTGCTCCCATTTCATTTGTGAAATTCTCATACTTTATTAGATGGGCATGAAATTTGACATGTGATAACTAGACATCCTCATCTTTGCCATGGTTTTAGTCCCATTCATTTATCATACACCATCTTTGACTTATGATTTTTCTAAGTTGATGCATGTTTGGTTGACTTCATTGAGCATGTTCAAAATTGCTTTGACTTTCTTATTTTCATTGACTGCCTTCCACTTGTCCAAATGAGGTGAAATTTTACATGCATACCATGCTATGTGTTAGGTTTGATCATGATTTATTTGGTGATTTTTGGAAATGTCTAAGATTGCTTTTGATTCAAGTCTTGCTGTTGACTTCTATGAGCTTCTGTTTGCCATACCTTGACCTGATTTGTCCATGAAATGATGATAGTGATTGATATGAATGTGAACCTAATTGGTTTTGTTTCCTAATGGTTTAAACATGATTTTGGATGCCTGCCCCTTGCTGTTCTGGCTTTCTCATTCATTTTTGACCCTAGGCTTGCCCTAGTGGTCCTGTTACTCACCTTTGAGCTTGTGTTTTCAGGTTGACCATCAAATGGCCATTGAGACCAATTCTTTTGATTGAGTTTGCTTAAATACCATTGTCTAACTTGTTTGTTTTTGTAGGTGGCTTGGCTCACATGCCTTAAGCTTTGTGCCTTGCACATTCACTAGCTTGTGTTGACTGGTTGATGTCTGTTTCATTTTGATTTAACCCTGACTTGTATACTAACTGTGCTTGACTGATTTCAGGTACTTTAGTTGCTTGTAGTTCCTTGTGAACTTTTGCTTTGCTTTGCTTGTATAAGCAATTTGCATTGAGGTACAACTTCCTAACTTCATGTAGTCTGGAAGACCTGGCCTGTTACTTGGCCAGGCAACTGTCTGAAGTCCTCCTTAAGAGGCAATGTTTGTGACTGTTTACTTTTGTCCTTGCATAGAGTCAAAGTTCTCCTAAGTGAAGAGGCAATTGGTGGAAGGTAGGGATATGCAATCTATCCCCCACTATTCAGTGTGTCATCTGTTTTGCCCACACCACTGTGTTGATGCATTACAGATACAAACCCAAGATCTTGTACAATGGTACAGTTGAGTCAGCTTTAAATGTGTAGAAGGGTTCCCACTTTCTGAACCCACACATTCTTGTCTTGAGCTCTCCCAGGCCAGGGATAAGAGCTGTGAGGTCTCATCCTCACTTCATCCTTTCATCTGCTTCACCTTAGCCCCTCAATGGCAAGGTTAAGAGCAACATTCACCCAGTTCCAGAGGTTTGTTTGTCGAGGTTGATATGACCCCTTGACTAAAACCTAACCCTTGTTTGAGCCACTTGTTTGTGTATAGCGTGTGCTATCTGTGCTTGTAGGATTTGTTTGACTTGCTTCCTGTGCAAGTTAGGATTGTTTGACTTGCTTCCTGTGCAAGTTAGGATTGTTTGACTTGCTTCCTGTGCAAGTTAGGATTAGTTTAGACTTGCTTCCTGTGCAAGTTAGGTTTTGTTTGGCTTGCTTCCTGTGCAAGTTAATTGTGTGTGGTTTGCTTCCTGTGTGAGCCATGCTTAGGATAGGTTGGCCCTTGTGCCATTTAGCTAGAAACCTTAACTTAGGGTTGATTTTGCATGACAACATCTAGGCTCGAGTCGTAGTCTCCCTAGAGTTGTGTCTCCCTCTGTTATCTGGTTAGGCTAGTCCTTTATCCCTGCGTAGGGGAACTACATCGCCCTGATCTTCATACCAGATGAAGTATGTAGGCAGGAGATTGAGCTGATCTCTCCGGGCGCCCTTTTTCTTTTGAGTGTGTTATTTGACAGTTATAGGCTCGAGTCCCCGACTCCCTATTAACTTGTTGTGTTGTTGTGTGCTTGGAAGCTGATGTAAGTCCATCGAGTGGCATTTGGGTTCCAGTGTGCGTGTGTTTGGTTCGGATGCTGATGTAAGCCCAGCTATTGGCATTCAGGCTCCATGTTTGCCTTCTTGTGTGTTTTGGTTCGGATGCTGATATAAGTCCAGTGATTGGCATTCAGGCTCCATGTTTGCCTTTGCCTGTGTTTGTTTGTGTGCGTGTCAGCCGAGCTACGAATGCTCTGATTCTTCTCTCGTCCGAGAAGATACGTATGCATAGGATGCGATATCCTAGCGAGCATGTGTCGTTTCCCCAGTCCGAACTGCTTCGACTCTGATGTCTATGCCTGATAGACTAAGTAGGCCCAGGATGCGATATCCTGCCGAGTCAGTTTCAGTCAGTTTTCTTTTGTCTCTTTTCAGCCAGTGTGTGTGAGTGTGAGCAGTGTTTAGCAACCAATTTATCCTTCCTTTTGTGCGTGGATCCCGTAGAGTACTACGGATGCGTAGGGGTGCTAATACCTTCCCTTCGCATAACCGACTCCCGAACCCATTCTCTTTGGTCGCGAGACCATGTCCTTTCCCAGGTTTACTCTGAGCGTTTCCTTTCCCTCTTTTGGGATAAATAACGCACGGTGGCGGCTCTGTTGTTCTTTCTTTTCCCGCCGGTTTTTCGCGTGATGCGACAATGAGTAAACCTAAGTGGTCCCATTACCAAGCTGCAGTCAGGATTCTGAGGTATATCAAAGGAACTCTGAAGTATGGAGTATTATTTCCCTCTGGAAGAAAGGATGAGTCAGAACTTCTGAGTTATTCAGATTCTGATTGGTGTGGAGACAGAGTTGACAGAAGAAGTACGTCTGGGTACTTATTCAAATTTCTGGGAGGTCCCATTTCTTGGTGTTCCAAGAAGCAACCTGTTGTGGCGCTGTCAACTTGTGAAGCTGAATACATTGCAGGTGCTGTTACTGCATGCCAAGCTGTGTGGATTCTGAATCTATTGCAGGATCTGAAGATTAAAGTAAACAAACCTCTGATGCTGATGATTGACAACAAGTCTGCAATCAATCTTGCCAGAAACCCAGTGTTGCATGGGAGAAGCAAGCACATTGAGACCAAGTATCATTTTCTGAGACATCAAGTTCAGAGGGGAGTGTTAGAAGTTGTACACTGTAGCACTCAGAAGCAGTTGGCAGATGTTCTGACGAAAGCTATCAAGACTGACCAATTTCTCAGATTAAGGGATGGAATTGGTGTTACAAGTTTTGATGGAATATGAATTAAGGGATGGTATTAGATTTTATTAGATTTAATTCATATTTAAATTATATTATTTTCTTAGCCCCTAAGTTTGTTAGAGGGTATTTTAGTATTTTATCCTATTATAGTAACCCTAGTTTTAGCTTATAAATAGGGTGTCAATCATTGTAACTTTTAATCCTTTTTGTAGCCGTCATTCTCTTAATAGAATATTTCCATTCTTTCTTTATTCTACCTTTGCACCAACAAGCTATATGTTAGTTTTCATCGGTTGTCTGTCGTGGAAACTTCAAACATGCTCATAGTAATCAATGGATTGATACGAAAAGAGGGTTAGCAGAGGTAATGGAAAGCTTTATGGAGCCCCTTTAGGACCATGTTCATCCCAAAAGAAATCATAATGACATTTTTAGTTTTTATCCCTTCCCCCTTATGATGACATGGTTACAGTGAGAAGTGAGAGAGAAAGAGAAGATTAAAAAATAATAATTAAGAAAAAATTTAACAATTTATTCAATAAAAAGATTAAAAAATAATAATTAAGAAATTGGTTCAATAAAAAGATTAAAAAATAATAATTAAGAAATTGGCATAGTCATCAATGTCACCTCGTTAATAAATAATTTTTCAATCTTAATCATCATTCTTATGTTAATAAAATTGAAGGGGATAAAAAAACTATTTTTAAAATAAAAAGACAAAAAAATAAAATACATCACATTAGAGAGATTAAAAATGCATTTAAGTCAAAATATTGAACTAACTTTTGGTTCAATATCTCTTAGACTTTTTCGTACAAGAGCAAAACAAAGTCATGCAAAAAAAACCTACAAGGACTTGATTTTGGTGCTCTATATACTAGAACATACTCCTATAGAGATATTTAGAGATGTAAATGAATATTTATAAGTACAAATAATATGATATTCGTATCCGCTTCATTGAATAAATATGATATTTGTATTTATTATATATTTGTACATGTATCTGCTAAGCGAGTAATCAACGAGTTTTAAGATATTTGCATATATTTATAAATATTAATGGATAACATTTTATTTTTTAAAAGTTGTTTTTTAAATAAAATATTTTCAACTTCTTTTAAAGACACACACAATTATTATCACATAATATCCATAAACTCTCAATTTAACAACAAAATCTCATCACATTAATTTCCTTCCTTTTCACCAAAATATAATAACATTCAAATATAATATTTATACATTTTATTTTTAACCAAAACAAATTAAAGATATCGTGATTATGAATTATGATGGAAGAACCGATGACAAAAGAGTAGAAAGGAAGACACCGATTGGACAAAGAAAGAATTGTACTAGTTGGTTGAGCGGTGGAATTGATGAGGTATTGAAGAAGCTTAAATATAAGATGGCTAAATAAGATGTGTATGTAATGTAAAAGGTTTTTGTTATGATTGAGATTAATCATGAGGGCACAAATGACAAAATAATAGAATTAGAGGTAAATCACACTAATGGACAAGTGGCAATTGATCCACCATTGGCGCAAGTGAGGAGAAGCACACGAGAGAGAAAGAAAAACAGAAAATATTCCTATTGAGTGAGCATAAAAGGGAACAACAAAGAGAGTATTGGGTGGGAAAATTTTGTAATCAATTCTCTCTCTCTCTAATTCTATTGGTGGAGTCGGACTCACCATTATCTTTTCCTTTCTGTCCTTACATTAAATTCCTTCAAATGACATGTTAGCCATATTTGTTGAATATTGTAGTGAGATATTTCTAAGTTGTAACCACTTCAGTACAATTTAGTGAAATCATTTTCTGCATCTCTATTATTCTCTGTTATTCTGTTGTTTTAATTCTCTGACCTTAACAATTTTCTTCAAAAATAAAAAAAAAAATATATATATATATATATATATATATATATATATATATATATATATATATATATATATATATATATATATATATATAGAGAGAGAGAGAGAGAGAGAGAGAGAGAGAGAGAGAGAATTGATTACAACCGATAACTCTTTACCGCATATTTGTATAATAAAATCCACCGTTGGATTCAAAGCTATTATTATATAGATCATGTCTATAAAATTTAATATCAATCGGAAATCATTTGACATGTCAATGAGATATATAAAAACTAACGTCTTACAAAATTTCATAAAAACCGTTAATTTTTATCATTCTCTTTAACATATCAAATGATTTTTGATTGATGTGAAATTTTATAGGTGTAATCTATGTGGTAATAGCTTTTAATACAACAGTAGATTTTGTTATACAGATAAATGATAAAGAGTTATCAGAGATGTCATGTTATGAAAAAAAGACATAGGACTCGCAATTCTAATCTTTTGTATCCGAACCCATTGGTGATTTTAAGAGAACATCAAATGGGCTATATTATTTTATGGTGAATCCTTAAATATTTTTGGGTCGAGTTGGATTTGAACCAACGTAGACACATTGCCAACGAATTTAGTGTTTGTCCCCATTAACTGCTCGGGCATCGATCTAGAAAGAATCCAATTTAGTCGTTATAAGATTAATTTTTTTAAAAGATGAAAAGACAAAGTATAATAAATTAATGATATTTAAATAATTTTTATAATTTATTAATGGATACGGATATCCGCATATACGAGTATCATTAACTTGTATCCTTATCCATTAACAAACGGGTAATTAAATATCAATTTATTTTATCTGTGAATATCCATTAAACTACCCTCCCTATATTCGTGATAGATTTTATACGCAAATACTCGCAAGTACGATTTTTTGTCAACTCAAAGAACATTCATGGATGTGTCCCTTCAGACTTAGAATCGTTCTAATCAAACCCTCTAAGTGCTCTTTTTATTTATGCTTGATAAGTCATTGCTAGTTTTAGTTAATATAGTCATTTCCCATATAGACATAAGTGGTCTTTTTATTGATTTAGACTTCAATTTTTATTTTCTTTTTTTATACATGCAAGTTAATAACATTTTAAGGATATTTCATACCAAAAAATTGATTTTTTTTTATATGAAATGAATTAGAACTGATTTTTTTAAGCGTCGAGTTTTTAAGACACGAAAACAACATAAAACTAACCAAAACATGTAGTTTTGAGCTATTTTTTCTGTAGAAACTTTTCTCTCAATACATAGAAATCTTTTGCAAAGTTTCGTAGCATTTTGGAAAAGCCTTAATTTATTTTTATTTTTTTAATGTAGAGTACTTGAGAGGCGGTAACAATGAAAACTTTGATTTATGCATCGAATTTTGAGCTAATTTTTTTTCAATGGCTTCTCTCACAACACATAGAAAGGATCTAAAACTTTTTATATCATTCCGTTGAAGCCCCAATTTCGCTTCATATTACTTGGCTTTGTCCTTGGGTCACGATCAAGTCGTGACCTAGTTGTGCAAGTGTGTTTCTCAATCATTTTCCTTAATGTGCTCCTACCTAAGAAAAATTCAATTCCAAATTTAGATTTTGCCCCACATTCCTTGACATATTCCTTGGTCGTGTCCTAGCCAAATTTTTATCGATAATGTTACAACTCCTTATAATCTGGATGTGACTTGGTCGTGCCCATGTCATGCCTAGGTCGTGCTTAGCACGTGCCCAGGTCGGGACCTTGGACTACCCATCAAATTTTGAGCTAATTTTTTTAATCATATTCCTTGGCATAATTGTGCACGGGCGTTTCTCAATCACTACTTTCAATGTGTTCCACCCTAAGCACATTGTGGAGCCTTGACACCCTCACATGCATAACACATCATTGTTCTCGTCATCGTCCTCTTCATCATCTAAGTCTAAGTCGTTGTTAGACACATGGTGTTTTAAGCACAAATTTTGATTTTGACTCACATTCTCTAGCATATTCCATTGGTTGTGGCCTTGTCGCAGCCTAGTCATTCATCGTTCATGTGTATTTCTCAATTATTTCCCTCAATGTGCTCCCACCTAAGCACAATTTTATGCCAAATTTTGATTTTCCCTCACATTCACTGGCTTATTCCTTGGGTCGTGTCCTAGCCAAACTTTGACCAAAATGATATAATGTATGTTTAACACGGCCTTAACCCAGTCGTACTTATAGCCCAAGCACACCATGGCCTTTATGAATCTTCAAAACCATTCCCAATGAGATTGATTTAATCCATGTAAGGCATTCTTCAATCAACACATGTTATTGATTCCACCCATAAGACCAAATCCAGGTAGGATATCCATATACACATCCTCCTCCAAGTCTTCATGTAAAAAAATAATTTTTTACATTTATTTTATGTAGTTCTCAACCACGGTGAATAGTAAGAGATAATAATATCCAAACAATATTTATCTTAACTAATGGAGAATTTTTTTCATCATAATCAATATCATATGCTAGATTATATCCTTTTTCCACTAGTGTGGTCTTGTAACGATCAAATGTGTCATCTGACTTGTGTTTCAAAATATATATCTACCTAAAAACAACTAACTTTTTACATCTTTGTCTCTAAACAATCTCCTAGGTCTCATTATTGTAAGTGTGCTAATTTCCTCATCAATATCTTGAACCCAATTTTTATTTTCAATACTTGAACATTTTTCTCTTCAACTGGAACGAAACTCTGATAATGTGGAGAGAATTTCTTATAAGAGATAAATTTAGAAATATAATATTAATATGTAGAGGAAGATGATATTTCATTCTTTCACAAAGAGGATAAATTATTTGTGTCAGTATCACAAGTAAGAGAAATATGAGAATCACTAATATAAGAATCTTTTCAGTAATTACCTATGGTTCAGATGGTTGAATTTATTTTTGTAGCGGGTCATGCTTAATTTTTCTCTGATATACCATAGTTGGTATTAGGGCACTGATTCATGTAAAACAGAAGACATGAGAGGACTAGAAACATCAATAGACTTTTGTTCAAGTTTCAACCATTAGAGAACAATAAACACTTATATACTCAAGTTTACGAGTGGAAATATCAATATGTACTTTAGGGGGGTTAGGATCAAGGGTAAGGAACTCAAAATCAAACTTAATGTCATTTATGCTATGCTCTTGAGACTTGAGAGGAATAAAGTATGACACGTTTTCATGAAATGTGACATCTTTAAGACAAAATATTTCTTATTACGAGGGTGATAACATTTGTACCTTCTTTTTTTAAGAGCATAATCCAAAAAGATACATATAATGGCATTGGGGATCCAAATCCATTGCATATTGTTTATGAACATGAACAAACATAACACAATTAAACATAAGACTCAAGATTTTGTAAAATGGGAACATAAGGAAAACGTGAGAGAAAAGATTGAACATGACTAACATTACCTAAGACTCAAGATATACACGATTAATCATTTAATCTGTAGTAAGAAGTGCATACTTTCAATAAAAGTCGGGAAGATGCATTTGAAATGAGAGACATTGAGAAAATTCAAATAAATGTGAATTTTTTAGTTTTGCAATG
Organism: Lathyrus oleraceus; assembly: GCF_024323335.1. NCBI lineage: Eukaryota > Viridiplantae > Streptophyta > Magnoliopsida > Fabales > Fabaceae > Lathyrus > Lathyrus oleraceus. Next base: position 426,224,345 of record NC_066584.1, on the reverse strand, counting down.
CCATTTTGTTGAGGAGGAATGAACACATATGTATTCATAGATAATGTCACGTTTAGTTGTGAAGTTGGAAAATATGTGATTGACATATTCTTTACCATTGTCAGATCAAATTCTTTTAATATCGTTTCTAAGTTGTGTTTTTACCATATTATAAATTTATATAAATAATAATGGTACTTATGATTTATTATTCTTCAAGAAGATCCAAGTTACTTGACTACAATCATCAATAAATGAGATAAATTATTTTTCACCAAAAATATTAAAGGTAGAGAGACATGTCCCCAAACATGAGTAACATCAAATGGTTCATCACTTTTTATTAAAACTCGAAGGAAAAGATACACAATTGTATTTTGCTAATTATCAATCACCACACTTAAAAGACTCAATAAAATGTTGCATGAATAAAGACATAAAAATAGACTTTTTAAATTTAAAACAACAGATTAATTGTTTCACATCATCTCATTGTCTAAAGTTGTACCTCCCTAAATTCATTTTCAAATGGTAAAATGCAATAATTATTCTCTATTAGAGGTCACGAGTTCAACTCTTTGCAAAGAAAAAAAATACAATATTTATTCTCTATTTGAAGTCACAAGTTCGACTCCTCATAAAGACAAAAATATTTATAAATCTAAACACTAAAATTAAAATTTTGTTTTCTTTATAATTATAAAAAATAACTATTATAATATATTAAAATTAAGCTCTAAACTATTTTGTTGACAACTCATTCTTTTACATGTCACATCATTAAAAATATGATGTGACACTCTTCAAACAAACATTTTAAAACTTTTATTATTTGTTTGAGAAAAATGTGTAACATTTCATTTATAAATCTCTTTTAATTAATTTTTTTTTTCACATTCTATGAGTCATCTCCTTTTATTCCTCTAATAAAAAATCATCTATATCATTTATTTTATTTGCTTCTCCATTCCATATATAAACTTACGTATTAATATTAATTGTACATTGTACATCGAAACATATATTATTATAAAGTACATACATGTACAATTAATATATTCAACTTACATCAAAACTCAAACTATTACCATTTCATTTTATTTTTTATTATGTACACTTATTTCAATAAAAAAATTAATTAAATTTTAAATAATTTGATAAAATCAATTCCTAAAAAAATAAAAATAATCAATTTTTAAATAATTCGATAAAAAAACTTTAAGAACTAATTTAATTCTTGATAACATTATCACTACTTAAATCACTCACAAAAAGAGATAATTAATCATGTAGAGACAATTATAAAAATTCAACTTATTATATTTTTCATATACTAATCATTATTTTTAATTTATATATATATATATATATATATATATATATATATATATGTATGTATTTTTATTTTTTTTGCCTATCAATATTTTTTAATAAGTATATATATTTTTAAATATAATTTTTAATTATAAATTCGATTATATGTTCCAAAATTTTAACTTCAAATATTAAATCTTATATCAATGTTAAAAAAGTTATCAAACAATTTTTTCGAATTTAACTTATAATTTTCAAATAGACAAATAAATACCTCAAATTATTTCTAAAATATTATTTTGAATTATAATTGCAAATACATATAACAAACTTAAATCATAAATTTTCAGCAATCATTTATAATTCATTACATAAAAATGTCCAATAATTTATTGTTAAATTATAAATAATTGAAATTGATGGGCTAATTCATTTGAATTAAATCAATGATAATTGTTGCAAATGAATGTTATAGTAAAGAACAACAACACTTAGATATATTTAAGTACTCATTCAACCGTCATACTCACTTCATTTATAAAATAGAGATTTATCTAAGATTTTAATATTGACATTTATCTAAGATTTTCATCCACGAAATAATGATGAGCAAACATTCTTAGAGATGTTGAAAAAATGAAAGAAAATATTTTAAATATGTATATTGGAAAAAAGAGACTATATATACATCTTTGAGATGAATATTGATGTATCCATATTAAAACTTGGCTTTCTAAATCTATAAGAAATAACTAAGCTGCTCCTTTTTCTTCCTTGAACCTCCTTCTCCATACAAACCATTCCACTCCTCTAGCTTTTTCATATTTGATCCTCCTTCAGCATAGCTTGCAGTCACCTGTATTTACACATGTATCTATCAATTTATATGCATAGAAATAAGTATTGTTTTTATGCATATATCAGTTTCTATTCTTCCGTATTGATATCATTGTTAAATAATTATGCTTAAAATCCTCAACAAAATATATAATTTGATCAAATAGAGACGACCAAACCAGTTTATCACTTCCTACAAACACTATTAGATTAATTTAATAGTGTCTAAACAGAACATGTGCTGCTATCTTGCAACTTCGGTTAGGTATTAAGGATTATGTATAAACTATTTCTAAGTAAAAAGATAAGATGAATACAAACTGCTTTCATATAAGCTTTAAGATGTTTTCATAGTTATCTTTGAGAGCTTATAGAAATAAGCTGAAAACAACTTACGAACATTTTAAAGTCTAACACACCTTATTCTTTGCATCTTTCATGTCTTCCATGTTTAAAGGCCTAAGGACAATCACTTGATCTTCTTCCGTAGCATTGGAGGCAACTTCTGAGATTTCAGCTTCTGCCTCTTTTTTCTTCTTTTTCTGAAATAAGTGGTCATTACTTAGCTTTACCGTGCACGAACAGTAGTACACATTGTATAGAAATCATTTTAACAATGAGATTATTAGAAGTGATTAAGTAACTATACCATTTCTTTGGCCTTCTCCTGTTGCATAAGATCCTTAATGGGGCGATATGCTGCAGTCATGCACAAGTTCTGTTTACAGAAATTAATGTTAATAGATCATCGTCACCAGAAACGAAAAAGTATAGGGAATAATAAATAGAGAATGGTCAACGAAATGAACCTTAAGATCACTCCCACTGTATCCTTCTGTCATAGTTGAAAGCTCTTTGAAGTCTATATCTTCATGTTTTTCCTTAGCTAGAAGAGTTCTCAAGATCACTTCCCTGTTTTCAGCAGACGGAAGACCAACCATGATCCTGCAAAAAATATTGTCAGGCTCGTTAACTGCACAGAGTTTGTTTATCTAAAGGTAAACTCAATCTAGTGATATTGCAAGTGAAAAGGATATTACAATTGAGCATGTGCAACATCTAATCACGATTCATAACAAATGTGTGATTCTACCTGCGCTGAAACCGTCTTATAACTGCTTCATCAAGGGCAAATGGCATGTTGGTCGCAGCAAGGACAATAACTTTCTCATCAGGTTTTGACAAAAGTCCATCCCAATGGGTCATGAATTCATTTTTAATCCCTCTCACAACGTTTTGCTCACCCGAAGTCCGCTTCCCAAGCAAGCTATCAACTTCATCAATGAAAATAATCGTCGGGGCAACCTTTGCCGCTAATGAAAACAGAGCTCGAACATTCTTTTCACTTTCTCCGAACCACATAGTAGTGATGACAGACAAAGAGACATTGATGAAACTTGCTCTAGCTTCATTTGCAATTGCCTTTGCAAGCATTGTTTTTCCTGTACCGGGAGGTCCAAAAAGCAACACACCTTTACATGGCTTCAATAACCCACCGTCTTTGAATAGATCTGGTCTTCTAAGGGGAAGCATAACCACTTCTTGAAGTGATTCTTTTACATCATCCAATGCACCAATATCTGAAAAACTCACCTTTATCTCATTTGCAGGGATAAGCTCTTTTCTTATTAACTCCTCATAGGAGTTGTCAGCAGGAACTTTCTGCAAACATGCATAAATTAGCAAAACAAATGAAAATTAGTTAAGCATAAAAGTTGACCTTATATATAATCAACTGCATATTTTTTGCAACACTGGAACAAAGCATGCATATTAGGTTATTTAATAAAAAAAAACTGTCCATACAGGTTTTGTAGTATCATTAATATCACTGTCTTTCTTTTTTTCGTTTGAAATAGCTTTAATATCACTGTCTTTCTCGGTCCCGTTTGAAATAGGTTTATCTTTTCCGGGATCATCCTAATGGAAAAAAAAAACCAAATAAAATAATGATCAATATTTTTTTCAATTAGTTAAATAAGCATTCAACTATCATTCATTGCTATTGTCGAAAAAAATAACTATCATGCTTTTTCTATTTGGATTATTCATTAGATGAATCATTATGCTTTGGTTGAAGGACAGTCGACAAACCTTTTTTGACTTATTTTTAGTGTTGTTTTCATCATTTTCACCACTTTCACCCTCCTGAAAAAGGCTCAATACATGGCACAAACTGCATATGTCTAATATTAGTAACCAAAAAAACATTTCTTCTCTAAATAAATTAAATTGCATAAACAGTTATTTCCAAGACCCTTACCTCGTGGCCGATATAGTTAGGATTCCATTTCGGTACTCTGGATTTTCAGTATTCTTCAAGTGATAAAAAATTGAAGATGCCACAATCTCTTCGGTGTGATTACTAAGTATCATCATATCAGTACTACTAATTGAATCCAAGACATTACAATCAATGCCATTTGTTGCAAACACTTCAGCAACGCGGGCGGTTTTATCTTCCAAAGAAGTCTTTTCCATGGCCTTTTTTTGTTGTTCTGTCCAGATTTTGAGATGAGTCATATCCTGAGGCGGTTTAATCTCAATATGGTAAGGGAATAACATAGTGAGTTTTTCATTGACTTTTGTAGAATCGTCTTTTAAATCATCAGACCTAGAACCGAGTATCAACACTGGTCCTGAAAGTTTATCGAATAGTATTTTGAACAAACTGTAGATCCTTGGTGATCGAAGAAAGATCTTCTCAGCATTCTTGATGTATAAAATGACAGAACCAGTTTCTAATATAGAAACCAAGACCTGTAAAAGTTATAATAGATTTTTTTGTTAAAACTGAACTTGTGACAAAAGATCCTAACAAATTAAGATTAGTTATACTTCATATAACGCAAATCTGAGCTTTACGTGATATAATCACCTTGGAGAGTGAATATAGAAAAAGCTTTGCATTAGAACAGTCTGGGCATTTGCACTTCGAAGGAACTGAAAACAAAGTGTAAAAACATTTGTTATTTTGAAGTCGTGAATGAACTCCATAATAAGTAATTATAAAAACAAGAAATATAATGTTTAGAAACTTTAAGTGCTATTTCCTTTAGTAGCTCTAATTACACCTGTTTTAGGGAGGATCGGCAGATGACTAAGGAAACCAGACAGACACTCCAAAGCCGCCTCAAATTTGGACCTTTTTAAATGCTAATATATAAGAAACAAGTTAGAGAATTTCAAAATGGGCCCAAAGTTATAAAAATTCAGAGCAAAAACGATAAGCGGAGCACACAAAACTTACCCGTGCTTTTGTAGAACATCCATCTTTGCCCCGCATCTGTACACGCAAAAACACGAAAGGTAGGATTACATTACATATATAACACAAATCAAAGCAAAATAAAGTGCAAAGATGTGAATAACTAACTACCTTCGAAGAGAAGTAATCAATATCTAGATACAGTAACTTCGATCCATAGCAATTTGCTAAAGCTTTGGCAAGCATATGATGATAAAGCTCTTCATAAATAAAAATATCATTAGAGTTAGTTATATGACTCAAAATCCAAAATAATAATTGCATGACAAGACAGGGTTTGTACGCAATATACCGTTAGGTTCAGAAAGCAAAATAGCTCGGCTCAGTGGCGAAAGGTTCGTAGTGTGCTTGGATAGGTCATGTTGTCTTAAATGAAAATGTCCCGCACTTGTCAACAAAATTTTGATTCTTTCACTGTAATCTCAATCAGAAGAAAGTTATTCTCAGCAAATGTATGAATCATGAAAATAACCATTCCCTTCAAGGCTAACCCAACTAAAGGCCTGTTTGAATAAACAGCATTTAGAGCTCATAACACAAGTGCTTATCAAAATAAGCACTTATATGTACTATAAAAATAAGCTCAAAAAAGTTTATGAATAATATAAGTTGTTTTAGTAAACTCTCACAAAACTTATGGCATAAGATAACTTCAAATAAGTCAATCCAAACATACCCTATCATGACAGACTTGAGAATCAAACAATGTAGTTCATTTAACTACAACGTTGTTAAGGTTGTTTTTTATATAACATTATAATTCAAATATTCATTGCACATAAGAAAAATAGAAACTTTTTGAAAGATCAAAGAAACAAATATGACACTTTTACCTTAAGTAAAAAGGAAAGTTATCAAATGTGACATCACTATCCTTTCCATCAATGACTTGTTTCATGAGGTACTCCATAAACTCATCAGACTCAGCATCACTTCCAACTCCAACGTTTTTCACCATTATCACACCCAATCCAGCTCCTATAGGAACGAAAAGGGAACAAAGCAAAACCCTAACTCGTTGAGTCACAAAAAGGTTGATACTTTAACGCACCAGTAATCGATTATCAGTTGAGTTTGGAAAAACTTAGACGAAGAAAAACATGCTACGGTAAACTTGCCGTCCAAGTTTAAATCATACACTCCCTTATAGGTTGTAGCATAATACGTTTGATATATTTATAGAGTTTGTTTCTTTTTCGTTTGTTCCTAAATCTTTGGCATTTACTTTTCTTTTTCTTGTTACTAAATCTCTAGATTTAAATCTATCTATTTGTTACAAAATCAATCTACGTATTCTATGTTTACGCTTTTGCACTTTTTTATTTAATTCTATTTTTTAAATGTTGATTTATAAATATTAAAAATGTGTTTACATTAAAAGATAAATATAAACAAATATTAAAGATTGAATCTTGGACTAAATATTTATCCAGTGTTTTTATTATTTTAATTATCCCTTTTACTTAAACATTTCTTATGGTGTTTTAATTAATATATATTTGTGTTTTATAATTTATTTTATTTTTAAAATATTAATTTATAAATATTAAAAATTTGTTTACATTAACACATAAATATAAACAAATATTAAAGATTGAATCTTAACCCAAATATTAGCCAATGTATTTGTTTTTATTATAAACCCTATTTTTAAATTTGAAAAGACCTCTAAACTGATTGTGACGAATATATATATATATATATATATATATATATATATATATATATATATATATATATTATATATATATAATATATATATATATATATATATATATATATATATATATATATATATATATATATATATATGAATTTAATGATGATGCACTGAAAGTATAAAAAAAATTTACATTGTCTTCTAATAAGAATATATCATTTTACCATATCATACAAGTATTTTAAAATTTTCAATCTGATTTGGTGGGATACATGATCATTATTGATTGACCGTGTAAAATAAATTTACACTACCAGCGCATCATCTCTCTCTCTCTCTCTCTCTATATATATATATATATATATATATATATATATATATATATATATATATATATATATAATTTTTAATGGTGTAATATTTTATTTAATATCAATGATTTAATAATTAAAAGGCTAAATTTGAAAATAAGGCCTATACTAAAAATAACGAGGTGTAAACAAGTAAGGGTGGTGAAAAAGAAATAAAAAGCATAAAGGGCTTAAAGCCTCTAATCACATCATAAAAACAAAAACAAGCAAACAAAAAACTAGGGGTACAACATAATTAGGGGTGTGCTGAATAGAGTGGGTGGTGTATCAGGCCCAAAAGTGTGAACTCATTATTCTAATGCCTCACACCAACATGGGTGTGAGACTGAATGAGGCGTACATTAAGTAAATAACCAAGACCAAGCATGATGGCCCAAAGAAATAAAAACAAACTAAAACTTATGGGGGTGCGCTTAACAATAATGGTGTGCACAAGTAAATCGGGTTGAACCCTAATGGCCCAAACCCAACCAAACCCTAAGTGCACAAAAGGGAACGGTCTGCACCCTGTCTCATTTTTTCTAATTTCCTTCTCTCTCTTCACCTCAATCCTCTCTCTACCCTGTCATGTAAAAGGACAAGTTATTGCTAGTTGTCATACCCCAAAATTTATCATATCCTTTTCTCATTTCATTTGCATAGTCTTATCCTAGTCATCTATCATAAGATCATTCACTTGCACTTGCATTTCTCAATTAGAAGTCATTAATTTAAAGATTTCTTGTTATTTATGATACAGAGCATTGAATTGTGACGAGGAAGTTAATTCATGAGGTAGGGTTTCTATGGTACACTTGCGAATCAAGCATATAGTATCATTATACCACATCTTGACTATTTGGGTACAATAAACTTATGATTGATCACTTTCTTGGCCTAAGTCTTTACTTTGGTCTAGATATGTTGATTATATTGGATTACATCATGGGCATATGAAATTGGAAGTCATTTTTCAAGTTTGACTTTGGTCAACAAAGTCAAGCATGGAAGGTTGACTTTTCGTTGGCCATTTTCTCATGAGGTCTTGCATGATTAATTGATTTTCTTTGTTCTTTTGGTTCAAGACATTCAATTCAAATTCAAGATTCAAAGTTCAATATTTTTAAATTTGAAAATCGGAGGGAAAACATATTTATCTTGGAAAACAAGTTACAATTGCATTCAAAAGGACACGATTCACATTACAATATCAAATATTACATTAAAAAATCCAAAATTTCAAACACTGCACAAGAAATCGCATTTTTTACCTAGATTTGACTTTTTGATCAAATAGTTGACCAGAATCAGACTGACCACCTAATACTACTTTCGTCTTCATCCTCAAGACATTTCATTTTTGTGCCTCCAAATTCTTCAAGTACTCCATGTTCTTGATGCATTCCAAAACCTTTTCATGATCCATGATGCCATACCAAACCAAAGTGATGTCCGCCCTACCAAATTCACTTCAACCGTTAGAATAAATCAGCATCATACACATAATCAATTATGTTATATCATGATGCACCTTAATCTACATTCCATGTTCATGCCAAGTCTAGTCATGACCATTCAATACATAAACATGAACACACACAACAAGAATGCAGCAATACACACACATGCATATCCAACATTCAGCAACACACATACCATACAATGCAACTCATAGCCTACTAACACTCAAAGCAAGCCTCTAACATCTAAATTCAACTAATTGCAACCTTCCACTTCCCACCAATTACCCAACTATCATTGTTTCTATCATTGCCTATACACCAATTCAAATTAATTACCTCCATATAAACCAACCTCTAGCATTTAATTCCACCAATTCTTGTTACTATCATCAGTAGTTTCTTTTTAGTACTAACAAACAAAGAAAGATAACCAACTAACCATTAACCAATTCAGTTAACTTGTAGTTATCAAAACTAACCCAATTAACACTAACTAGTCCATAATAAGTCAAGCAAGCAAAGTTGATCCAAACTCATAAACCAGTCCAGTTAAATCCAAACTAACATGATTTCTAACCAAATTCTAACAACTAACACACCTCCATTGATCCATTTTTCAGTCACTTAGCATATATCAGTCAATTTCATACCAGAACAACCAACTTTCAATTTTCAACTTTTCTTAATTTCTAATTCCAATTGATTGTTTCTAACCTAAACATGCTAGCTGATTTTCCAGTTAAGATGTAAATAGTTCAATTAACCAATGCGACTAACACCATTTAATTAACTAACTGTTCAAATCAACTAACTACATTTCGCTAAAACAAATGAACTAACAGTCACACTAACACAATCAACTAACTACTAATTGAATTCACTAACAGTTCTAACATAAATCCAAACTATTTTTCTAATCAAAGCACTAATAATTCTCATTAACTGTTTAACTAACATCAACTAATCATTAACTGATCAACAAACTTAACTAACAGATTAACCAAATTACTAATTATTATTCAACTTCTAATTCCAGTTAACTAACTGAATCATTAACATCACAGTTTAACTGATTAGCCTAACTAATCAATTAACACAACTAACATATCTAAATTCTAATTGATTCTTTTCTTTAATAGTCATATTCCTCTTTCCCGTTCTTACACCCATGACAGAGTATTATTTATTTAATTTATTATCGTTTATATTTCTTTTTTCTTTCTTGTAGCACCATTAAAAATACATCTAAAAATACACGTTTTTCAACAATAGATAATTCTTTAGATTAAGTGTTAATTAGGTTAATTTTTTATTAGATTTAATTCATGTTTAAGGTTAATTCTTAAATGAAAAATTAGTTAGAAATTAGGGTTTAACATGATTAAATTTCAATTAATAATGCTTTTAGTTTTTTAATTAATTAATTGCACGTGTTTAATATGTAATTCTTTGCATGCTCTCTTATTGGTGGATTAGTTTGTCAATTTCCTTTTGATCGATCAATTACATGTTGTGAATTAGACTTATTTTGTATGACTTTTCATGAATAATTGCATGCTCCCCTTAAGATTCCTAGTCATTCAAGTGATCATAAGTCCCTCGATCCACTACGCCAAAAAGGTTTTTTAACAGCGCATCTTAGACAGCGCTTTTAAAAGAAAGCGCTGTCTAAGGTTAAAATAAAAATAAAACACGGAAAATGTTCTAAAAAATAATGAAAGCGCTGTCTAAGGGGGGGTCTTAGACAGCGCTTTTAGAAAGCGCTGTCTAAGACCCCCCCTTAGACAGCGCTTTTAGAAAGCGCTTTTAAATATAGACCTTAGTCAGCGCTTTTGAGAAAGCGCTGTTTAAAGTCTTTCAATTAAAAAAAAATTAAAACCAAAAGCGCTGTCTAAGGTGGGGGTTTAGAAAGCGCTTTTGGAAAGCGCTGTCTAAGGCATATCTTAGAAAGCGCTTTCCACAAAAGCGCTGTCTAAGGTCTAATTAAAATTAAATTTCAGACTTCTATTTTCGTTCTCAGTTCTTTTTGTTTTCCCTCCTGCGATTAAACCCCTCCAACGAACCCTAACAGCGAACGAGAATACATTGTAATCATTCGGTTTCAATACCAGAAAGTGTTTGAAGAATCGGTTTCAGGACGTCATTTCTACTGCGGTATGTTCTTCATTTCTGCATTTTTTCATTTCTGATTCAGTTCGTCATTTCTACTGCGTTTTGTTCGTCTTTCACCGTTTCCGAAACTCGCAATACGTGAAACAAATTACACAAAGGTTATTCGTTATCGATTGCATAATTTTGTAATTTTGTAATTAAGGTATGCCCATAATTTTGAAACAAATTATGCCCATTAGGTTCCATAATTTTGTAATTTTAACTCATTTTGATTTAGAGCTCAAAATTGAAGGGGAGCAGAAAATAAAGAAAATGGTGGAAGGGACTATGTCTCTTGATGCTGTTATAAAGGAAGCTGTTGATTTGGTATATCAAAACATGACACTGATACATGTGTCTGTGTCTGTATTGCGTCGATGTGAAACACTGAGACGTGTCAGACACTATACACACCTTCCATCAGAAGTATTAGACATTTGATAAATTTGGAATTTGTTGTATGTATAGGAGAACATTCCTATTGAGGAGGTATTTGATAATCTAAAATGCACAAAAGAAGGTTTAACCTCTGAGGAAGTACAAGAGAGGCTTGACATGTTTGGATACAATAAACTTGAAGAAAAAAAGGTTAGAATCCTGACTTAAGTGCTTATATAGTTTCTTACCAAATTGTTATGTAACTTTAACTTCTTGTACAGGAAAGTAAAATACTGAAGTTTTTAGGGTTTATGTGGAATCCTTTGTCATGGGTTATGGAAGCTGCTGCTCTCATGGCCATTGCTATGGCACATGGAGGGGTAAGTCTCTTCCTTTTTTTGTTTGTTTTGTTATTTCTCAATGGTTTTCATTATTTCAAATCATACAAAATTAGAATAACTATGAAACTGTACTCTTATAACCTTTGGTTAACTTGATTTGAAAGTTACAAATGTTATTCATTTTACAAAAGGATTATGGAATACATACAAGAAAGATTTTGGTGGTAGAAGTTTGTTAAGGTGAAAAGTCATGTTTGAACTTTCAACTAGTGTTTTTAAAACCAGACCGTCCAGTTTAACTGGTTGAACTAAGAACCGATTAGTCCGTCTGCTGGTTCAATCAGTGTGTTTCAACTTATTGAACCATTATCTAGAAGTCTCACCGCTAGATCTTCGGTCCTGGTTTTAAAACAATGGTTTTTAATATCAACCGATTTAATATAACAACGCTTTGATTATGCAGGGAAAGCGAGGAGATTATCAAGATTTTGTTGGCATAATTCTTTTGCTAATTATAAACTCAACCATAAGTTTCATAGAAGAAAATAATGCTGGTAATGCAGCTGCTGCCCTTATGGCAAGATTGGCTCCAAAAGCAAAGGTTCTTCTTCTTCTTCTCTTATAATCTCTTTGTTATCTTGTCTTGCTCATAGTTTCTTTGATTTCTAATTATATTTGATTAATAGGTACTTCGTGACGGAAAATGGAGCGAAGAAGATGCTTCGGTATTGGTCCCTGGAGACATAGTTAGCATCAAGCTAGGGGACATCATTCCTGCCGACGCACGTCTCCTTGAAGGTGACCCTTTGAAGATTGATCAGGTAAAATCTATAAAGTACTTTGAAATTACTGATGCATGATTCAAGCGTCACAACGAATAATATCTTCCACGAGTTTATTGATGTTGATATCAGATTCTAGATTTCTTGTAATTGAAGTTATGTTTTTGCTGTTTGTACTTTTAGTCTGCTCTTACCGGAGAGTCACTCCCTGTGACTAAACATCCCGGAGAAGGAGTATATTCTGGTTTAACTTGCAAGCAAGGAGAAATTGAAGCCATAGTCATAGCAACTGGAGTTCACACATTTTTCGGAAAGGCAGCTCATCTCGTCGAAAACACAACACACGTTGGACATTTCCAACAGGTACATAATATACTAAATAATGTATCGCAGACAAAAGCGATTTGTTCAAATTCCACTATACTTACATTGTTATAGCCACTATTTGACATCACCGAATGTTGTGATAGTAATGCTCACTGCGTGACAAATATTATTACAGGTTTTGACATCTATTGGAAATTTCTGCATCTGTTCAATTGCTATTGGAATGATTATTGAAATCATTGTGATATACGGCGTCCACGGATATGGTTACAGAAACGGTATTGATAACCTTCTAGTGCTACTAATTGGAGGAATCCCTATTGCAATGCCAACTGTTCTTTCAGTTACAATGGCTATTGGCTCACATAAGTTATCTCAGCAGGTTTGCAATTAGTACATTGATTATTCCAACATTTCAGTAGCTTTTTAAAGATGTTATCAAGTTTTGATCATATGCATCATTGTTGCAGAGTGCTATAACAAAGAGAATGACTGCTATTGAAGAAATGGCCGGAATGGATGTGTTATGCAGTGACAAAACAGGCACATTAACTCTTAACAAGCTTACAGTGGACAAGGAAATGATTGAGGTTTTAATCTTATTCTTTCTAAAGATAAAATATAACATCGCAATTACTTGAGACATAAGTTTCTTTTTTTGTCAAAAGTATACAAACAGATAAATATTAGTATTCGGAAAAACCCGAGTTTGAATTCTGACTGAAACAATCTTTGACCAGGATGTATATTAACTTTGTTTCCCCTAACAATCATGAATATCTGGCAGGTTTTTGCCAAAGGTGTTGGCAAGGATTTGGTTGTACTTATGGCTGCAAGAGCATCAAGGATGGAGAACCAAGATGCAATTGATTGCGCAATCGTTTCAATGTTGGCAGACCCAAAGGAGGTACAGACTCTTCAAAGTTTGTTTTCCATCATGTTGTGTAGTTGAAATTTGGTTAGTCTACTAATAGTCCTTTGGTTTCGCAAGGCACGAGCTGGAATAAAAGAAGTTCATTTCCTTCCGTTTAATCCAACTGATAAAAGAACTGCCCTTACATACATTGATGGTGCTGGTAATATGCACAGGGTTAGCAAAGGTGCACCAGAGCAGGTAATACATAATTCATTCTCGCTTTTCAAGAACCACGCAACCTACCGATCATTGATAAACTTTTCTCATATACTGTGTAGATTCTCAATCTTGCACAAAACAAGGCAGAAATCGAACGGAAGGTTCATGCGATGATTGACAAGTTTGCAGAACGTGGACTTCGTTCTCTTGGGATTGCAAGACAGGTTTATTTCCCTCTTACGAATTCTTCATAATCGGATAAGTCAATTATCATGTATTCTTTCCTTAGCACCGAAGTTTTTTTTTTCATATAGGAAGTACCGGAGGGAAGTAAGGAAAGTGCAGGAGGACCATGGGAGTTTGTTGCTCTTCTCCCTCTTTTTGACCCTCCGAGACATGATAGCGCAGAAACAATCAGAAGAGCTCTTGATCTTGGCGTTAGTGTCAAAATGATCACTGGTACGTTGTATCACGGTACCACCGTCATTTGAAATTGAGTCAATGATTTTATATAATGCAAACTATACTCATGCTACAAAAAAAACTTTCAGGTGATCAACTCGCAATAGGTAAGGAAACGGGAAGGCGTCTAGGGATGGGGACTAACATGTATCCTTCTTCATCACTGCTCGGTGAAAATAAAGATCAATTAGGTGTTGTTTCCATTGATGATCTCATTGAGAAAGCTGACGGTTTTGCTGGTAAAAAGCGCTGTCTAAGGGGGGGATTAGAAAGCGCTTTAGGCAAAAGCGCTGTCTAAGGGGGGGGCTTAGACAGCGCTTTTTGAAAAGCGCTGTCTAAGGTATACCTAAAAAAATTAAAATAGGAGGGTCTTAGAAAGCGCTTTTGGCCAAAGCGCTGTCTAAGGGGGTGGGGCTTAGACAGCGCTTTTCAAAAGCGCTGTCTAAGGTATACCTAAAAAATTTAAAATAAGAGGGTCTTATAAAGCGCTTTTGGCCAAAGCGCTGTCTAAGGGGGGGGGGGCTTAGACAGCGCTTTTAAGATTTAAAAAAGCGCTGTCTAAACCTTTAGCAGCGGAGGTTTAGACAGCGCTTTAAAGCGCTGTCTAAGGCTAAAAAAAGCGCTGTCTAAGGTCTTGTTTGTTGTAGTGATCACTTGATTGAATTAGATCTTTACGCTTGCACTTACTTGATCCATCAAGTCAATCTCAAGTCAAAAATCATATTCAATACCTTGGAGACAGAAGGAAATCAAGAATTGATCATGTTGAGCATCCATCCATTCAAGCACACCTTGCCTCATCCTCTTTTAAAAAAGAACTCTTTTAAACATCAAACACATGTTAATTATGATGCAAATTATGCGCTACGAGCCTTAAGTAATGGAAAAGAATGAGAGGAATCATTCTTATCCTTGTTCTGAATACCTTTGAATATAGGATGTTGGCCCCAATTATTCAAAGTATTCACTTCCGTTCATAGACTTTAATGCAATTCAAATCAAACAACTTTCAAACTTTCATCCTCGTACCTACACTTCAACAATCCACATCATCAATACTATTCTCTTTGGACCAAACACAATACTCTTTGGATATCCATGCAACTCTTGAGGTTAATCACCTTCTCTTGGTTAATCACCTCCTTTATAGGTTAATCACATTCTCGTGTTTAAATACCAGTCTCTGAACCATACAAATCTCTTTAAATTAATCACTTTCTCATGGTTAAAATCCATTCATGCATGTTTTCCCTTTTAGACCCATGCTTAAACGAACCCCTCATTCTCATGCATGTTTTCCTTGTTAGTCCCACGCTGAGGCATACCCTCTTTTCTTTTATGTTTTTCTTATCAGACTCAGTGCTTAGACAAACCCTTTTCATCCATATTTGTCTTATCATACCCAATACTTAAATAAACCCTTATCATGCATGTTTGCTTTGTCAAACCCAATGCTTAGGAAAACCTTCATCTCTTGCATGCTTGCCTTGTCAGACTCAGTGTTTAGGCAAGTTACATATTGCATGTTTTCCTTGTCATACATAATACTTAGGCAACCCCCTTTCTTGTAAGTCTTGATCCTCGGATCTAGGAAAAATCCTACAATTCTGCATTGGCTTATCACCATTTACTGGTTAAACGCTACTCTTTGGTTCAGATACACCACTCTATGGGTTCAAACAACACACTCTTGGTCCAAATAACACTTTCACTCACAAACCTTCTTTTCAGTTCAATTCAAGCAACAACCTTTTCAAACTCAAACAATTTTCTTTTCATAAAATAACTGTTATAATTTATTCCTTAGTAGTTAGACTAAAAGCTTAGATCACCTAGACTATGATCAGAATCAGCTAACGTCAAACACTTCTAGGGTACGATTATAACATTATTCCCTAAAAAACAACCAATAAATTTGTAGTTTTTTTACCATGAATTACAGAGCTCTAATTTTCTCATTGCACTATGAGAATACGTAGGCACGAGGGTTTGAATCTTTGGAGAGCATATTAATTAAAACTTATTTTTCTATTAATTAAAATTGATTGCAAGTAACCTTTAGATAATAACACATATCCGCGCAAAGAACAATCAAAATGGTTCCCGTTGAGTACAACAGATCTGAGAGGTGTTAATACATTTCCATTGCATAATCTACTTCCTTACCTTTTTTCTCTTCTCCTTAGATTTTATTGATATTTTCCATTTCTCTTAGAACAAATAAAATTCAGTGACAATTTATTTGTATTTCGAATGTGTGATGTGCTCGGGTATTTTTCGTAGCGCGACACTAGCGAATTAACATATGGGCATTGAAGCAAAGTGTGTTGTGAGATTATGTCGATGGTTGAAGAGTTTTCTACAAACATGAAAATTGCACCATAAATTTTCAACCTGGTTTTTGACATGTGAAAATTCTTGAAGTGATTTATCTTCAAGTGAATTATACTTTACTTTAGGTGGAGTATGCTAATTTTTAAAACTATGATTTTCGATGAAGACAATGTGAACTTTTTTGGAGTGCTGTAGCTTCAAGTGAATGTATTATTTTCAATCAAGATGGATATTATTGGGATTGGTTGAAAATAATCATGTTGAAGAAGTCTAACATCGCTTAGTTTTGTGAAGGAATATGGAGTCCAATGCTATATATATATATATATATATATATATATATATATATATATATATATATATATATATATATATATAATATATATATATATATATATATATATATATATATATATATATATATATATATATATATATATATATATATATATATATATATATATATATATATATATATATATAAAATTAAAGTTCTTCTTTGTGGTCTTGGGGTAGTTGAGAATTGTGGTATTGGAGTGATTGAGAGTAGTCTATGTGTTATAACAATTTTCATATAGTGTTATTATCTGATTAACATTTGACATCGATTATTGTTATTCTTACGTTGTGTTCCTCTTTTTTTTTTATGATTTGTTTTTTCCCAACAGACAAGACTTTGTTCCTATGCGATTAGGAGTAAGAATAAGTCTGACTAATTAATAGGGGTATGACGTAAGTCAAATCAAACTTTTTAAAAAATAAAATTTGTTTACTTTTTATAAATCTATTTAGTTAAAAAGGATAAGACACGTACTATTTAACAAGTCTTTTAATTTTATTAAACAAATCGATTTAAATAAATATAAATAATTTTTTTATAATTACTATTATATTATATGTTATACTTTGAATGAAATTTAAATTTATTAATCTTTTTAATAATTTAAATTTATTAACCTAACTATCTTTTTTGTGTGTATATTTAAATCTATTATTATAAAATTATAATTAAAATATAATATTTTGTATAGTCAAATTTTATAAAATGTCAAGTTAAATACAAAATTTAAAGTTAGTTGAAATAAACAGATGAAAATAAGTTGAAATAAATTGATAAGCAACCCCATAAATTATTTTTTCATAAATCATCTCAAACAATGATATTTTGAACAACTCATGATTAATTAGTTGAAATAAACAGGTGAAAGTTTAGTATGATATCTCAAACAAATTAGTTATGATATATTGAACAACTCATTAAAATAAGTTGTTTTTTTGGTGCAACTCTTAAAAATAAGTTAAAATAAACTGATGAATAATATCATAAATTATTTTTATGAATTCTCTTAAATAAATAATATCACAAAATTTATATTATAAATTTAAATGATTTTTTAGTCTTAGTAATCTTTTAATGGATTAATCTATTTAAACATTTATAGATTTCTTATTTGCATGTGTTCAAATTAAATAAGTCTTTAATAAAGTTAACATATCAATTATACATTCAAAAAGATAAAGCTCAAGCTTAAAAACAAACACTTAAAAGACTACACAGGTCAAGTCTATGCTTAGAGCAATTTTTAACATTGAATTGTTAATCCTTTATTAAAATTATATGATTAGTTTTTTTTATTGTATTTGATTAAACACACGACTGAAATGTTAAATCTATTTTATTATTTTAGAAATTTTTATATTTGATAAGATTTTTTGGTTATCATTTTTTACAATATTTTATATACAAGGTAATCAATTAAGTATTTTAATTTTATCAAATTAAGTCTCACAATTTAGCTTTTTAATTATTAAATAATTGATATTGGCTTACCGGCAAAAATTATTTTCAATGGTCTCAGTTCATCAGACACACTCTAAAATGTTGCGACATGCTTGATCATATTGAAGAAAATCCTCCTCTGGTTACTGCTCCTAACTTCCCTTCCTGGGATAAAGATGATTCTGCTATTATTACTTGGCTTTGGAACTCCATATCTCCAGAAATTAGTAGAAATTGCATGTATATCTCAAGTACAAAGGCAGTTTGGGAGTATCTTCGTCGCAGTTATTCCATGAAATAAGATATGTCTGCTTGTTATGATTTAAAGAGGAAAATCTTCAACACTAAGCAGGGAAATCTTTCGATCACTGAGTATTTTGGAGTTCTCAATGGTTTTTGGATTGAGTTGGATCAGTATCAGAATTTGAAGATGGAGTGCAGCAAGGATACTGCCACCTTGAATACTGTTGTTGAGCGGGATAGGATCTTTGATTTCCTAGCAGGCCTTAATGTTGAATTTGACCCTATTCGGGTGCAGATTTTGGGTAAGGAAAAATTTCCTGATCTTAATGAAGTTTTTTACACTGTCCGTAGTGAGGAAACCCGTCGTCAAGCTATGCTTCATGAATAGCCCCCGGATGTGTCAGCATTAGTAGCTAGCAAAACAACAAGACAAGGACCACCACCATCATCATCCAAGAATGTTCGTGACAAATTCTATTGTGAGCATTGTAACCGATCAGGGCATACAAAGGATAGGGGTTTCAAACTTCATGGGAGGGAGCAGGTTCTTAGCCGAGGTGGCGGTTCTCGCAACATGCACCAGTATCAGGCACATGTTGCTACACATGTCCAGGATACTGAAAGCTTTGAAAAGAGGGGAACTGATCTTTCCTCCTTCAGTCAGAATGATGTGGAACGGTTGAAGTCTATGCTTGACTCCATGAGTAAGCCTTCTGGTTCTGGGTCTCTAGCAGTTACTGGTAAGAGTTTGTGTTCCCGATCTCTTACTGTTTGTGGTAATATTCCTAAGAATGCGTGGATTCTTGACTCTGGTGCTACTAATCATATGACATTTGATTCCACATTATTATGCTTTTATACCACACCTTCGAGTATTCCTTATATCACTGTTGCTGATGGCTCTCATGCTTGTGTTGTTGGCACTGGAAATATTGACTTGCAACCTCCATTCCAGTTGCAATCTGTGCTTCATGTTCCCACACTTTCCCACAATTTAATTTCCATCCATAAGCTTACCCGTGATCTGAATTGTAAAGTATTTTTTTATATGTCCCATTGTGTTTTTCAGGACCTTACCACGGGGCAGACGATTGGAATTGCTAAGGAAAAGGAAGGGTTATACTACTTCTCTGATGACCATCCAAAGGTGTTGTCCTCCTGTTTCCAGTCTCAGTCTTCCTCTTCAGCCTCACAAATTTGGCTTCAGCACAAGCGTCTCGGTCATCCTCCATTTTATATAATTAAGTCTATGTTTCCATCGTTGTTCTTACACCATTCTGTTGAGTCTTTTAAGTGTGATGTTTGTCAGTTGACAAAACACAATCGTGTATCTTTTCCTTCCAGTTTTAATAAAAGTGATGAACCTTTTGATTTGATACATTCTGATGTTTGGGGACCTGCCCTTACCTCTAATATTTTTGGTGCAAAATGGTTTGTCTCATTTATTGATGATTGTACTCGGGTAACTTGGATTTTCTTGATGAATACTAAATCCGAAGTACCACAAATATTTATCCAATTTTATAATATGGTACAAACGCAATTTGGGAAAGGCATAAAAAGAATTCGTTCTGACAATGGTAAAGAATATGTCAATCATACCTTTTCCAACTTCACTAGTAAACATGGCATTCTCCATGAATTCACATGTGTTGACACCCCACAACAAAACGGTGTCGCAGAAAGAAAAAATCGTCATTTACTTGAAGTTGCTCGATCTCTCCTTTTTCAAATGTCTGTTCCTACCTCTTATTGGGGTGAGGCAATTCTTACTGTTGCCTATCTGATTAACCCGGTCCCATCTCGAGTGTTAGGTAATAAAAGTCCTGCCCAATTTATGCTTTCACGTTTTCCATCTGTTCCTATCTTACACACTCTTGAATCTCGCATTTTTGGTTGTGTTGCTTTTGTTCATGTTCACAAACAATATCGCAACAAATTGGATCCCCGTGCTGTCAGATGTATCTTTCTGGGTTATGCACCCAACAAAAGAGGGTACAAATGTTATCATCCTCCGAGTCGAAAATTCTTTGTCTCCAAAGATGTCACCTTTCATGAAAATGTGTCATATTTCACTTGTTCTCAGTCTCAAGGGGAGAACATAAGTGACTTAGAGTCAGAGTCTGAGTCTGAGTCTGAGTCCGAGTTTCTGATCCTTGGTCCTAGCCTCCCTAGAACACCTATCAGTGTTCCCTCTCTTGAACCCGAGTTGTCACCTAGTTTGAGTTTGAGTCCTAGTTCAACACCTGAATCTAAGCCAGTAAGTGTTCCTGGTCCTTCAAGGCCTTCTGTTTTACAGGAATCAGCACCTCCAGCACCAACTCTAGTGTATCAGATAAGAAGTAAACCTGACCTTCTCCAGAAACAAATTCAATCGCCTGAACCGGAGGTAAGTACTGAAAATGATTCCTCTAGTGATGATTGTGCCATTTCTGATACTTGTGACACTAATCCAGTTGATTTACCCATTGCTTTGAGGAAGGATACAAGATTTTGTCCCTCCCTATATCGACACCCTATCTCTCAATATGTCTCCACTAAACATCTTTCCACACAATATCAAAGTTTTATTGCAGCTGTTGATTCTGTGAAAATCCCATCATCTGTTGAAGAAGCATTGCAAAATAGAAATTGGGTCCAAGCTATGGATGAGGAAATGAGAGCACTTGAAAAAAATGGTACTTGAGAGATTATTGAAAGGAAAAGAGACAAAAGTCCAGTTGGATGCAGATGGATCTATACTGTAAAGTACAAATCTGATGGTACACTTGATCGGTACAAAGCAAGACTAGTGGCAAAAGGTTATACTCAGACGTATGGTATTGATTATGAGGAGACATTTGTCCCAGTGGCAAAGATGAATACTGTTCGAATTTTACTATCTCTTGCTGCTTCATGTAGATGGGAATTGCAACAGTTTGATGTTAAAAATGCATTCTTGCATGAAAACTTAAAGATAAAAGACTACAACATTAACTATATATATATATATATATATACCAACCAGTTTAGAGATCCTATTCAAATTTGAAAATAGGGTATCTAATAAAAAGACATACAATTTTTTTAAAAAAATAATAATTTAAAAAAAAATCTTATTAAATAGTAATTATAAAATGATTAATTATTCAAAGTATAACATACATTTTTTCAATGAAAGTAAAACATTTCAAAAAATTGTTACTTTTTTTTCAATGAAAGAAAAACATTTTTAAAAAATTGTTACTTTTTAAAAATGTATTGTATTGTATTTATTTTTATTAGAGATCTTATTTCGAATTTAAACTGATTCAAAATAGGGCATCTAATAAAAATAACAATTAGAGAGATGAAAACAAGTAAGTATGGTGAAAAGGAAATAAAAAGCACAAAAGGGCTTAAGGTCCATAATCACAGTATAAAAAATAAAAAACAAATAATTAGGGGTACGTACTGAATATAGTGGACAGTGTATCAGGCGAAAAATGTGAGCCCATCATTCAAATGTCTAACACCATCAGGCGTGTGAGACTAGATGGGGCGTAAATTCAATAAATAATTCAGGCCCAAAACTTAAGGGGTGCGCTCAATAAGGATGGTGTGCACAAGTAAATTGGGTTTAGCCCTAATGGCCTAAACCCAACCAAACCCTAAGTGCACAAAAGAGAATGGTTTGTCCCTGTCTCATTTTTTCTATTTTTTTCTCTCTTTTCACCTTAATCCTCTCTCCGCTCTCTCTCACTACAAACACACAAATTCACTATTCTCATCACTATTTTAGATTAAACATCTTAAAATCTAAGAATAATCAAGAACACACCAAGAACGCCATGAATGTTCTTGGACCAAATTCCATATTCCACCAAAATTGCTCATAATCCAAAAATCAGAAACACAAACTCCACCCTAAATCATCTCATAAACATTTGTGTTAATTTGTGTTAATTTGTAAGCTTTAAGTTTGTTAATTTGTAAACCGTGTGATGATGATTAGGCCATAAACGTGAGCTTATGATCTTTCAATTCAAATAAAAAATGAGATTCAAATCGTAAAACTTCCAAATGAATAAGACTTGATTAGGTAATGTGCTAATGCTTGTTTGTAACTCAACTTTTCAAATTGAATCCTAAAATCTCAAATTTGTTTCAATTGATATTAGTTTGAATTTTCAAAGATGCAACCATGCATATAATGGATACATACGGTGAATGGTACATGAATAATTCAATGCACATGATGTATGCACAATGAATAAAATGCAAAAAGGAAATTAAACCTTGCCTTTTTAGCTCGAGTCAATATTTTGTTGACTTATTGGGCTTTAACTTTTCAAAATAATAGAAAAATGCATGGATGAATGGTTCACAAATGAAATGATGTGATGAAATGACTCAAAATGATTGGAAATATAATTAGGGCAAGTTGACTTTTTAGTTAACTTTTAACTTTTATTCATATGATGAATGAAATGAATGATGTTTATGAACACAATCAAATGGGGCAAAAGTTAATTTGTGATCCAATCATCATGATGAACATGAAATGATATATGATCATGCGGAATGACTTGATGAAACCATGAACTAGGGACCTCTCAGGCTAGCATCAAATGAAATTCAAGTGTCCATAGTTAGATGATATGAAAAGAGGTATGGACAAAATTGGGGTGTAATAGTAACAAGCCAATGAGACTTTGAAATTGTTCTCAAGTAAAACCAAAAGACTCAAAGCTTGAATATTTTGCACCAGATGTGTTATTGTTCCCTTAGAATCATCAAAACCATTTTCTTGAGAAGTCTTGCCTTTGTTCTTAAATCCTAGAGGATAGTTATGCTTCATAAAACAAGTATCAAGAATGTGATTTGTCCTACCACGAGGAGTACGTATTCGTTTAATGCCTCGAGGGGGGCGTGTCCTTTTCCATTTGGGTTTGACTTGAGAAGTATTGGCCAAGAAAGTTGGAGGGGTGAAAGACTGGTCAGATGCATCAGAGGGAGGAAGATCATGAAGAGGAATATAAAGTTCTCTTTTTTGTTGAATAAACAACGAGAAAACAATGCCAATGCATGGTAAAGGGTTCATAAGCATTATTTGAGATTTGTTGGCGCTGAAATTCTCATTGAGGCCCTTAAGAAAACGTATGACATAGTCTTTATCATGGTAGACCTGCAAAGAAGCAATGACATTGCAACTACATTGAATCGAGCATTTCCAATGAGGAATGAGACGATAATTCTCCACTCATCTCAAAGAACCTTCATCTTGGTGAAATAATCTGAAATGTCCAAAGTACCTTGTCGAAGCTTGTAAAGTTCTTCCTAAATATCCGAGATTCAAAAAATATCCGAGATTCAAAATATTTGAGATTCGTTAGGGTGGAGATAATAGGGATTAGAAGAATTGGCTGAAAAAATCTCAGGGTCATTGGAGGGATAAGTAAATAAGAAGAAAAAGAAATTAGAGGAATAGTTTGCAAAGGAAAAAACTCATCTTTATTGATGAAGGAATGATAATTTGCATAAGTTGAATATGAGAGAGATCTTCCATATATAGAGAAATCAAAGGAAGTTAGTTCCCTAACAAACTAACTTCCTAACTAACAAACCAACTAATTATCAAAAATAGGAAGAAAAAAAACATAAAACTTGTACATCAAGTAACTAGTATCTCTAACACTAAGCTAACTAATATGGTATTAAATGGTGGTGGTGCATTTGATAGTCTCATTCCCCTGATCATGTTTAAATATTTTGTCAAAGATAAATCTGATTTAATGCAATATCTCTGCTTAATGAAACTGTATTTCCAAATCTAAATGAAATAACTGAGCTGCTCCTTTTTCTTCCTTGAACCTCCTTCTCCATACAAATCATTCCACTGCTCTAGCTTTTTCATATTTGATCCTCCTTCAGCATAGCTTGCAGCCACCTGTATTTACACATGTATCTATCAATTTATATGCATAGAAATAAGTATTCATTCTTCCATGTTGATGTCATTCTTAAATAATTAAGCTTCAAATCGTCGAATAGATAATCTCAAATAAGTTAACACACCTTATTCTTGGCCTCTTTCATGTCTTCCATGTTTAATGGCCTGAGGACAATCACATGATCTTCTTCTATAGGATTGGAATCATCTTTTGAGTTTTCAACTTCTGCCCCCTTTTTCCTCTTTTTCTGAAATAAGTGATTATTACTTAGCTTTAAAGCACATGAATAGTTCATATTGAATATAAATTATTTTACCAATCACATTCTTAAAAGTGATTAAGTAACTATACCATTGCTTGTTCCTTCTCCTGTTGCATTAGCTCCTTAATGGGGCCATATGCTGCGGTATTGCACAAGTTCTGTTTACAGAAATCATTAACTATTAGTTCATCGTAACGATAAAAGAGATAGAGAAGAATGACCAACAAAAATGAACCTTAAGATCACTCCCACTGTATCCTTCTGTCATAGTCGAAAGCTCTTTGAAGTCTATATCTTCGTGTTTTTCCTTAGCTAGAATGGTTTTCAAGATCGTTTCTCGGTTTTCAGCAGACGGAAGACCAACCATGATCCTGCACAAAATTTCGATGAACAGAAATGACTAAAGTTTATGAAAAAGATATCACAGTTGAGCATAGGCAACATTTGATCATGATTCATGACGAATGTGTGATTCTACCTGCGATGAAATCGTCTTATAATTGCTTCATCAAGGGAAAATGGCAAGTTGGTGGCACCAAGAACAATAATTTTATCATTAGATTTTGTCAATAGTCCATCCCAATGGGACATGAATTCATTTTTAATCCTTCTCCCAACACTTTGCTCATCCGAAGTCCGACCTCCAAGCAAGCTATCAACTTCATCAACGAAAATAATAGTCGGGGCAACCTTTGCCGCTAACGAAAACACAGCTCGAACATTCTTTTCACTATTTCCATACCACATATCAGTGATGGTAGACGTGGAGACATTGATGAAACTTGCTCCAGCTTCTTTTGCAATTGCCTTTGCCAGCATTGTTTTTCCAGTACCAGGAGGTCCAAAAAGCAATACACCTTTACACGGCTTCAATATCCCACCGCGTTTGAATATTTCTGGTCTTCTTAGGGGAAGCATAATCGACTCCTGGAGTGATTCTTTAACATCGTCCAATGCGCCGATATCTGAAAAACTCACCTTTATCTTATTTGCAGGGATAAGCTCTTGTCTTATGGTCTTCTCATAGGCATTGTCATCAGGAACATTCTGCAAACATTTTCTATTCAACTATCATGCTTTTCTATTTGCGGATTATTCGTATGATGAGAAAAATCATTAACAAACCTTTGATTCTTTAGTGTCCTTTTTATCCTTCCCAATAATGTCAACTTCTTGGAACACACTCGATAGATGGCACAAACTGCATAGGCTCAAATATTAGTCATTAGAAAACATTTTCTCTTAACTAATTGCGACAACAGCTATTGTCAAGACGTTTACCTCTTGGCCGACATGATTAGTTTCCCATTTCGGTACTCCGGCTGTTTGTTAACCATCAACTGATAAAATATCGCAGATGCTGCAATCTCATAGATGTGATTTCTGAGTAGCATAATATCATCATAGCTCATTGAATTCAAGTCATCGCAGTCAATGTCGTTTGCTGCAAGCACTCCAGCAATGTAGTTTGTGTTATCTTGCAACTGTGTCTTTTTCATGGCATCTTCTATTTGGTCTTTCCAGAGTCTCGCACTAGTCGCGTCTTGAGGCGGTTTGATCTCAATGTTGTAAGGGAATAACCTATCAACTTTTATACCCTTATTTTTTGAATCATAACTTCGGGAACCGATTATCAACACTGGTCCTGAAAGTTTATTGAATAGCTTATGGAACAAACGGTACATCCTTCGTGATTGAAGAAAGATCTCCTCCACATTCTTGATGTACAAAATAACCGGACCAGTTTCTGATATAGAAACTAAGACCTATAAAAATTACAAAACCTGTTAAAACTAAACTTGAACAATGTCAATGAAACTTTTTCAACTGAGTTTTCTTTGAGGTATAATCACCTTGTAGAGTGAATCTAGTAAAAGCTTTTCATTGAAACAGAAGCGTCGTCCGCACTTCCAAGGAGCTGGAAACAAAAACAAAAGCAATAATAAGCATGCTATCAAACTTATGGAAACTAAGTATTGAGAATAATCACTAAAAAGAGAAGAAAAAAATCACTTCTAGTATGATCTGGTTGTTTAGATGCGGTAGAGGCATTCTTATAAAGCTTTGACGAGAGGGTTGATAGCGAACCAATTAAATCAGACACAAGCTCGACAGTCTCGTCGAGTAGGAACTAAATAAGCACAAGTTAGAAAAATTTCACTAAGCCAACCATCATTACATTACATGATAGCATGTTCTTATCAAAAGTAATTGCGAAAACACATGAAAGTGTCACAGATGATACTCACTAGTCCGTTTCCATAACATCCATATGTGCCATGCATCTGTAAAAAGAAAGGAAAAAACATTACAGATATGACTACAAATGTATGAGAATTTAAAATGCGAAAATGTAAATAACTCTACCTTGGAAGACAAGTAATTCATATCCAGAATCAGTATCTTCGATTCGAAATAATGTGCTAAAGCTTTAGCAAGACATTGCTGATAGAATTCTTCAAAAAAAATCAAAATATCAGTTACATATGATTAGTAAACCAAAATAATTTGCACTTAGATACATATTAATATTATACCTCCAGGTCCAGAAAGCAAAATAGCTCGGTTTATCGGCGAAAGGTTCTTCGCATGCTTGTATAATTGATGTTGTGTTAAATGAACATATCCAGCACTTGTCAACAAGATTTTGGTTTTTTCACTGCAATTTCAATCATCATTATAGGGAAACATAGGATTGTTCTTGGCATATGTAGGAATAAAAAAAGGAAAAAGTAACGTATGACATTACCTTAAATGGTAAGGAAAATTGTCTAATGTGAGTTTAGGATCTGTGGAATCAAAGACTAGGTTCATGAGCTCCATCATCTGATTCTTGGAAATATCAATAGACAGACGATTTCTAGCCCATCTTATCATTCCAAGGTTAAATCCAGCAAAACATAATGCTGAAAACAAAACATGTTTTTCTTGACGATCAAGAATCCAATTTTTCATGGTTTGTTACAGTTGCAGGGAACAAAAGTTAAGAGTGTTATGGAGTTTACGTAAATACTATAAAAAGCAGTAAACCCTGATTTTGGTTTGAACAAAGTAAAGTGTAGTGATATTTATAAACCCTAAATTTTCAAACTTTCATATTCAAGAGACCTAATTTTTCTCTATTTCTCTTCCTAAAGAAGAGTTATTGTTAGGAGTAATCTTAGGAATGCGGCGCAAGTCGGTTGAGCAATTCATGAGTTCAATGTGATTATTAGGTGGAGTCTAGTATATAGGGGTATTTGTAACAGTTTTTTCATTATTATTAGGAACTGTTATCTAGGATATCAAATTACCCAAAATCATCTATCATGTCAAATATACTAATACTATTCAAAATTAAATTAAAATTGATGGTAAAAAAATATAATCAATTTTGTTTTAAGGGTTAAAATTTATGAGAAAAGCTACGATGACACTAAAAAGTGACAACCACACCGTGTTTTTATACAGTTAGGCATAATATTTTTTCTTTCCTTGATTTTTGTGTCACAATGAAAATGATTTATAATTGTTATGGTGTAAATACGGTGTAGCAGATTTTACTGTCAAGATAGCATATTTGAAAATTTATACATGGGATAGCAAAAGCATATTTTTTAATGTCGATGATAATAATATTTTTTTTTTTAAATCTCAATGAAATAAATTAAATATGTAATAATCGGAATGATTGGTCGTTTCCTAGAAATAAAATGTTGTATGTATAGTGTTAAATGAATAAGTATTGATGCACTTGGATGCAGTGCAAAATAAACAATTCTTCTCACATTTTTGTAAATGGAAATGGGTAAAAAAATTAATTCATGAGAATATGATTTATTTTGGAACACAAAATAGACGCATTTATAAAAACTATGGAAATAGTGGGTGTTGTGATATATTCATAAATACATGTCAAGGGTGAGGATAATGTGGCTATTCGTAAGGGGCGACAACCTTCTATCCCCCGCGATCGAGGGCGACCTCGCCTTCAACGCCCCCATTCCCCCTCAGAGAAACGTGGAAAATGACATGTCTCCTTAGTCAAAAACACCATCAAGCAGAGTTTCTCATTACAGTGGGCAAACCCTAACCCACGAAAATTCACTAAGGCCTCTGATCACCCCTACCAGCATAAGTGTGTCACGCATTATGTACTTTTTGACAAGTCAACGGACTTTATAATTAGAAGGAAGTTCAATTTTATCTACCTTCAAGAAACTAAGTGGACGAGGGAAAATGTGAAATAATTAGACAACTCGGAATTTAAGTTTTGGTATACTGAAAAAGTTAGATTAAAAAATAGGGTGAGAATTATTATAGACAAGAAGGAAGAAGGATATTTTGGATGTAAAAAGAGTAGAAGATTAAATCCTAGGCTTAAAATTTATAGTGGAACAATACACCTTTAATTTTATTAGTGACTGCACCTCAGTTTAGGCTAGTAGAGTACCTTCAAGTAAAATTTTGAAAGGATTTAAAAGGCTTATTTCAATATATACCCTAAGGAAATAAATTTTTCTATATGGGTCTAAATGTGCATCTAGGGAAGAATTAAGAGTTTTTTAGGGCAGGGTTGAATTGTCAAAAAGTACAGATGCATGACACCCTTATGCTGGTAAGGATGACTAGAGGCTTTAAGTAATTTTGGTTGTTTAGGGAAACCTCACAGTTGTGAGGAACTCTGTTTGGTGGTATTTCTTGTATAGAGAAAACAAGCTCACCTAGCATGAGAAACTCTGCATCTTTAGGGGTATTTTGTGTGTATTATGAATTTTCCTCCTCTGCCATAAAGTTAAGATATTTATAGAGGTTTATGGGCCAAGATTTAAGGCCTCTTGAGAAATTGTAATTGTTCCGCCTTAACTATGGAAGCTATTGACTATCTTCTTCTTAGGGGATCGTGACCACGACTTCTTGCACATGCGATTATGGATTATGTACATGTAACCCTCCACGTTTCTCATTACAGAGAGTAGCCAGTGATGTGGGAGTTATGCATGGCAATTTATTGCTGAATTTGGTAAAAAAAACAAGTATCTATTAATCCTTAATGGATCAAACTCGAAAATCTCCCGGAACATCTAAACCTTTGAACACCATGTTATGATTGAAATCGAAGACATAATATGAAGATAACAATGTGAAATTTTGGTAAGACTTGGAATGTAAAAGACTTTGAAGACAAAGATAACTGAAATCGAAATGTAAAAATAAAGATAAAGTGATAAATGATCGAAATGTAAATGAATGCATAAAAAGGCTTGAATGTAAAAGTGCTTGGAATTTATAAATATGGAATGCATACGTACATTTTCATCACTCGTTTCTCAATTGAGCAGATACTTTGAGTACGCAGAAATATGAGTACAATTGCGGATCCCTATAATGGAAACATGCATCCCCTTATATACTAATCTAAAATAAATGCCTAAAAACGGTCAATTAAACAAATCAGGACGCGTTTTACTTCCATGCAGTCGTTATCTTCGGTGAGCCTCCACGTGTTTTCCAGTAACCACTTGTTTTAATCTGATTCTCGCTCTATCAATCAAGTCAAATAACCAACTTAGAGCATTTGAAATTTTCACTAATTTCACAGATGCTACCAACGCTCATCGACCTTCAGCTTCTTCGGCCACACTTGCCACATGCATAGTTTTCTACATGTTCAATAGCTTTCATCATGGCACACTTTTTCTTACTTGCCATTTTTGGTCAGGTCGAAAAACACGAGGTAACAAATTTCCCCCCAAAATACCATGTTTCGATTTGAATAAAAAAATGTGCCATTTTTTATCGTATTTTTCGATATTGCTTCCACTTCTTAAATGACGTCATTTTCATCGGCGCATTGTCATTTTCAATGAGATATGTTCAGAATCTCATCAGCATTCCTATTTTCCAGGAAGTCATGGATGTGCCCGTCTGCTTTAAATGTTCCACTCACATTAATGCCCCATTTCGTAACACACGAAATTGCTTCAACATCCCCACGTGGATGTCATATGTACGAACTCAGGCATGCAACGAAAAAAACTATAAATAACCAGCTCCAACTTCTTTCTCTTCTTATTCATTTCAACTCTTTTTATAGCTTCCTTGCACGGAGAAAAAAACTTTTATTTCTCCTAAAAAAATTGCTTCCACTTTCAGCAATGGCATCCATGAAGCAATCATCTTCCAAGCTTGATACAGGAAAGAATCTGATAGCTTTCACCATCCCACCATAGGAAGATGAACAAGGAAGGGATTTCATCCCTGAACCTCCATTGTCAAAGAAAAGGATCTCTAACTGAGCCAAACATTCACCCATCCCTTTTTCTCTGTCCAACAAACTCTTCGCTTTCTTGGGTCTCTATTCGACTTCCAAGTCATAAGTTGGGAAATTTAAGAACTTTTTCCCAGTTTTCCCTGTCACCATGTCGTCAGCATTCGAAGAACGCTCCCTCGATCTATCCTTTATGACAAGCCTGCACCCCACCTACTCCCATTAAGGAATACATTGCCTGGCTCGACAAAGTCCAGTCCCAGAGGAAAGAACAATGGGTAAACCTAGGCATTTGTTACATAATGCAACCATGTTATTATCGTCGATCTTCTTCTAGGAAGTATCGACCAACACTTTCCAGTTTCCTTGTCGCATGTTAACGCTAACTTTTTTTTATGCATCGGTTATCACAGGGTTAAACCCCCTAGGTGACACTTTTACTCCAACCTTAGAAACCTACAATAAATTCACCATCAAACGATTCAACTTCAAAATTTTCATCCTCAACAACCATGACAAAGAAGACGTTGAAGTCTCCGACCAGGACCACATAGCCTTTTTGACCCTTTGGCTTTCTTATTACGTTTTCTGCTCCAGCTCTTTACAAGTATCCAAGAAATTCGGACCTTTGCCATTCAACTCCATGAAGGTCAACACATCCAATTGAGCAAACTTCTCCTGGCCAATCTCTACCAATCACTTGGAGAAACCTCCTATAACTTAAAACATCTCTCTGAAACCAACAAGTCTTTCTAGGAATCATGTCCTTTGTGGCTTTTGGAACTTTTGCTAAATGCCATATTCGAACAAAAACTTCACGTCACTACCTCTTCAGCCTTTTAGCACAGGATGACTGCAAAGCTATTGAATGCACCAGGCTTGCTCTGACTACTCCTCAAGAAACCCCTTTGTAAAATATACTTATGAAATACCTCAATCTCTTGCTAGAATCAACCATTTTTTTCGACAATGGCCTCTTTCGGGGATATATGTGTGGGTCCGTCCTAGTTCAGGAACAGGTTTCTAAGGGTCTCTCCTTCAGTAGCTGCCATGTCGAACTTTGTTTGGCAGCCTTTTTGACTCCCACACTCTTATCAACAAGAATTGAAGTTGGGACTCCTGGATATGGTTTTGTTGGCTACTGATCAATGCATTTTGATGCACTTTCTTCTACTATTTTACTTAGGCATTTCCTTAATTTATTCTACTCATTTTACTATTTTATTATGTTTTAAGATTTAAGTTTATTTTTTGCTTTATTTTATTTTTCGTACTTTATTTTCAGCATAAACAATTATTTGATACCTTGTCACTATGCAGATCATAACTTGGGCTATAGGAATTGGATTGACGCGTTCTAATATGAGTTGGAAAGTTAAGAGAAAGAACTACAAGTTTTACGTTGAAGTCAAAAGTAAATTCGGAATGAAGAATGGTCGAATAATTCGTTGAAGTTCCAGACTTAATTAAAATAGTTAGTTTGGGACAGTTTTTGTAATTTTTGGGTCGGATCCTATAAGGGCCCGAATTTTCCTTTTATTATATTAGGTCTCTCACTAGTATAGTAATGCTAATTCTGATTTTTGAGGATACAATATTGCTTAGAAGATTTCATGGAGAGCTAATTCCTAAAGAGTTAATATGCTGTATTCGAATTCCACTTTGAGGTTTTTAATAATTTCAGTTTAATTTCGATTTCTTTTCAATTCTTCCTATAAACTCGTTTGCTTAATTCGACTACTTTCGTTTGCTTAATTCGATTGTTTCTTATAGGATAAAGTTGATTAAATTTGATTGTTCGTATGATCCTTAACTATAATCACGTTAGCGTAGCTTTTTCGTTATCGTGTTTGATTAAGTCGCGTTTGCTTAATTTGCGTCTGCTTAAATCCGTTTGCTTAATTCGGAAATTAGGAACATACATCATATAATACCAATTTGCACTTGCCAATCAGTATTGTAATCGAATGGGATTGAATCCGATAGGGAATTGAAATTATAAGAATCGATGATAAGTCGGAAATCGATACAATAGATTAGCTTATTTATCAATTTTGATTTTACCTTTAATAATCATCGATTTAAGTTTTGAATCTTAAAAAACCCCATATTTTCATTCGTTTTGTTATAACATTCAAGAGTCCTTGTGATACTATATTCGAGTGTCGCTTCTGTTTTACTACACTTTTAAACTCGTTTTTGACCCGTGTGCGACAGCGGATCAGCTACCAGCCTAACTTAGTGGCCAAACAATTTGGTTTTAGCCAAATGCTTCCATGCTCACTTTACATTCATGGAGACGATATATGTTGGTTGGAAAGGAGATTCACCATTACAGATTGCAAAGCTTGCACTGCATTTTCCCGTAAACAAGTCCTCGAACTTCCTACTTTCCAATTTCAACAATCATTTTTCATGTCCGTCGAATACTACAACTGGTGGACACAGTACTTCAATAGCCACTTTAAAGAAGACAATTTCCGAAAGAGATTATTTGTTGCCTTCTTTGGCCTACCAGAAATTCTGGAACCATAAGGTATATATTTATTGTCTTCGAATTATTCATACCTTTGGTTTTCTTAAGTTTCGATTGCAGGAGAACCTGAAGCATATACTTACCTTAATGCTGAAGGACCTTCCAACATGGGAGAAACAAAGAAGAGTAAAGCGCCCAAGAAAAAGGTATTTCTTTCTTCTCTGACCTTTCCTCATGGTTTGAGAAGATTCTAACAATTCATCTTTCAGAATCGAAAGTTGATCACAATTCCCCAGTTACCAAATACAATAAAAAGAAGAAGTCTACAACCACTTCGACTCAGGTACATCACTGATTTCAACCTTATTTTATGATCTTTTTTCCTAAAAACAATTTGTCTCACTTGACTTAAATTTTAGGCTACTCCAAAGACAATAAAAGCTCATGCTAAAAAAGAAAGCTCATGGGAGACTAGGGAAGCTCATGTCTTCTCAAGATCAAAACCTAGAGCCTCTCTCCGACAAAACATAAACCAGCAAAATAAAGGAACCCCCAAAAAGTTGAAACCCAAGAAAGATATTATTGCCTTGATCATCGTTCCCTCCAACAAAAACAAAGAAGAAGCATAAGCAACAAAAGAAAAGGATAAGAAAGAAAAGAATCAAGAGGATGCTCAAGACCTTCTCCCAACTGAAAATCAAAAACCAAACACACCTCAAAGCGAACCGGTTAAAGAACCAGACAAAGCTGACTATAAGGTACTTCTCGATTCACTCCCTATTCTCCTCTTTGTACCTTACTTTAGGCTTCAACTCATTATTCTTCCCTCTTTTAAGGGAACAACGGAAATGAACCAAAATGAGGCAGAAAATCCACCAGGTATCCCTCGTTCAGTCCCTTTTGAAATAATATCTCATATCCACTGGTCGGATTTCCTTGATTCCAGCGTTTCATTTGTTCGTCCACACAACCACCCCATCAACAAAACAACATATGCTTCTCCATAACCTAAAGCAGAACTCAACATAGACCAGCATTATCCACAATGAAAGAAATAATTGGACGACACTACTGCATTCATTCAAGATAATATGGCTCAAGATATTCTACAACCCAATAGCCCAGCCAAAACCAATGAAGAGCAGGTTATACCCAACGTCGAAACTGCCTCAATCACAGAAAATGATCCACCTGCCATTAAAGAACCAGAGCAAGCTCAAGCTGACGGCTATGATTCAATTTCAAAAACATCTTTAAGCCAAGAGGAAATCCTTGCTCTCAAAAGAAAAAATCCTATTGGAGCTCTCAAGAGACTCCAGAAACTCTACAAATTGTCAATGATACAATCAACTTCCTGATCCAACAATTGAAAGCCAATATCTTTGAGGTCGACCTTCTCAAGGCCATCGAAGGAGATGCTCGACTTAGGGCTCATATTCAACGTTTGCTAGCTGAAATCAATAAACAACAGATGTCGGATACCTTGGTTTAGTATCTCTTTGAATTAGAGGCTTACTTTGATCAAGTTTTCAATGACATTGATCTCAAACCAACAAAAAACTCTCAACTTCAAAAGGTGAAAAACACCATGGCAGTGGCCTGGGATGCAAGCAACATGTATGAACAAGAGGTCGAGAATCTCGACGCCAAACTTCAAGGGTACAATGACAAGAAAACCTCACTAGACAACCAGATTGCACAATATCGAGCCAATATTTTTAAGCTAAACAAAGAAATTGATAACCTGGAAAAAGAGAAAGTTGAGTTAGCCTGG
This sequence comes from Lathyrus oleraceus, assembly GCF_024323335.1. Classification (NCBI taxonomy): domain Eukaryota; kingdom Viridiplantae; phylum Streptophyta; class Magnoliopsida; order Fabales; family Fabaceae; genus Lathyrus; species Lathyrus oleraceus. The sequence goes on along the minus strand of NC_066584.1, from coordinate 426,188,927 downwards.
GAGAAATAACTCCCCTCCAGAGAGACGATCGATGAAGAGGCTACCAGAGGCGTCGAACATGTTGAAGTAGCTCTTAACTTAGGGCTTGAAGTTAACTCTCTAGAAGCAATCCATGATCGACTGGTTTCCAGACTCGACTTTGCCAAGACCAAACTAGAGGAATTCAGATTAAAATCTCCAACTTAAATCTCATTTCTCTTATTTTCTTTGCTTTTGACATTTTGTAATTACAATTCCATTTTTGCACCCTTTAATACCATTTTGGTGATTTTGCTTTCCTACTGCACATTATTCTTTAGCAGGTTGAATTTCTTGTAACATAGGCTTATACCTCTTAAGGTATTTACCATTTACTCTTAAAATTCGGTTATCAACTGCTAATTCTTCGATTTCATACGCATTATTAAAAAATGCTTGAATAAATTGAAATGGGCCTTTCCAATTAGGAGACCACTTGCCTATTTGATCCGTAGGCAATATAATCTTCCAAACATAATCTCCAACTGAAAACACTTTCAACTTTACTTTCTTATTATAAGTGTTGGCTACTCACTCCTTTTGTCTTATTAACATGTCTAATGCTACCAACTTTTCTTCATCTAAATCGACCATTTCATCCAACATCATGCTCCAATAATGATCAGATGGAATTTCTCCCTGCCTCTGAATTCGAACTAATTGCAAATAGATTTCGATTGGAAAAACAAATTCGTGTCCATAAGTCAATCGAGGAGTCGTATTTGTCACCTCTTTGGGAGAGGCTTGACATGCCCATAAGACCTGATCGAACATTTTATGCCAATTCTTTGGTTTCTTCCCCACATGCTTCTTGATCAAACTAATGACAATCTTGTTAGCTTCTTTCACCTGACCATTTTCTTGAGCATAATAAGGTGTCGAAGTCAGTAACTTAATCCCCATTTCATAGGCAGATTCCTGCATCTTTCGACGAGTGAACACCGAACCTTGATATGTCGTAATGGCCTCAGGAAGTCCAAACTTATAGATAATGTTTATTTGAATAAACTCTATTATAGTATCTTGATCAACATTGACTAAAGGAATTGTTTCGATCCGCTTTGTAAGATAATCAATGCCTACTAAATTATATTTCTGACCTTTAGAAGATGCTGGTCGAATTTCACCAATCAAATCCAAGGCCCATTCTCTAAATGGCCATGGTTTTACAAGCGCGTACAATTCACTTGCAGTGACATGTTGAATGCTTGAATGGACCTTGCATTCTTGACAACCAAGTCGATACAATCTTTAAACATTATAGACCAATAGACACCATAGTTACACAATAACCATCTGATCGTGTGCCCTACCCGATGAGCACCACATGATCCACTATGGACATTTGACACGGCCAAATATGTCTCACTTTCTCCAAAGCATTTAAGTAAAACCCTCTCAGGCGTTTTCTTAAACAATTTGTTTCCTATGAGCATATAGCTCAGAGATCTATATTTAACTTTTCGATCTGTCGAACCAACTGGATTTTCTAAGTAACTGACTATTGTCTTTCTCCAATCAGTATCAACCAAATTTTCAATAGTCAGGATCTCAAAGTTCTCTAGATATACTAACCCTAACTTATGAAGTGAAACAACTCTGAAACACATTTTCCAATGATAATTCTAAATGAGAAAAACTGTATCTCATACCCCATCAATTATCCCCTTATCTCTATATTATAATTTTTTGGAACAAAATGCCCTCATATAAATAAGTTATATTTTGGAAATTTCCATTTTTAATTCACTCTCGCTTCAAGTCTTCCGAAAACACATATTTCATCTTTGTAAATCGGAACTCATTTACCAAGACTTTTGGTTCACATTTCTCATACCGGAACACATTTAGTAAGTGTTACGACTTTCGCAAGTTCACTAGAACTAATTGCAAAAGTCTTTCGGTGTTCACATTGCACATCGGAACTCATTGCAAAAGTCTTCCAGTTTTTCATTATTTTCATCGAAAGTTTTCTCAAAAGTGTTCCGATTGTTTGAATTTTTTCACACCGAAACTCTTTTAAAAATTGTTATGTTATGGTTCGTATTTTTTATATTTTATTTTGATAGTGGCTCGAACATGAGGCCAGAAGAGTAAAATTTCAAATCATGGTTTAGGATAGGGTGCTCCATCGATATTGACTGGTGAGGAAGGGCATATTAGTGCATTTGCATCCCTAGCACATGCGGTTGGCTTTCCAGGAGGGTCGTACGATACGTCTCTTTTGGTAAAGTATGAGCATCATGTTGCTCGACATTTATGGTTTGGTGAGGTAAGTAAGAGACGTACATTTGATATTGAATAATATTTTAATTTTTTATGTTGTATTTTATAATATGTGTTTTAATTGTTTTAAGGAGAGAGATCTGAAGAAAGAGTTGAAGGTTGCTGGACATGGGTTGAAGTTGACATCTAGGATCCCACAAGCTCTTCCATAACAGAAGGAGAGTTGAGAGTTGGGTTTCTAGGTCTGAATTATCTTCACTTCAGAGAATCAGTTTGACGAAGATAGACATAAATTTGGTATTCACATTTGTGGAGAGATGACATCTAGAGACATCTTCATTTCACATGTCATTTGGTGAGATGAGCATTACTCTGAATGATGTCTCTTGTCTGCTTCACTTTCCCATCAGGGAAGTGTTCTGGAGCCCTCAAGATATCACTGAAGAGGTTGTTGTTGAACTTGTTGTTGATTACTTAGGAGTGTCACAGAGTGAGGCACAATCACATGTTCGTAACTGTAGGGGTTCTTACTATAAGTTGGAGTGGTTATATGATTTATTCATAGTGCATATAGATGCTTCTAGCTGGGCATGTGTGACTATAGCGTATTTGCTGATGTTGGTGGATTCCATAATTTTTACCGACAAGACTTTTACGCTTGTCGAGGCACGATATATCTTATTGTTTACGGACTTAGAGATATGTCCGGAATACAGTTGAGGAGCAACTACGTTGGTTATCCTTTACAAATATCTCGAAGATGCTTTCATGTTCAGTTGCAAGCAGCTCGATGGATATCCTATTCTCCTACAAGTATTTAATTTAATTTAGTTTATTATGTGGTAATTAATTTTATTTAGTATATTAATTTAATTTATTTTGTTTATTATGTTTTAATTTATTTTATTTAGTTAATTTATAGTATTAATTTTGTAACAGTGTTGGATTCACAAGTATTTTTCAACAGTTGGAAAAAGAGAAGAGAATTGGAAACCAACTGATAATTGTGGTCTTCCTCGAGTCATGAAGGTGGATGACTTGTGACCTATTTTGGATGAGCCGACACAAGCTGACTTCCTATGGCGTCCATTTGAGGATCATATATTATGGCGTCAGTTTAATGAGTTATGTCTGTATAGGGGGTGTATGAAGTGGAGTGACATAGTTGTTCTATACTTTCCTAAATAGATGTATACGTCAGTTCGGATACAGGCAGTATGTTCCACCCCACATCCTCATTATATGATGGCTGATGATATTGATGTTGAGTGGTTTGGTTATCATCAGAGTGTTGTTGTTGTTGTGATCCGTTCGACAGCGTTGACCATCATTCCATCTAATACAGATGATGGATACCTGGAGTGGTATTATCATGTTTCACATCCTCGTTTAGTCTCGCCCCATCATGATGCGCCAAGAAAGGTGTCAGTTTCTGTTTACGAAGCAGGATCGTCTGTTAACGTTAACAAATCAGTACAACTTTTAAAATGTTTTAGTGGCACCTACTCAAACCCAAACATTTCAAAATTCCTAGTCTGAATCACATCCTCGTTTAGTCTCGCCCCATCATGATGCGCCAAGAAAGGTGTCAGTTTCTGTTTACGAAGCAGGATCGTCTGTTAACGTTAACAAATCAGTACAACTTTTAAAATGTTTTAGTGGCACCTACTCAAACCCAAACATTTCAAAATTCCTAGTCTGAATCCTAATAGACTCATTTGGTAGGAATTCCTTACTTAATTAGTTCTAGACCTGAAACATTAATACTACAAAGAGACGCATTGCATTAATTTGAAGTTGTTACTTTAATTTAACCATTGCTTCATTTCAAATAAATTCCTCTCTTAATAGGAATTATATTTTTTTCACCATTAATATATGGTTCATTGAACCGACTAATCTAATTCAATGATCAGTTTTGACATCAAGTGATTCAAACTCTCTCACAATCGCAACTGCTTATAGGAGATCGAACCGTAGTTCTCACTATCAAATTCAATGTTAATTATTACCGAACCAACTAACAATTGATATAGAAATTATATTATCTACCTGCATAATGATTCTTTTAGCATCAGCTTTTAATTCCAAAACTATTGAAGAAACTTTATCAAAAACAAAGAATTACTAAAGGAACTATACATATTAAGATAGAGAGAAAAAAAAGATTCTCGTCTAGTGCCAAAGTGTTCCTCCCTATATCAACAAGATTATTAAAAGATAAAATTGAACTCTATCTCTTCTTCTTTTTTCTAATAATGACCGACCAACCACATATCCTTAAAGCAAATAAGATTGAGACAACATGAGTGGCTGATGATGTTTTGGTCTCATGCTTCTTCACCTCACATGGGATTGTTTTCTCTTCATCTTTCCTTTCTTTTTTTTGAATTTTGTTTTACTCCATTGACTTGTCCTATCATGAACCATATGATGCCACCAATTGAAAAAATTAAATAAAAAGTTTCCACAAGAAGTGAAAAACCTTAACTACAACAATAAAGTGGCATCATTTTTTTCATCATAGTATTAAATGTTTCTCATCTCATTTCTCTTCACCAGCATCCTTAACTCATTCTTTCTGCCATAAAAGAAATGTCAAGTGTTAGTAGCATAATTCTATGATGGGAAAAACCTATGCATAATTTAAACTCCCTTTAGAATTAAATATAAACAAAATTGAGCTAAATCAATAAAAAAAATCAAGTCTTTTAAAAGACTCCGATTAAAATCAGATCAAAATTTTGTATAAACTAACCTAACACAATTTTTTTTAGTATTTAGAAGATTCGAACTTAAGTTATAAAGAGCAACAAACTCAGGTCTCAAACTTTAATAGTTAGACCAATTTGTAAAGATTTTTTATTAAAAAAAATGAAAAATATGTTTAAAATAATAGTAATTTACATTTGTATATATTTTATTTCAAAAATATAAGGTAAAATTTGCTTATAATTCATCTGTGAATATGAACATACCTATGGATCTTTTGCAATGAAGAACTGCCTCATGTATTGAGCTTTCAGAATCACAAGACTTTCTCCAATCATCTGCAGAAAAAGCTACACTGATTCTTGGAGATGATTCTGAATTATAGTATCTCCTATTCATCAAACCCTCACCTCTATTAGCACCATTAGAACCTGATTTGTGACCGCTTGATCTTCTTCTACACAAAGACCTTAAGAAATTCAGATACTTATAAAATATTCTCCTTGATAATGTTCTACATCTTTTCAAAGAAGAACATCTAGAATGAACAAGAGGAACCACGCATTTCGGTGCATGCGAAGAAGATGGTTTGAGACTTGTAATATTGGAGTCCAAGGCTTCATACTCTTCCATCTTCAAAGATTCAACAAAAAAAGGCATGAGGTAACCATTGGAGAAGAGTTCATCTGCATGAACAAGAGTACTAAGAGGGGATTGTGAAGTTGGAAAATCAAATATGTTGGAATTGGAATCATGTGAGATCTTGAAGAATCTCTTAGATGGTGGCATTCTTGGATCCATCTCAATGAAGGAAGCTTCATCATATGCATCAAGAGGAATTCTAAAGGAGCTATCTAGGCTTTCTAGTGATGGCTTTAAGTTCACTAACCAACTGTAAGAGAAGCTTTCAATGGAAAGAGGCTGTGAAGCTTCCATGGTTGCAATTTTTAAGGAAAATTTTTCAAATTTGAAAGTGGAAAGGAAGGGGATAGCTAGAGAAGACACTTCTCTTATGCACATATATTTTGACTTATACACACAACAAGACCCCTTAATATATAATCTCTCTCCAAGAATTCCTCATGTGGGGGTTAGATTTTTTTAAATGCTAATATATAATCCGGTCTATTAAGTTTTATAATCTTCTAACCGTTTAAGTCTGACCTAATTAGTTCGAAACCACAGTAAAAATATTTAAATTCAATTTCATTCTGGCGAACATAATGCTGACACAGAAAATGAATTTTCATTCTTCGAAATGAAAAAAAAGTAGAAAGAAAAAAAAAACAGAAATGTGAGCCCCCACCATAATCATATTGTCATGTTTCATAGTGAGTTAACCTCACCTTTCCTTTTTAATCATTTGTTGCTTTAAAATTTTCATAAAGAGGGTTGGTTTGTTTCTGGACTTAGTCTAATAATCAAATCAAAAAATCACAGTCAAGAAACAGGTACATGCATATTATGCATACATATAGTAAAAAGGGAAATCAGAAAAACCAAGAAATGCTAACTTTTATTGAATTACAATTACAATGTTGCCTTTAAGCTTTTATAAAGTAAATTAAAAGCTTAGAAAAGTAATCATAAGGAATCTTATATTTAGTTAAAGTCCTCAATTATGTGTAATTAATTAATTAATATTTGCAATGTGGTTGCTTATATTTAAAGTTTTATTATTCTGCTATTTTGTTGTCTTTTTTGTTTAATGCAATATTAGTATTTGGATGGATATAACCACTTTTAAGGGGTGATTTCATCACTCTGATTATAACATTTCAACTGCTAAAGCCTGCAAAATAAAGCTTAATAGATATTATAAAATAATTGTACTATGTGCATCAGTGCATGTAACCTAAACAACCACTGATAAGAATATTTCATTGGAATATTATTATATGTATGAGATACACTAAACTATTGTTTGAGGAATAGTAAAAGAAGAGTAATGAGTATCTATTTACTCTAAGAAATTACTTGAATGGTTAATTATTATGAATGAAAGAAATGGATTTTCATTGTGCCACATGTCTAGCTTAGAATTCATAACATGAAAACAGATGTACTGAAAAAGCATTAGACATGTTCTTTCTCTTTCTATAAAGTCAAGGCACAAATTGATAAGCTAAATCATAACTTCACCACCAATTGGTATACGTGGTGTTATTGCTATCTATAACAACTTTAACATATTTTCAGAATCTCAAAGAATAAAGGAAGGTATCATGAGGTTCTTACAGGAAGGAAATTTCAAGCTTTTTCCTCCACTAACAGCTTAGAGGTGATGCATATAATCTTTTTGAGGTTTTAAGTGTCTTTCGAATAAACGGAAAGGAGTGCCTTATAAGGTTGCTAAAATTTTGTCGAATTTTTACGATATAAATCTAATAATAATAATAATAATAATAATAATAATAATAATAATAATAATAATAATAATAATAATAATAATAATAATAATAATAATAATAATAATAATAATAATAATAATAATAATAATAATAATAATAATAATAATAATAATAATAATAATGTGAATATTAGGTTGTTGTCCGAAAACTTGTTGTACGACTCGGATGTAGTATTTCAAGAATTGTGAAATAAGATGACTGAATCCTAAATTAAGGAAATTAAAAAATTAAATCAAAATAGAGGAATCAAAAGTGCGATTAAGTCTAATTTATTTAATGAAAATATGTTATCTCATCAGACTTAACAATAGCAATGAGATTGGATCATAGTGTGAAAATTTCTTAGAGATTGAAGTAAACTCTTTAACTAAATTATAAGATCAAAGGAAAGTAAATACCAAGTAAACAGAGAGAAGAAACATTTATATATATATATATATATATATATATATATATATATATATATATATATATATATATATATATATATATATATATATATATATATATATATATATATATATATATATATATATATATATATATATATATATATATATATATATATATATATATATATATATATATATATATATATATATATATATATATATATATAAAAACTTATGAGTCATACTATAAAATAATAAAAAATAGTGATTGAATGGAGATTAAGAAAGAAACTTAAGTTATTGATAATCAATATGATTTTATGTTTGAGAGGTCGAAGATGAAAGTAGTTTAATACTATGTGAGCGATTAGTTTCCATTTTTTTGAAAAAAATGTGTGATAAATTGTCTATGAGATTTTGCGGAAAGCTCTAGAGAAGAAAGATGATTAGAATTGTTTATATTGAGTTGTTCAAAATATGTATGGGAGAATATTGATTAGTTGCGGACACATGAATGAGAAAATTTCAATTTTCTCATAACAATAGAATTGCACCAAGATTCAACTCTAAACCTTTCAAGATGTATGTATACTTTCTACAGATGATGTTGTCATACTAGAAGAGTAGAATAAAGATTTAAATGAAAGCTTTGAGACTTGAAGGTGATCCTTAGAGGTGTAAGATTTTCGTCTAAATAGAAATAAGACAAAGTATATTGAATGTAAGTCTAACAAAAGAAAAAGCATTTCTTACTTAGGGATGAAAGTTTGAGATCATATCATATCATAAATTACGTCATTTAAATATCATGAATTCATAATACAAAACGATAGAGAACTAGAAGAACTAAACCATCAAATACAAGTTAGTCGGTTATAATAAAGGAGGGTTTCGAGAATTTTATGTGACACCAAAGTATCATTCAAATTGAAGAAAAAAGTTTATTAGATAGTTATAAGAATTGTGATATTGTACAAAACAAAATGTTAAACAATTAAGATATGAGAAAGTTGCATCAGATAAGATTGTAATAAATAAGATTAAAAATGATAATATTAAAGAAAGTGTTGGAAAACCTCTTATACATTTAGAAAAAAAATGATATTGAAAAACAACACAAAATCACTTAATATATGTTTAATTAGCACATTTTTTTAGATAAATAGTCTAGTGGTTGAAATTCATTCATTAAAGATGAACAACTAGGATATCGCGAATTCGAACCCGCATCTCTCTATCATTTGAGCTGGCTTAATTAACGCATCTTTAATATCATTGTGAATTTGCCAAAATCACATAACTACATAGCTTTTGCAAAATCACATTGGTTCACTGAAATTTTTCAAACTTGCCTTGAATCCAAAGAAAAAGAAGAAGTTGTAGACAAAAGCACCCCTTAAATAAACTGTATATAAAGGCTACGTCATTGTCATCCCAAAATGAACGAATTGGCTTTGTTAAGCAACTTTCTGAAAATATAAAATGGCAGACAAGGGACCCTGTGTTGTTAGGATAAAGTAAACAAGAACAAAGTTTCATGGGACAAAACTCAGTAAGCCAGCATAGCAAATGACTAGAAATCAATCGGTCCCCACTTTTATGTCTCCGTTTAAGACAATAGGTATTTGCTAGTAAATACAATTTTCATTGATACAGTCTAATCCTGAAAAGAATGTTACACCGTTCTGGCAAGCACCAAGGACCCAATACATACAGACTCAAGTTGTTTTTGTAGAAATTGACAGAAAACAGTTAGCACATAAATTTCAAACGGAGAATCGTGACGACCAGCTCATCAACTCGTAAAATGTGGCTATAGGTATGAAGCAAACCACATGCATTCTTTCTATAACTATCTAATGTGGGTCCTGGCTGAAAAGATGCTAACAATTGAGATGCTATCAACAATTATTCGATTCTGTACTGCTAAAATAATGCACACTCTGTGTTTTTCTGTTATTCAGATGTCACAGAATACCACTTCTGAGTTATTTTACCCTGAAATTATATCAACAATAGGCGTTGAAAGTTGAAAGTTGAAAGTTGAAAGTTGAAATTTTCAAGCTTTTACGTAAGGTGAAAAGGATTTAGTTACTCACCTTTTCTAGCGCGTGTCTATAAGGGAGAAGGAAATGATTGTACCTGTGTCCATGTGTAAAGTTGAAAATAAAAGATCAGATGTAAAGAGTAAAAATATATATATATATACTATTTCATGAGATCCAGAAATACAAAAGCATTCCACAAACTATGCAACAACATTGATGGCAAGAGGTTCCTAGACCGTACAAATACAGAACCCATCACCATGCCAAGAAATACAAGGGGTAGCATCCTCTGAATGTTAAAATGTGCCAACGCAAATGCTATTGAGCTAACTAATACTGCACTCCACACAGGCATGTATCTCGTTAAAGATGGGAGAAGGAAACCACGAAAGACAATCTCCTCCCATATTGGGGCACAAACTGAAACTACCACTGCATATAGGACCATTGCCACGGGGTCTCGTGCTACAATTGATTGCTCTACACTCGAGACTGTAACTGGAGCATATTGAAGAACAGGCAATAAATTTAGGTTCATTTGTGACAGATGATTGATGAGGGGGAACATGAGGCAGCCTAAACCGACATCAAACTGCCAGTTCCCTTTGAGTTCAAATCTGAACCAGTCAGCTGAAAGTGGTTTAAACTTTGCAAGACAGCGATGAAGTATAGCTATCCCAACCACACCTTCGGCAACATCCGTCAAGAGACTGTACAATGCTTGTCCTCTGTATGAAAGAGTTTCTTTTCTAAAACCTGCTGTGTAAGCTAAAAACGGAACTATCCAAGAACCTACCAACCAGAATGAGGCAATCCAGAGGAGCATAACCTGCAAAACCCAATTTAGTTTGCTTCCTAACACTGATTTCATATAAAAAAATTAACTATGTTTGTATATGGAATAGGAACAGAATTTGTAATTATGACATCAATCACTTCTGTCAAATCAACTAATATATATATATATATATATATATATATATATATATATATATATATATATATATATATATATATATATATATATATATATATTGTTGAACTATTTGTTAAGAAATGTGGTTGGACCTAACTCAACCCTACATAACCGGTTAGTAGAGTAAGGACTGCCCCCACTTATAAACACATGTTCAGGCCAAATATTATCCGATGTGGGACTCTTAACACCCCCATCACATTCAGGACTAGACAATTGGAGCATAGAAATAAATAATGGGTGGCCCGATAGCAGAAACCATAGTAGGTGGTCCACCGGATCTTAAACGAGACTCATGATACCATATTGAATTAGGAGAGACTAAGAGACATTTAGGTTAAACCGTGTATATGAATAGCACTAGGGAAAATGTATTATATAGGAAAAAGTACAGTTGATACTATTAATTACCTAGTTATCCTATTCTATTCTAGAATAGACTAAGGAATATTCTCTTTCTATATATACATATATACATATCAACTCGCTAAGAGGCAACTAATAGGCAACTCTTCACTATGCTTTACCCGGTTGACCGACTGTTATCCGGTGAGAAATTTGTTTTTTGTAAATCGTGTCATCATTCCGGTTTGCCCCTCACTTCTCAGAATTCTCCGACGACGTTTCTGAAAACTGACCCCACCATCCGACTCGCCTCCGCCCGATCCGGCCTTTTTTTTTCGGCCACCGCACTCGGCTCCCTCTGCCGGTCACAGATCCAGTCTCCGTTTTTCATTTCGACTCTCGGAAATTGGTGCTCCAGTTCAAACAGCCCCGATTTTGTTTCTTTAAGGCAGGGGAGATGTTGATTTTGTCTCGTTTACTAAAGTTCCATTTATCCCATGTGAAAAACTAACTAGATCAGCCAACTACAACATATGGGATCGTGCTGTCAATATGTGGTTTCATGGTCAGGGATATGAAGATCACCTAACCACAAAATTGGCTGATGTTGTCGCCGCCAAACTTGCTAAATGGAAGAAACTGATGCCTCTTTGTGTACTGTGTTATGGTTTTCCATCGCACCTAACCTCCAAGCGCAGTATCAAGCCTTCTCCACTTGCAATGAGGTTTGGGAAAAGGCCAAGAAAGTCTTCTCCAATGACGTTCATTGTCTATACAGTGTCATCCTCAAACTCGACTCACTGAAGTTGAAAAATATGGATATGCAAGCCTATCTGAGTAAGCTTGATGCCTTGAAAGCAAGTTATGCAACCTGCATGCCTTATGCAAAAGATGCAACAGCTCATTCCGAACAACAGAGCAAATTTTTCATGGTCATGGCCCTTACAGGACTACCACCAGAACTCGAGTCCGTTCGTAACCAGATTTTATCAGGTACTATTGTTCCTAATTATGATGCAGTTAGTGAACAACTGTTGCGTTTGGCTACACCTCATGCGTTTGGTTCGGTTTGTCCTCCATCTATTGTTGCTCCGATACCAGGTAACATTGTTGCCCTTGCATCTCTTAGTAACAATCAGAATCGCCTTCGAGGAGGATCATCCAAACCTCGTCCCAAGTGGAACCGGCTTGGACATACTATCGACCGTTGCTGGAAGTTACATGGAAGACCTCCATGCCAGATAAATGCAGTTCAAATTGATAACCCAAACACTATGCAGACTTTACCTTCTATTTAGAACTCTACGCCAAACTACGAGGATTTTCTCAGGTGGTGTCAGACTAATCAGACATCTGGTTCCACGGCTTCGGTTGCACACATTGGTAATTCATCTGTTTGCTTATCTCAATCTTCTCCTCCTGGTCCTTGGATCCTCGATTCTAGTGCGTCTGATCATGTTACCGATAATAAAGGTCTTTTCTCTTCCCTCTCTACCTATGGTTTCTTACCGAGTATAACTGCCGCAAATGGTTCTCAAACCCGATCTCAAGGGATTGGTATTGTTCAAATACTATCATATCTCTCTATTACTTTTGTCTTATATGTACCTAATTGCCCATTTAATTTAATGTCAATCAGTCGTTTAACTCTTTCCCTTAATTGTTCTATCACCTTTACTAATAGTAATGTTACTCTTCAGGATCGGAGTTCAGGACAAACGATTGGCGTCGGATGTGAGTCTCAAGGCTTCTACTACTTCTCTACGTCATCTACCACATACTCCACCACAAATTCTCTACTCATTATACATGCGCAGTTAGTTCATCCAGGTCTTCCCAAGCTACAAAAGTTGGTGCCTAGTCTATCTAAATTATCCACTTTACATTGTGAGTCTTGTCAGTTAGGGAAACATACTCGTAGTCACTTTTCCGATCGAGTCAATAAACGGGTTGCGTCCCCCTTTTGCTTTAGTTCACTCTGATGTTTGGGGTCCCTCGCGTACCGTGTCTACTTTTGAGTTTAGATATTTTGTAACTTTTATTGATGATTTTTTATGTTGCACATGGCTATTTTTAATGAAGAACATGTTTGAATCGTTTTCTATTTTTGAACAATTTTATCGAGAAATAAGAACCCAATTTGGTTTGTCTATTCGTACCTTAAGAAGTGACAATGCACGTGAATATTTATCCCAACAATTTCAAACTTTTATGTCATCCAATGGTATTTTGCACCAAACATCTTGCCCTCATACACCCCAACAAAATGGGGTAGCCGGATGCAAAAATCGGCATCTTGTACAAACCACTCGGACCATACTTCTCCAGGGTAATGTTCCTCTCCGGTTTTGGGGGGATGCGGTGCTCATGGCATGTTACCTCATAAATCGCATGCTCTCATTTGTCCTTAATAATAAAATCCCTCATTCAATCCTTTCAAAACTCTCCTCTCCATCCAATTCCTCCTTGAGTATTCGGGTCTACGTGTTTTGTACACAATCTCTCCCCTGGTCTTGATAAACTAGCAGCTCGATCACTAAAGTGTGTCTTTCTTAGTTATCATTGATCCCAAAAGGGTTATCGTTGTTATTCTCATACTTTACAATGATACCTCGTATCGGCCGATGTTATCCTCTTCGAGTCTATTCCATATTTCGAGTTCAGACAAATAACTCCGAAACCTCTTCAGGAAAGTATTCCCACACCTCTTCCGGAAGTCTCATCTGTCATTATCCCACATCATTCTACGGAACTTAACCCACTAGATACTCCTAGTTGACCCCTCACTCCTCGTCCACTTCAAATATATCAGCGTCGTCACCCAACGTTTGTCGTACCTGTCCCTGAGGTCATACATGGCCCTGAGGTCAATGCAGACTCTCCAACGCTCTCGCCATCACCGGATCCGATCTTGCAACCTGAGTCTGATCTTTCGATTGCCCTTCGAAAAGGTATACGTCAAACACGAAATCCTTCTCCACATTATATTGATTTATGTTATCATCGTCTTTCCCCTTTGCAGTATACTTGTTTGTCTTCTTTATCTTCTGCTTCTATTCCTAAAACTTCAGGTGAAACATTATCTCACCCTGAGTGGAGGTAAGCAATGATTGATGAAATGTGTGCTCTTCAAAGCAGTGGTACCTGGGAACTGGTTCCTCTACTCCATGGGAAATCTTTAGTAGGTTGTCGTTGGCTTTATACAGTGAAGGTTGGTCCAAATGGTAAGATTGATCGATTTAAAACTCGCTTGGTGATACACTCACATTTTTGGGTTGGATTATAGTGATACCTTTTCACCTGTAGCCAAGATGACATCTGTTAGACTTCTTCTAGTCATTGCAGCCATTCGACATTGGCCTCTTCATCCAACTTGACATCAAAAATGTTTTTTTACATAGTGATCTTGAAGAGGAAGTATATATGGAGCAACCTCCTAGGTTTGTTGCTTAGGGGGGGTCATCGAACATGGTTTAGGTCTCTTTATGGCCTTAAGCAATTTTCGAGAGCTTGGTTTGACAGATTCAACACTGTAGTACAACAGTTTGGTATGGTCTGTAGTGAAGCTGACCATTCTGTTTTTTATCGTCATTCAGTCCAAGGGTGTATTTATCTTATTGTGTATGTAGATGACAGTGTCATAACTGGTAGTGATCAGTAGGGAATACTCCAATTGAAACAACATCTCTCGAAACAATTTCAGACAAAAGACATTGGTAAACTCCGTTATTTCTTGAGTATTAAGTAGCCCAATCTAAAGATGGTTTGGTGATTTCTCAGCGGAAATATGCTATGGATATTTTGGAAGAAACAGATTTGTTAAATGCTAAACCAGCTGATACTCCTATGGATCCAAGTGTCAAACTACTATGCAATCAGGGGGAGCCTCTATCTGACTCAGAAAGGTATAGAAGATTAGTTGGAAAGTTAAATTATCTCACAGTCACTCGTCCGAACATTTCTTTTACAGTCAGTGTGGTAAGCCAGTTCTTAAATTCCCCTTGTCAGGAACACATGGATGTTGTTATCCGGATTCTGAGATACTTCAGATGTGCTCTAGGAAAAGGTCTTGCGTATGAAGATAAAGGACATACTCAGATAGTTGGATACTCCGATGCTGATTGAGCAGGGTCATCCATTAATAGACGATCCACCTCTGGGTATTGTGCACTTGTAGGAGGAAATCATATATCATGGAAAAGTAAGAAACAAAATGTAGTTGCAAGATCAAGCGTCAAGGCAGAGTATATGGTCATGGCAATGACAACATGTGAACTTATTTGGTTAAAACAATTGTTCATGGAACTTCAAATTGAAGAAGCAAGACTAATGACACTTATTTGTGATAATCAAGTTGCATTGCACAATGCTTCAAATTCAGTCTTCCATGAGAGGACCAAACATATTGAGATAGACTGTCACTTTGTCAGAGAAAAGATCGAGTTAAGCGACATCACCACAAGCTTTGTCAACTCTAATGATCAATTGGCAGATGTGTTTACAAAATTCCTGCGAAGCCCCAGAACCAATTATATATGTAACAAGCTTGGTGCATTTGACTTATATATTTAAGCTTGAATATATATATATATATATATATATATATATATATATATATATATATATATATAAAGAGAATATTCTCTAAAATATTCTTTACTGTATTCTAGAAAAGAATAGAATAGCTATGTAATTAATAGTATGAGTTGTACTTTTTCCTATATAATACATCTTCCTAGTGCTATTCAAACACACGGTTTAATCTAAATGTCTCTTAGTCTCTCTTAATTCAATACTATCCATTTGACAGAAAGAGAAAGGGCCATTCTTAGTGAATCAGAGGCAAAATGGAATGGCCATTTCATGTCTTTTTAGTTTTAGTACATGAAACATAGGAAAAACATTTTTACGGTGTGGAGACAGGAATGAATCCCTAATCCAGAGTACCAGACATGCCTGAAGCACAGATAACATTGATGATTGATAATGATATACAATGATAAGAAAGGATACACTTTACCTGAACAATGGTCTTTGCAGTCCAAGGAACTTTCCAGGGTTCCACACCAAGAACGATCTGGAATGTTAAAAACAATATTTTTACTATTCCCGAGACACAAAAGATGCTTACATTGTTCAACAACAGAATTAGAGGTGGATAATGTGGATAATGAAGAGTTAAAAACATAGCATATATATATTACTTGGACCAAATTTAGGTCCTTGATTTAGTTTTAATATAATGATAGAAAAAACATATATTAATTTTAGAGCCTATTGCTAATTACCAAAGAGAAAACCTCAGTTTTTTATTTAACTATTTTTAAAACATCAACTCTCTTTCATATACTCTCATTATCTGTCTCCTCTGCCTTCTGCTTTTCTTCTTCGTTCATTCTCACACGACGGTGTATACAAGTGTTAAGTCTTGTTTCTCTCCTTTAACATCGTACACTGTATGTTGAAATAAGAATATGAAACTGTGTTCAGTTCATGATTGTGACCGTACCTATTATCTTTACCGTTGAAAACTGTTAAGAACCTAGGAAAAGAACAAAGTTTTATAGAGAGAACGAGAAACTGATCTATTAGTGCAACGTTTGTGAACTTAAATGTCATTCTCTACTCATATTTCTCCTATCCATACAAACTATTACCTTAGCTACTTAACTGCCATACTATCCTGAAGGTTGCAGCTGAAGATTGAAAATGCAGGACATAAACTGAGTGTCTGACAGTGGTGAAAGGTATGCTGAAACTTCATTGCTGTAACCAGTCTATGAACTTCAGTCTTTGGACTGGCAAATTTGATTGCCTTGATTTGCAATTCTCACCTTCTACAACTGAATAGAATCACTGTTCTATTCACTCAATCTTAACAAATCAAAACGTGTATCTCTACTCATATTTATCTTAGTTTTACAAAAAAAATACTCCAAGTCTGACTACTTAACTATCCCTATATCCTAATTCCTAACACAATCTTACTTTAGCCATGGCTTTAAAACAAAGAAAGAGCCAACCTCGTTAGAAATCTAACAGACTTTCTATATGGGTGGTCAATTGCTAATATGAAAAGGGGAATGAACCCAAAGGCAACTCCAAATTTTTCAGATTGTTCCCTGGAATAATAACAGAATGGCATGTCAAATTTGTCCGGAAAATTGCAGGATATGTAAAATTGGCGATCCAGTAGACACAACCACACGACAGATGGGGAAGGCTTAAGAAGATGAAAATTTAGAGGTAATTGAAACATCATTCTTTCCATGATTACTTACTTACCTCCTTACTACTACAAGAACAACAATCGAGCATTATCCCACTAAGTGGGCTGGCTAAATGGATCAAATTTCGGCATAATGTTCTATCAAATACCATGTTTCTATCCAATTCGTTAATCTCGAGATCTTTCTTAATAGTTTCTCTTATAGTTTTTTAGGTGTTCTTCTACCTCTAATTGTTTGACTCCTCTCTATCCGATCAACTGTACTTACAACATAATCTATAGGTGTTTTCTCTACATGACCAAACCACTTAATCTTATTTCCCACCTAAGCCTGTTTAACTTCCTTACTACACTTATTGTAATAGAAAGCTACGTTATGGACTTAGGTAAATGAAGTAGCTGAGCACTAAAATGTCAAATAGCATACAGATTATTCCAAAAATTTCATCTGACACGTATTTGGTGAGAATAGATTAGATAGATGAATTCTTAAGTTATACTGCCTATTATCTCCATGAAACATGATTATAAAAAACGAAAGCAGTACCGTATGGAGAGCAGCAAGCCAGTCTTTTTTAAAGTCTTTGGCCGCATCATCATCCCCTTTAAGCTTGATCAAATCTTCGGACAATTTATCTTCTTTGAAGTCAGAGGCATTAGTTTCTGATGGAATGTTTTCATGCTTAAAACACAAAACTCCCCATTTCTGGAATGAAAAAACTGATTCAGGTCAGATTAATAAATAAAAAGTAACATAAGAAAGAGTGAAAGAGTGATTACGTTTGTAGGAAGGGTGAATGATTGGAATGGAATGCTAGAAGAGATTGAATTGAAACGAGAAACCCTAGAATTGTGGCGGAGAGGGAAAGAGAAGGGGAGAGAAGAAATTGTTGTGGACATGGCAATTGGCTACAACACCAAAACCTCCAGAGATTGAATTGATGAAGTTCTTCTCTTCCAGTTTGACTAGAACGCTTCACGGGCACTTTTTAACATCGGAATGGAAACAGAACCGATATTGTTCACTCTCTACCGATACCTAACGCTAATGATGTCTTCATCAGAAACTGCGTTGCAAAGCTACGGTACTGGTAAAAAAAAAGATAGAAGTATAATATTTTTAAATATAATTATAAAAATAAAAAATAAATTGTATATTGTTTAAATGATAATAAAATATTAAAATTAAAAAATAATTGACTCAAAAAAAATCAATCCATAGATAAATCAAAATTTCAAAGTGTCAATTATTCATGAGATCATAATTGAATATCAATATTTTCCTCTTGAATATTATTAAAAAAATTATTTTTAGTTCTAGTTCATTCCGAAAAAGACCAGAAATTTCAAGAATACCAGCTTCATCGAATAGATTCAATTCATCTTCATTAATATCTCATATTTTTGTTACTCCTTCATTATAAACTCTACTCTTTCTAGTTAGAACATGAAGATTTGTATAAACAAAAACTAAATCCTCAACCTTTTTGGATTGAGCATATTCATTTTCAATGAATAAATAAACCCATGCGTTCCAATTTCTCTCAGAGTAGAAGATAGAGAACTTGGTTGTGAAAGGAGTTTTAATGCGATGGATTAAAGTTTACATATTGAAGATCCATAAGTTATCCATTACTCATCCGGTTTCAAGATTCATCGATCTTGCAACGAGTCAAATTGGTCAAACCCTACATCAGCACTTGAAAAACCCATTGAAAAAAGCTTAAAATATACAATTAGAAGAAAAAAAATTGAGTTCGCATCCGAATATGTTTCAGTTGGAATACCGATTTAAAAACAAATTTTAAAAAATAGGTACGGTGTCGATACATACCATACGAGTATCGTACGTGTACTGGTACCTGGTACCGGTATTTGCCAAAAATAGAGTACATGTGCTTCACAGTCATAAACTTAAACTATGAATCAATCTCACCTTTTCGATTTTTGTTACCCCTTCACAATGGATGGATTGTGATTCTTGTATAATTCAAATAAAAATGTGTAAAATCAAATTTTATCGAACATTATTTTAGAGATTAGTTAATTAAAAATGGGCAAAAATAAACAAGAGTCATTTAGAATATTTAATTGTAACAGATTCATCCTTTAAGTTTTTTTTACTACAAATTAGTCCTTTAAATTACGTAACGTCTACACCCGTTGGTCTTTTTTAATGATTTTATTCCAAAAATGGATAGCTGTCATAATGTGTCATTAACGGGGCTTATGTGCCCGTAACGTTTGCGAGATGACATTTTTTTTATATTACTTTAAGTAATTAGAAAAAAAATCACTTTCTTCTTCATCAAATCCTTAGAATTGATCATTCTCTCCCAATCGAGTATTTTTTCTCCTTTCTCCAACAATGGCTTCATACGGGTACAAATTTCTCAATTTCACGTAGTCCGAACTATAATTCCTTCATTTCGAGTGCAACTAATAGCGAAATCGAACCAAGGTGTGCTTGTGGGGCAAAGGTAACGATACGAACGGTTAGGAAGAAATGACGAACCTTTGGGAAATTATTTTGGGGCTACAAAAACTTGGTGGTACGTTTATTGTTATCGTCTTCCATGTCTTATTTGATAATGTTAACTATTATATGTTTACAAAGTGAAAGTTCAAACTGTGTCTGCAACATTTTTTAGTGTGTTGAAAGAAAGTATAATGGTGAAGGGTAAACAAAAATCAACACACAAAGGAGATGTTCAAAACACGATGAAAAAGATGTAGAAACCAGCATGTTGAAGAAGATGATGAAGATACATGGAGATGACTACTACACAAAGAAGATGATGAAGATCCATGGAGATGACTACTACATAGAGAAGATGATGAAAAAAATGTTGAAGATGTTAAAGATACTAATTTTTGTCATAATGGTTTTAGTTATGATTTTTATAATTTTGGTGTGTATGTTGATAAATAAGTGGTTATTATGATTTATGTTAATGTTAGTGTTGTAAGACAAGTTGTTAATGTGATGTTGTAATGATTTTCTTCAATGATGTTAGATTCTGTCAAATTTTATGTTGCGGTAAGGACATAGTGTGTCCCCATATTTGTTACACTAAAGAAGATTTAAAGGACATATATGTTACACTAAAATAGACTTAATTGACTTGTGTTTAACAACTTAATTTATTGTAAACACAATGGATCTAAAAATTTGTCAAAATATCATAACATTTCTTAATTAAACATAAAAAGGTCTATTAACCAAAACAGTGATAAGACCTTAATATCCTTCATTAAACCAAACAAAATACATAAAGTATTCATCCAAAATACATAGTAGACATTTAAAACATAGAATCATCATCCAAAATACATATTTCTAAGCCAGACACATAGCATCCTAAAAACAAAAATACCATTCAAACTGCATGATCATAGTTCAGCAAAATACAACAAATAACATTCTAATGATTTTTTCTCTTTATGGACAGCTTAGGTGTGGTCCTTCTTGGTGACTGAAAAGCTGCAATTGGTCCCTGAAATGTTGCAGTGCCTCTTCTTGATGGCTGAAAAGCTGCAGTTGATCCCTAAAATTGTGTATCTATTGAAACATATCATACATAATTTCATACAAGTACAACCTATAGAGGTTCCAACTCTCATTGAAACATAGCATACACAAAGCATGGAAAAGCATGGTTAATTCATATGAATATACACATTATATTACTTTATTATAGAATAACTATTTGAATTAACTTTCCAATTGCAATTCATTGTGTCTCAAACATAGTTATAGGACTCAAGATATGACAAAAATAGGGAGTTACACACAATGCACCTCCATGATTCCAATCACGATACTTATGATTCGAGTCATGGCAACCAGAAATGAAATTGTCACCATGTTTTACTCTATGATTCAAACCATAGGTTTCATGACTAGAATTAAACCAACCAAAACTAAAATCATGCTCATAATTTAGCATGTGACCAGAGGCGGATCCAAATATTATATTTTGGTGTGGCTAAATATAAAAGAAATTATGAACTAAACCATATTAAAAATGAAAAATAATATTGTTTAATGCAATACATTACAATGAAAATTGTCTAACATTCATTTCTTGAAAATGAGTTAAAATAACATCATTATTAATTGTTACAAGAACATCTCTTTTTATAAAAGTTACAAGAAACAATAATTTAAGCGTTGATCACTCATTTTGTTACATAACTGACTCTTCACAAACTTCATAGCTGAAAACACATGTTCCACGCTTGCAATTGCTACCGGCAAGACTAAAGTCAATTTCAAAAGCTTATAAATCATATCAAATGTGTTACACTTATTTGTTTCCACAAGTTTTGCACAAAGATCTGAAAATCCTTTTAACTTTGCAAATCTTGGGTCAGATCGAACATTTCTAACATAATTCTGAAGTTGATGTCACAACACCACTTCCGGCACATCTACAAAATTATTTGGATAAAGTTCAACTATCCTTAATAATTTTTTCACATTAAAAGCTGCAAATGACAATGAATGACTAAAACATGAAACACATTCTAAAAGTTCACTATTCTCTTTATCAAACCTAGCATTGAGCTCGTGCAACTGCAAATATAAAACACTAAATAAACAATCGTGCTTATAATGAAGCAAATTAGAAACACTAGAAGTTGTAACATGTCTCCTAGGTTTCTTCCCTTGCACATACGGTGCATCCATATTAGCACATCAATATCATGCTTATTGTAAATTTCCATAGTCTTAGATATAATTTCTTCTCATACATCATTCCTCATTTTTTGTAATTCTTGTTTGGTAGCATTATCAAGTGATAAAACATTCAAAAGATCTTGATCACGCTTTTGTAACGCTACACTCAAATCATTTGTAAATCCTAAAATCTCAACCATTATATATAACATGAAGATAAAATCAAAGGATTGAAGCACATATAACAAAAGCATATTTTCACCATATTTTTCAAATGACGTATCATTCCTAACTTCTTCAAGTACCCCAATATTGGAATCATACAAAGTCATCAAACTAGTGAGAGTCCTAAAGTGGGAACCCCAACGAGTGTTACTCACTCTAGCAATAAATGATTCTTGATTTAATCCACTACCAGCCTCTATCTGACCGTTTTAATCAATTTAGCAAACTGAGTTACTTGTTTGTCCTGAAGCAATTTTTGTCTCTTGTTAGAAGATCGTATGAAATTGACAAGCATATCGACCTTACCAAAAAACCATTAACATCTTTGTGAGGCTTAGCACATGAAGTAAGTGTCAATTGAAGTTGATGGGCAAAACAATGCACATAATAAGCATATGGATTCTCATTTTGGATTAAAGTTCTCAAACCACCAAACTTACCTCTCATATTTCTAGCTCCGTCATACCCTTTCCCCCTAATGCTGGATATACTCAAGCCATTAATAGACAACAGCTTATCAAGTGCCTCCTTAAGTGACTTAGCACTTATTTCTTTAACACTAGCAATGCCAAGAAACATTTCTTTTACCAAACCTTCATTATTAACATAGTGAATAACAACAACCATTTGTTCTTTACCAGCAACATCACCATATTCATCAATCAAAATAAAAAACACATCATCCGCAATATCACATATAATTTGTTGAGTTATTTCACATGCACAAGTAGCAGCGAGATCCTTTTGAATCTTAGGGGCAGTCATAAGGTTATTTCTCAGAGCATAATCTATTACACTAACTATCTATGGATTAATTTCCTTTAAAGTGTCCTCCAACTCAAAAAATGACCCCTTAAATAAAGAGTTAAGGCACCTGTCACTCCCTCAAAATGGCATGCCACACCTCAAAAGAAACTTAGTAGTTATAAGGGATGTGTTTACACGAACACAATATTCGACATTCATTTTCTTAGTTTGATTAACAAATGCGATCTTAATACTTTGGTTTGGGTTCATGAGAGCATAACCAATATGCACACAATCAACATGACTATTGGAAGAAGTAACATGATTGACCAATCTTTGATCATTCTTCCAATCACCAAAACCGTCTCCCTGAAAGTGATCCCCCCATATTTAGATATATTTTTAAACAAAAACATGTCAAACAAAATGATATGTTCTTATATTCACTATAATCAATCTAGTCATACAAATCAAATCATTTTTTGCAAAATTGAAGTTTTTGTTTACCTTGAACAGACCAAGGGTAAACGAATTTGTGAGGAGGTTGATGACAACATATTTTTAAATAAGCTTTCCTTACTTCATTTTGGATGTCAGGATGATAGCTTGAAATTGAAGGCATAATTCATGGATCTGTTTTCAATAATTCATAGTCAACAACTTTCATACTCTCACTTTGAGTTTCTGATGCTTCTATATTAGTCGAAGAAGTAACTTTGTCTCTAGAAAGTACTAGAAAAATTTCTTCATCCTATAAAGAGAATAATGAAACCAATTGATTATAAAGAAAACAATTAATGAGAAATTAAGAAAATTGATATTTTTAATAAATTGGGGTTTTAGGGTTCAACTCAAAAAGGAGAAAAGAATGAGGGAAATTTAAAATACTCACTTTACCTTTAATTTTAAATCACCCACATATAAATGCAATCAAGCGAAGTGAAACATATGGAGAAAAATGAGGGATTATTAGATTAGTAAATATGAGAGCAAGAGACAAATATGAGAGATGGTGGTGGGGTTGAATACCTTGTGTGTGTGTGAGAGAGAGGGGGTGAAAAGAAAATATATTGTAAGAGAGAGAAAAATGAGTGGGTGTTGGAGATATCTTTTTCTTTTATTAATTAACCTTATATATATATATATATATATATATATATATATATATATAAGAATTGAAAATTTTGGTGTGACTATAGCCACACCCTGCCTATGAACAGGTCTGCCCCTGCCTATGACGCAAATAATAGACCCCCTGATTCGAATCAAGTTACACATAATTCATATATTCACTTGTTTCTCACGCTTTTCTCAATCCAACCCCATGGTAAACACATATTAACATATTGAAGGTTAATAAACACTTCACATAACACTTGCATCAAGTTTCAAACACATAATTCATGATCATCAAACATCAAACATGTAATCACACTCACAAGACAAAATATCATGAATCATTTATCCCATCCACATCATTCATCAATCATACATGATTCTAATTCTCAATTAAAGCCTAGGGAGAAACCCTACTTTTGATCAAACCTAAAGTGTGGGTGAAGAGATGCAGATGGTGACGATGACTTGCACCATTCCAAATTCCCCAATTTCTACTCATGAAAGAACATCACTACAATAAATAACGCTTTTTATGACGAAGCTAACACCTCGAACAATAAAAAAACTTGGGTATAAGTACTAGGAGTGTCAAGTTTCATTTACAAAAAAAAAATAAACAACCATTTACCCCAGTCTTTAAGAAAAGCGAGGGAATAAAGCTATAAGGGAGCTTACTCCGACACCCAACTATTACATTTTATGTTTTTTTTCCAGTTGTTTAATTAGTATTTCTCACTTGACGCCTTTCCAAGTTCCATTTTTATCATTGTTATTTTTTATTAGTATTTACCTCAGATACATGGTGCAACTCAGAGGTAATATATTTTGCATTAATCAATTTCAAAATACTATTTTCAAAATCTTATTTTAATTTTTTATTTGATATGTTCAAACCCCTCGTTTATAAAAAAAAAACTGACGTTGTATATCTTTTAATTGAATTTCTAGAATATGACGGTATTGTGTTTTTTATATTTTATATTTTTAATTAATCACTACGCCAAAAACTGGAATAGACAGCGCACCTTAGAGGGCGCTTTATTACAAAAGCGCACTCTAAAGTGAAGCGAAAAAATAAGGAGCGAACAACTGGAATAGACAACGCACTTTAGAGGGCACTTTTGTAATAAAGCTCCCTCTAAGGTGAAGCGAAAAAATAAGGAGGAGATAGAGGGACAACAATACAGGGCGCTTTTTAGAAAACGCCCTCTAAGGTTACCCTTAGAGGGCGCTTTTAAAAAAGCGCTCTATAAGTCCATGTGCATTTCCAGTTTATAAAGCGCTTTTGGAAATCCTTAGAGAGTGCTTTCATAAGCGCCCTCTTAGGCCCCCTTTAGAGGGCGCTTTTTTTCCACAAGCGCCCTCTAAGGTCCCCTTTAGTAAACATTAAAATTATAACATACTGCGCGTTTTGTTATTTCACTCTCTGTTATTTTCGTTCTTTTTCACGTTAGGGTTCTCACTGCTACGATTTTCGCTACTTCTAAGGCGTTCTCCTTCCACCTCTGTTAGATCTACGACGTTTCCTCCTTCTATTAATTCGTTGTTAGCTGTTCGATTTTGACACCATAGGTATTTTTCTAATCTTCATATTACTTGGTTTCTCTTCTGACGTTCGCTATTGTTCATTTTGGTTTCATTTTTCTTGGTTCATACATTTATTGAGTATTCTCAACAATAATTATTGTGTTGCAATGCTAGCAATGGAGACTAGGCATTATGGGTTAAATTTCACCAACTGTTCCATTTGTTTCTCGATGTAGAAAAAGGAGGCAGTAATATCTAAAACACCTTCTACCAATCAAAGGTACACTATGCAGCTTATGAGTGTATTTATTCTAGCATACATAGCGTAGCTAGTAACTTAAGAAGTTTAGGTGTGGATGTTATTTGATAGAGTAAATTAGAGTCGACTATTCTTCTGTTAGCTTTCAGTTAGACCATTATACAATTCTACATATATATTTTCTAGTCAATGTTTATCTTTTGTAAAAACTATATGATGATATATAACTATGCTACAAATTAGTGCATACCACTAATGCTTAATGCATGGTTCATACATTCTCATGCTATTGAAGTTGAAGAGATTGCAGAAGCACTTGAAGGAGATCTTAAGGATTGTCCCGAAATGTTTAAGAGGTTGGTAAGTGATGCAGAGAAACCTTTGTATGATGGTTGCACTAAATTCACAAGATTGTCTGCGGTATTAAAGTTGTACAACTTAAAGGCGGGCAATGGATGGTCGGATAAAAGTTTCACAGAGTTATTAGCCCTTTTGAAAGATATGCTTCATGAGGATAATGTTCTTCCCAATCGAACATATGAGACCAAAAAGATGTTGTGCTCTATTGGCATGAGCTATGATAAGATACATGCATGTCCAAACGATTGCGTTTTGTTTCGAAATGAGTATGCATCGTTAAATGAGTGTCCTAAATGCGGTGTCTCGCGATATAAGAACAAGTTGTCTCCAGCAAAAGTCTTGTGGTATTTTCCTGTTATTCCGAGATTTAGACGCATGTTTCATAGTGAAACCGATTCAAGACACTTGACCTGGCATGCAGATGAAAGAATTATAGATGGAAAGTATCGACATCCGGCAGATTCACCATAGTGGTTGAAAATTGATAATGATTATCCTGAATTTGGAGAAGAATCAAGAAACCTTCGCTTGGCATTATCTACTGATGGAATGAACCCACACGGTATCCAGAGTATCTCACACAGTACATGGCCTGTGATTATTATGATTTATAACCTACCTCTATGGCTATGTATGAAGCGTAAGTACATGATGTTGTCTATGTTGATTTCTGGACCTAAACAACCAGGGAATGACATAGACGTGTACTTGAAGCCCTTAATCGAAGATTTAAAGATTTTGTGGGAGACCGGTGTGGAGGTTTATGATGGATATAAGAAAGAAAGTTTCAACTTGAGGGCGATGTTGTTTGGCACAATTAATGATTTTCCAGCATACGAAAATCTATCAGGGTATAGCATAAAAGGTCAATGTGCGTGTCCTATTTGTGAAGATAAAACAGATTGGAAGCGCTTGGAGTTTGGTCAGAAGAATGTCTTTCTCGGTCATCGGAGATTCTTAAATTCAAATCATCACTACCGTGGATGGAGAAAGGCGTTCAATGGAGAGACAGAACAAGGCAGAGCTCCACCTATATTGACGGGTGATCAAATTTTTGAAAAGGTGAAAGATTTGGATACTCAGTTTGGCAAGCCTTTTGCCCACACACTTGTCAAAAGTGGGTGGAAGAAGAGGTCAGTTTTTTTTGAATTTCCGTATTGGAAGTCCTTGTATGTGAGACATTTTCTTGATGTTATGCATATTGAAAAAAATGTATTTGAAAGTGTTATTGGCACGTTACTCAATATACAAGGAAAGTCTAAGGATGGCCTTAAGGCAAGAAAGGACTTGATAGCGATGGTTATAAGAACTGAACTAGGACCCTTGAAGAAAGGAAAACGAACATATCTACAGCCTGCTTCTTATACTCTATCTAGAAAGGAGAAAAAAACATTGTGTAAGTTTCTAAGTGAAGTTAAAGTTCCAGAAGGGTACTCTTCAGATATTAGAAGACTTGTGTCTATGAAAGACCTCAAGTTAAAGAGTTTAAAGACCCATGATTTCCATGTTATAATGGAACATTTTCTCCCAATAGGTATACGTTTTATTCTTCCAGAAAAAGTAAGAAGCTCTATAACTAAGTTGTGTTCTTTCTTCAAGTCAATTTGCAGTAAGGTGATCGATCCTGCGATCTTACCAATGTTGCAAAAAGAAATCGTTATTACTTTGTGTGAGCTTGAAATGTTTTTTCCTCCATCATTTTTTGACATAATGGTACATCTAGTTGTTCATCTTGTGAGAGAGACACAATTGTGTGGACCAGCTTATATGAGATGGATGTACCCTGTTGAACGTTATATGAAAATATTAAAAGGGTACGTGAAGAACCGAAGTCGACCAGAAGGTTGTATGGTTGAAAGATACATTGTTGAAGAAGCGATTGAGTTTTGTACTGAATATTTGTCTAATGTTCAGTCAATCGGACTCCCCAAGTCTCAGCTTGTCGAAAAGAAAGAAGGAAAAAATCTAATTGGAAATAAAATCGTGGCAGTATCAAGGGTCGAACGGGATCAAGTGCATTTGTATGTTCTACACAATGAGAATGAGGTTGAGCCGTATGTTGAAATTCACAAGGATGTTCTCCGAGGTTTAAATCCCAATAGAAATCAAAATTGGATAGTACGAGAGCACAATCGATGTTTTATACCTTGGTTTAAGGATCATATTTATTCAAAGTATTATTCAGATCCCGCTTCAATAACAGAAAGGTTGAGATGCTTAGCATATGGTCTAAGTTTCCATGTTTTTTCTTATAGCGCATACGCGATTAATGGATACACATTTTATACCAAACAACAAGATGATAAAAGTACTATGTAGAATAGTGGTGTCACCGTGGTAGCTGAAGTAATGCACATATCAAGTGTGAAGGACTTAAACCCCAAATTTGCAAATCTGTCGTATTTTGGTGTTATCGAGCGCATTTGGGTGTTTGATTATGAGAAGTTTCAGATTCCTATATTTGGTTGCAAGTGGGTTGAAAATAATAACGGCATTCGAATGGATAAGTCAGGATTTTTGCAAGTGGATCTTAATAGGGTGGGATACAAAGATGAGTCTTTTGTTCTAGCCTCTCAAGCTAGACAAGTGTTCTATGTCAATGATCCGAAAAGTACGAAATGGTCTATAGTTCTTTTTTCCAACAAAGTAATTGATGAAAACACTAGAGATCAAGGTGATATTGATGTTGAGATTGAATCGTTTACCAAAAATGATCAAGATGAGAATATTATATCAAATGATTCATATATTAGAAATGATCATAATGAGGGTATTTGGATCAATCCAACCGTCCGTGTTGTTAAGAGACATGTAGAACATATTCCAACCAAGAAAAGAAAGAGAACTTAGTGAAAAAGGTACAGGTCAAATGATTTTAATTATTTTCTTTATTACAGGTAAAATGGCTTTTATGATTTTCATTGTTTTTATATTTGTCATCTGATTTTAATTGTTTTCTTTATTACAGGTAAAATGGCTATTATGAAGTCAATCATTCGTGCAAGCTGTAGCACCTCAAATTTGCACCTCCCGTTTGTATATACATTTCATTTTTAGGTCATTAACATTGCATTGTCATTGCATAGTTCATTACATCTCATCAGGCAAGACTGGTCAGGGAATTCAACTGTGCAAGGCAACAAGAGCATTCTCCATGAGATCAAAGCCCTAGGGTTGGTACAATTAGTTCATGTAACCCAAGGATCATTTTGAAGTGATTTGGCCAAGAGTTGAAGGCTCAGAGCTCATCAATCCATGTGCAAATTATCTGAAACCCTAAAAAGTCAACAGAAGTCAACTGTCAGTTCAACTATGGATTTGGAGGTGGGAAATGGTTAGAGATGCCTCATTCATGTGTAAACAAGTCTCATTTGACATGTCAAACATCAACATTGAAGAATTTGAAGTCAGGTCAAGACTTTCCAAAAATAGCAAGTGACTTGTAATTTGAACTTTCCAAAAATGGCAAGGTTTTGGACCAACTTCAACTCAAGATTACATCATCAAGAAAGCTTCAAATGAAATTTTGTCCAACATGAAAGTTGAAGATCTTTCTCTCCCATTTCCAAGATCATGGATTTCTCATGTGTGGTTAAGGAGATATGATCAAAACATGGCAAAGTGTACTTGAAGATTCAAATGTGCATAACTTTCAAACCAAAACTCCAATTTGAGTGGTTCTTTTTGCACATTGATTCTTGTAACATGTATTTTCCAAGCATACAATCATTTGGCATGAAATCTCATTTGCATGGCATTGGCTCATTCATGAAGATTTTGGGAAGAAATTTCATAAACTCATTTTGGTTGAATATATGCATACAATATCACTTCCAAAGCTTGCATGAACACATTTTAAGTGGATTTTGGCCTTGCACATGCACTGTTCACGTGCATGAGGGTGCATGGAGCATAAAATTGATTTTTTGCATTCACACCACCAAGTCCCTAATCTCATTTGCAATTGCTTAAACCATTGCCTAAACATGATTAGCATGGACTATATAGCCTTAATCCTAACTGTTTTCATCACATTTTACCAATTCTAGATCTAGATTTCACAAAATTCTCAAAATTTTCTCTCACTTTTTTCTCCAAAATTCTTCAAACACTAGCACTTTTCCTTGATCCTTTCATCATCCTGAGATATTATTGAACATATTTGGACCAAAATTCAGAAGAAATCGTGGCTGTTTTGTTCATGAGCAAGGTGTGAAGCATCCATGGTGATCGCGACTTTATGAGTCGAATTTAGGGTACAAACTGCAAGTGCACAGTTCTATCGCGTAGTTTTAAAAGATATCGATCCCACAGGGACTTATGAATCGATATACCGTTATCTAAGGTTACTTCGTAAAGCTAAGGCAGGTAATACTTTGATTGTTTGGGGGAAAGCTAAAAACTAAACTAAGATCTAGATTAAATATTAATAAAGCGGATATCGGTATGTAGTTCGTCGTAATTAGGGAATCAATCCTTTGTCGGTCTCTCGGTTTTAAAATAAATCTTTTCAGTTGACTTTATTGATTAAAAGTTTTATCTCAAACTCTCGCTCTGTTGAATAAACCATGATTTTATGTTAATGTAGCTGTCACTTATAATTAAGTCAAAAAACCATTTTTTGAAAGCAATACAGTCCATAGAAACTCTTTTCAAGAAAACACTGACCGTTTAAACACCCTTATCTCAAACTCTCGCTCTGTTGACTTAGGTTATATAATTAAATTCGAATGCTTAACTCTCGTCCTCACATTCAATCTTTAAAAATACTTTTTGGAAAAGATCGGAATTTAATTAACTCTAAAACTTGCTCTCGCCCTGATCTAGAATTAATGTCTAATTTACACTGTCCAGTTAAAACCTCAAACTCTCGCTCTATTGACTTTAACTTCTTTATGTCTTTTACTTTCGTAAAAACCTTTGTTATTAAACCTGTAAATTGAGACCGTAAAAAGAGTGATTTTAATTTTAAATTAGATTAAACCGACTTAGTTTTGATTCCTTATTCCGCTTACTTTACATACCGATATCTAAGCGAATTAGCCAGACATGCTAAACAAACTAAAATACTTATCATGCATAAACAGACTCATCCCAGGCAAATAATATAAATAAATAATAAAACAAGGCATTAAATAATAATTAAAGAACCTGAATGAGTTAAACAATAGTCTTGAACACTCCACCACAAGCCGGTAGGATTTGTTCTTGGATTCTTCAATTAAACAGAAATTAAAACGAAGGAAATAAAAATTAGATTCTAACGTAAGGTTAGATCCGGTAAAAAGGTACACAATAGTTTTCGGTGTAGAAACTATTGCGCGAAAAGAATTAACTAAATGCTAAAAAGGAAAATAGAAATTGCAAGGGAAATAGTGTAGAACTCGTAAAAATAATAAAGAAACAATAATGCTTAAGTTGCTGGAAAAGAAAATGTGCAAAAGCGAAAACGGCAAAGGAAAAAATGTGGAAAAGCTTCGGAACCCTTTTTGGTTTTGCAAGTGGCTATTTATATATGCTTGAGTAACCGCTTCCGCTGCCAAAAAGGTCTTCAACGTGCATAAAAGCATGGCGTGGATATAGGGCTCAACACTCCCTCAACGCTCAACGTCTCTGAGGCGTTCCTTGCGCCAAAAATGTAGGGGAATGGTGTGACGTTCGTCACACCATGTGTGACGTCCGTCACAGGAGGGTGCAAGGCGTGACGCTCGTCACGCCCTCTGTGACGTCCGTCACATGCACGGCACCTGCGTTTTGTGCTTTGGGCTGGGCTTTGACATTTGGTTCATTTTCTCTCCTTTTTGCACCTCCTTTTCTTCCATTTTTACTTGTGCTTCAAAATAAGCCACCTCAGACAAATAGGGAGAAAATACCGCGTAATATCTAATAAAATGAAGTGAACTGAAATAAATAATAATAAAATTTAATTGAATTAAGTCCCAAAATATGATATAATTTCGTGTTATCACATGGCAAGTGAAGATTGAGCAAGATTCGTGTGCATTCAAGCTTCCAGTTCATCATCATTTACTTCCATAAGCACATTGGAGAAGGATTGGAGCATCAAGAGCTTTGGAAACACATGAATCCAGTTGCTGTTCATCAAGAGGTTACTTTTTCGACCTCTTTAATCCTCAAAATTGTTGTGATATTCTTGTAGTTCATTGTATGCTGAGCAATCTGAGCTTTGAATCAAGTAAATGATGCTATATCCATGAAGATCCATGTGATTCAAGTTTTGATGTAGATTTGTAATTCCTTCGATCCAAGCATATTTTGATGTTTTTGCATGAATGATTTGTGGATTCTTGATGTATGATGCCTATTGATTCGAATGCTGTGTTTGATTTTCATTTCTGGAGCATTTGAATTTTTCTGGAAAATTCTGGATGAAGATCTTCATGATCTTCATCGTGTTCATATCGTTTCCAGCATGCCTGCAGTTTTTGCTACGGATTTTTTTAGGTTAGTTGCGGATTTGCTTTGGCCACGCTTTTGGATCCTTTTGACCACGCTTTTCTGTTGCCATGCATGTGATAGCCTAGGGTTGGTGGCTGATTGGTCCACGTTTCATTCAGCGCGCGCCTTGCATATTCAAATATGCGCCTGGTTCGATTCCAGGCTGTGACCATTCTATCCATGCTTCACATGATTTTTTATTTCTTTCTCAACTTCAAAAATTCACAACAATTTGAAAATCAATCCAAATTCATCCCAATTTTTTGCATCATGATCCTCATTCTATCTAGTTTTTTGTGGTTATTGAAATGCAAGTTGTGCCTGGCCTGGAAAATATTTTGTCTAAGGAGTTTGAACATGTATCCATTTTATACCTTGCCTTGCTATATCATTTGTGAAATGCTGGATTTTGATCCAATGAATGTGAAATTTTGCATTCTATAACTAGACATATTGCTGGACATTTTGGTGTTGATTTGGTATTTTTATCAATTGTCATTTCTGTTTTATGATCATGTTAAGTTGGTGTGACAATTTGTGTCACACATGTGATTGTCTGTTTTATGCTATGTGTTTACCATGCCAAATGATCTCCAATTGTCCTGATTTTTTGTATGATGATCTTGTTAGATGTCTTGAATATGCTTGATTTTTGTTGGAATTATTTGCACCACTTCTGATTTAATTGAGATTTTTCATTTTGGTTGGTCACATTTGAGCTTTAAAATTGTCTTGAACTTCACTTGATCGTGAAATGAATTTGGTGATTGGTATTGATGTGAGACCTTTTGGAATGTGTCAAGATGTGATTAAAGTTGATTCATGTTAAATTTCATGTTCTGTTTTAAATGTTTGACCCTCTTTTGACCCTAGGCTTTGACCTAGTGGTTTGGACTCACTGTTTGGATTATGGATTTCAGGTTCAAAGGCACATTGCCATGATTGGAGTGGCTCATTCATTTGAGTTGATTAATTGAGTGATGATGATTAACATGGTGTTGTTTTGTAGGTTGAAGCCAATTCACTTGTGCCTTATGGCTTGCACATTGTTGCCTGATGCTTTGTCTATCTGTCTGACTGTTAATGTCTGTTGTCTGTCTGTTTATTTGAACTATGTACTGATTAGTTTAGATTTTTCACAGGTACTTAAGTGGCTTTGAGTTCTTTTGAACTTGCTTTTGCTTTGCTTGGTTGCTTAACCATTGAGGTATAACTCTTCTGACTTCATGTAGTCTGGAAGACATGTCCTGTTACTTGGGCAGGCACCTGTCTGAAGTCCTCCTTAAGAGGCAATGCTTGTGAATGTTTACTTTTGTGCCAAGCAGGAAAAGACCTCTTAAGAGGCAATTGGCAGATAAAAGAGATGTGTAATCCATCTCCTGCTACTCAGTGTGTCATTCACTTTGCTCACACACCATTGTGTTGATGCATTGTGGATAATAGCCCAATATCTTTGTTGTGTCAGTCATGTGGAGAAGAGTTCATACTTTCTAAACTCCCACACTTTCATTTGTCTGAAGCTCTCCCAGGCC
Source organism: Lathyrus oleraceus (assembly GCF_024323335.1). Classification (NCBI taxonomy): domain Eukaryota; kingdom Viridiplantae; phylum Streptophyta; class Magnoliopsida; order Fabales; family Fabaceae; genus Lathyrus; species Lathyrus oleraceus. The sequence continues at coordinate 426,154,658 of NC_066584.1, read as the reverse complement.
AGGGATAAGAGCTGTGAGGTCTTACCCTCACTTCCCATTTCATCTGCTTCACCCTAACTCTCAATGTTAGGGTTAAGAGCTAACCACACCCCATTCCAGTTGGCTTGCTTTTGCAGCCTAGCCTTGTATGAGCCAAATTATGTGCATATAGTGTGTGTGCTTGCTTTATTGTGCTTGTATGTGTTTGACTGTGCTGTTTAGGATAGCTTGCTCCCTGTGCAAGTTAGATAGAAACCTTAACTTAGGGATCGTATGCATGATAACTTCTAGGCTCGAGTCGTAGTCCCCCTAGTAGTTTGTGTCTCCCTTTGTATCTGGTTAGGCTAGTCCTTTTTCCCTGTTCAGGGGAACTACGTCGCCCTGATCCTCATACCAGATGAGGTACGTAGGCAGGAGATGAGCTGATCTCTCCGGGCGCCCTTTTTCTTTTTTAACCCCTTTGTGTGTGTCGGAGTCTGACATAAGTCCAGCGATTGGCAGTTGGTTTCCTGTGTGTGTTTGTTAGTTCGGAGTCTGATGTAAGTCCAGCGATTGGCATTCGGTTTCCAGGTTTGCCTGTTGGTTTGGAGTCTGACGTAAGTCCAGCGATTGGCAGTCGGTTTCCTGTTTGTGTTTTGTTTGGCGTGCGTTAGCCGAGCTACGAGTGCTCTGATTCTTCTTTGGTCAGAGAAGATACGTATGCATAGGATGCGACATCCTAGCGAGCACGTTTCCCCTGTCCCGAACTACGTCGACTCTGATGTCTGTGCTTGACAGACTACGTAGGCCCAGGATGTGATATCCTGCCGAATCCTCTTCTTCCGTTTCTTTTGTCTTCCTGTGTTTCCTTCCAGCCTTGTGTGGTGTTTGATCAGTGTTTAGCAACCTTATCCTTTTCTTTTGTGCGTGGATCCCTGTCGCATCACGCGAAAAACCGGCGGGAAAAGAAAGAAACAACAGAGCCGCCACCGTGCGTTATTTATCCCAAAAGAGGGAAAGGAAACGCTCAGAGTAAACCTGGAAAAGACATGGTCTCGCGACCAAAGAGGATGGGTTCGGGAGTCGGTTATGCGAAGGGAAGGTATTAGCACCCCTACGCATCCGTAGTACTCGACGGGATCCACGCACAATAGGAAGGAAAATGGTTGCTAAAACACTGCTCAAACACACACACGCACTGGCTGAAAGAGACACAAGAAAACTGACAAGACAGACTCGGCAGGATGTCGCATCCTGGGCCTACTTAATCTATCAGGCATAGACATCAGAGTCAAAGTAGTTCGGACTGGGGAAACAACACATGCTCGCTAGGATATCGCATCCTATGCATACGTATCTCCTTGGACGAAAGAAGAATCAGAGCATTCGTAGCTCGGCTGACACGCACACAAACACAAACAGGCAAAGGCAAACGTGGAGCCTGAATGCCAATCACTGGACTTACATCAGCATCCGAACCAGAACACACGCACACTGGAACCCAAATGCCACTCGATGGACTTACATCAGCTTCCAAGCACACAACAAGACAAAAACAAAGACACAGGCGCCCGGAGAGATCTGCTCATCTCCTGCCTACGTACCTCATCTGGTATGAGGATCAGGGCGACGTAGTTCCCCTACAGAGGGATAAAGGACTAGCCTAACCAGATAACAGAGGGAGACACAACTAGGGAGACTACGACTCGAGCCTAGATGTTATCATGCAAATCATCCCTAAGTTAAGGTTTCTAGCTAACTGGCACAGGGAGCCAGCCTATCCTAAACATGACTTGCACAGGAAGCAAGCCACACACACACTTAACTTGCACAGGAAGCAAGCCAAGCAAAACCTAACTTGCACAGGAAGCAAGTCTAAACTAAACCTAACTTGCACAGGAAGCAAGTCAAACAAACATACAAGCACAGGTAGCACACACTATACACAAGCAAGTGGCTCAAACAAGGGTTAGGTTTTAGTCGAGGGGTCATATCAACCTCAACAAACAAACCTCTGGAACTGGGTGAATGTGCTCTTAACCTTGCCATTGAGGGGCTAAGGTGAAGCAGATGAAAGGTGAGTGAAGATAAGACTTCACAGCTCTTATCCCTGGCCTGGGAGAGCTTAAGACAAGAATGTGTGGGTTCAGAAAGTGGGAACCCTTCTACACATTTGATACTGACTCAACTGTGCAATTGCACAAGATCTTGGGTTTTTATCTGTAATGCATCAACACAGTGGTGTGAGCAAAATAGAAGACACACTGAATAGCAGGGGATAGGTTGCTTATCCCTTGGTTCTGCCAATTGCCTCTTCACTTAGGAGGTCTTTGACTCTATGCAAGGACAAAGTTAAACATCCACAAACATTGCCTCTTAAGGAGGACTTCAGACAGTTGCCTGACCAAGTAACAGGCCAGGTCTTCCAGACTACATGAAGATGAGAAATATACCTCAATGCAAATTGCTTATACAAGCAAAGCAAAGCAAAAGTTCACAAGGAACTGAGCAACTAAAGTACCTGGAACCAGTCAAGCACAGTTAGTATACAAGTCAAAGTTAAATCAAAATGAAACAGATATCAACCAGTCAACACAAGCAAGTGAATGTGCAAGGCACAAGGCTTAGGGCATGTGAGCCAAGCCACCTACAAAACAAAGAAGTTAAACAATGATATTCAAGCAAGCTCAATCAAAAAGAATTGGTCTCATTGGTCATTTGTTGGTCAACCTGAAAACATGAACTCAAAGGTGAGTAACAGGACCACTAGGGCAAGCCTAGGGTCAAAAATGAATGAGAAAGCCAAAACAGCAAGCAATGTCCAATCAAAATCAAACTCAAACATTTAAGAAGCAAACCCAATTGGTTTCATGTTCATATCATGCATCATCATCATTTCATAAGCAAAAGAAGTCAAAGCATGGCAAATGAGAGCTCATAGAGGTCAACAGAAAGACTTGCATCAAAAGCAATCTTAAACATTTCCAAAAATCACCAAATAAATCATGATCAATCACAACCCACAGCATGGTAAGCATGTCAAATTTCATCTCATTTGGACAAGTGGAAGGCAGTCAATGAAAATCAGAAAGTCAAAGCAATTTTGAACATGCTCAAAGAAGTCAACCAAACATGCATCAACTTAGAAAACTCATAAGTCAGAGATGGTGTATGATAAATGAATGGGACTAAAACCATGGCAAAGATGAGGATGTCTAGTTATCTCATGTAAAATTTCATGTCCATCTAATAAAGTATGAGAATTTCACAAATGAAATGGGAACATGTGTCACCAAAAGTCAACATATGACTAAACAGGGGAGAAAATCTCAAACAATTAGGAAATGCCACAAATAATTCCAAGAAAATTCACATGTAAACTAGACATACAAGAGTAGGTTCATGCAAAAAATCAGATCAATTGGAGGTCAAGAAGCATGGGTACAAAAATCAACAAGTTGCACATCAATGGTGTGACACAAATTGTCACACCCTACTTCAAAAATTCACAACTCTCAAACCACATAAGATAAATTCACAAACTCTACACCAAAATCACCATGAGTGTGTCTAGTTTAAGCACAAAAAAATTGGGAGCCATTGGATGAAGCATCATCATTTCACAAATGTTTTGGCAAAGTGTACAAAATATGCATACATGAACAAAACCCTAATGCCATTTAAAATCTGCTCATCCAAAAAATCAGCAAAAATCATGATAAAAAACTAGGGATCATGATGAAGATGATGCAAAAATTCCCATGAGAATTGGATTTAAAATGAACAAGTTATGATTTTTGCAAGATGAGCATACAAATGAAATAAAAATAAGAAATTAAATGAATTAAAATGGATTAATTAGACCGGGAATGGCAAAGCTGTAATTTTGGGAGTCACTTATCCAAACGATGTCGTTTTGGACGCTGGAACGGAATGTTCCTATTGGCTGAGGCAATGAAAACGTGAAAGCTCATGCAAAGCACATTCAAATGAAGAAAATCTGGAAATTTGGCTAGGGTTCGCTACAGTACCTATCATCATCTTCTTCAAAATCGTGAAGAACAAACGTGCCCAGAAATGGCAAACCAGCATATCAATGGAAACGGCAAACAACACACATTATGAATTCAACAAACATTAACATGGAATCGAGCCACATAGCATGCATCATACAAAACAAGTTTGAATCATCAAATTTCCACTCAACATTCCTTTCAAAATACAACACCATTTTTAGCCATTCAAAGCTCATAATGATCGGGGAAAGGTGATCTACAAAGTGTGTATCATGGTTTTGCAAAAGGTGAGAGTCGAAATTTTACCAAATTGGAAGAGCAATGTCGATTCGGTTGTTATTTGGTGTTCTTGGCCCGAAACAGATGCTCCAAAGGTCTTCAAATGATGAATGATGAAGAATGTTTGGCTTGAAATGGCTTGGTTTGGCTCTAAATAGCTTCTGCCATTAATGAAGCTCTTCCAAAACAGTCCATGAACATGGCTTTACAGCTGCAGAATGATGGTTGAAACAGGTTCACAATGTTGTATGGATGTTGTTTTAGGCAAGGCAAGGCTTAGTCTCTTTGAGAATTTTGGCAGATTTTGGAAAATGCACAAAATGAGGTTTTTTTTTTAGAGAATGAAATGAAATCTGAGTGTTTGATGCTGCCACTAGGGTTCTCATTTGACAGAAAATGATGAATAAAATCTGCTGTTTTTGTGGTACAAATCATGGTCCATGAAAATGTGGGATAGAGTGGTTGAAAGTTGTACTTTTGGCCAATTTTCAAGCAAGTAGGGAATGGCTACATGTACTGCACAAGAATGGGCCTCCAACAAGTTTTAAATGCATTTTCAGAACATGTTTGATTGGTAGAATTGGTTAGAAATGATTATCTTGAAAAGTCAAAATTCAACTCACTTGAAATTAGTGAAGGCAAGTCCAAAAATGCCATTTTGCATGGTGATGTTTTGGTACATGAAAATTACATTTTTGGAAAGAGGGGATCAAATGTGACTTGTAGGAAAAAACCCCACCCAAATTGGCCAAATGGTTCGAGAGATATGGCCTTTTGAAGTTCAAGAATTTTTGAAAACGATTCGATCATAACTTGCCAACCATACATGGGAATTGAGTGTTCTTGGACTTTTTGGAAATGGGAGAACAAGATCTTCAACTTTCATGTTGGGCAAAAATTCATTTGAAGCTTGTATCATGATGTAAGTTTGAGGATCAAGACTTTCCATTTTTGGTAAGTTTCAGTTACAGGTCCAGTTTCCATTTTTGGAAATTTCTGATCTGGCTTCAAATTCTTCCATGATGGTGTTTGCCATGATATATGAGGACTATATGAACATGAATGAGACCTCTCAAACCAAATCCAACCATCAAATCACTGATTAAATGGACAGTTGACCAACAGTTGACTTTTAGGGTTTCTGACTGATTATGCATTGACTGATGACTTCTGAACATCCAATCCTTGACCTAAACACTTCAAATGGATCCCCAAGTCATGTGAACATGATGGACCAACCCTAGGGCCTTGGCTCCTTGAGAATTGTGCTTGCTTGCTTGGTTGACTGATCTCCTGATCAGTTTGACCTAATTTCTCGATTGGCTTGCACTTGAGGCAAATGGGACAATGCAATGCTATACAGTGGACCATGTTATGCTATGACCTAATATGAGAATGTATGTACAATGATAGGTGCAAATTTGAGGTGCTACAGCTGCCCCTATTCAATCAGCTGGGAACCCGAATGGATGAGAGCAACGGCTGTCAGACTTTCAGGGTAAACAGGGATTGAATACCAAGAACCGAGAAATTTGCACTCTGCTGGATATGATACAAGAAGAACCACGTCATTTACTGATGACGCCTGCAATTGACATCTTCAGAAAGGCGAAACCATTTACCGATGGTTAGAAACTGGTAACTTGATATTTACCGATATCAACTTCAGCAAGACCATTTACCGATGGCTGCTGGGAAACAACTCTGATGTAAAAGGAAGCAAAACCATTTACCGATGGTGGTTTCAAAGAAACTTGACATTTACCGATATCAACTTCAACTCGACCATTTACCGATGGCTACTGCAACTGGGGATCTGATATTTACCGATATCGAAGAAAACGGGGCCATTTACCGATGGCGTCTCCACTTGAGGAGGAACAAAATCTTTGTGGTGTAACCAGACAAGACGTTTACCGACGACTTCTGGGGATCTTGATTTTATCAACAAGGAAACAAAGCATGACCAGACATTTACCGATGACTGGGATGAGACTCGATGTTTACCGACATCGAAAGATGATGTTTACCGACATCAAAACAAACGACCAGACATTTACCGATGACTGGGGAACACTTTACTAAGGGAAGAAACAAATATTTGCAACTGGAAACCAGATAGGACATTTACAGATGACTCTACTGGGAATCTCTAGCTGGGGATTATCAGACATTTACCGATGACTGAGGAAAGGACTCGATTGTTTACCGACACCGAAACAATGGTGTTTACCGACACCAACAATGATGACCAGACATTTACTGATGACTGCAGAAAAGACTCGATGTTTACCGACATCGAAAGATGATGTTTACCGACATCAAAAAATAAAATGACCAGACATTTACTGATGACTGGGGAGAATACCCGATGTTTACAGACACCGAAACAATGGTGTTTACCGACACCAAAAATGGAAACACACGCGGGTGCTGGCATGACACTTACCGGTATCACAAGAACGACTTTTTAGATATGTCAAGGCAAGGTTGACCACTTGCTGGGGGTCTCACTGGGGAGAAACAAACTTTCTGTCACCAACGGGTGAGGAAATAAACCTCAGTGGGGATATCAATCCTGAATGCTGTCAAGAGCAACTGTAGCAGACTTGCTGTGCTGATGTTGAACAAAATGATCCGCCTCTGCCGGGGATACGGTCTGGTGAGGTTAACACATGAATGCATATGTTTGAATTTTTCTATGGCGTAATGCTCCATATTGAATGGGAATGCTACGCAGTTTGATGATGCGATGATCACTACATGCAAGATGCAAAAATGATGAAAAAACTCCGGCTGGGGAGCCAAAACTGATCGGGTACTCCAACTCTGCGGGGAGACTCTGCAGGGAGAGCAACGACTTCTCACTCATGTTGGAGAATAGCACTGCTGCTGGGGAAAGGTAAACTCCGCTGGGGATATCCTTCAGTCCACAGATAGGATAAATGTTGGAGATAAATTTCAATGAGTCCGCCTCACTCGGGGAGGAAATCGGCAAATACAGGCCTGCTGGGGATAGGCAATCCTTAGATCTGTTGGGGAATAGAAGGCACTATCCACAGACGTCTCCGCAGGGGAACATAGCTCTGATAGCTTCCATACTTGCTTGGGGAAAATATCTGCTGAGGAAACGTCCTCACAGATGCCAACCTGAAAAACAGCACAACAAAATGCCCCCAGGGGATACATGGACAAGATACGCTCAAGTGTCCTCAACATTCGAAATGATTTTCAAATGTTTTATCTTTTTGCACGTTATTGTGTAGCCTTCATGTTTTTATATGCGATGCTTATCAAAAAAATTCGGACATTTTTGCAAACAAAACAGTAAAAATAAAAACAAAAGAGCTATTTATCTGAATAACGACTTTTATTGGTTGAAAATGTGCCTGAAAAGGCAAATACATTGGGAGGCAATTCCTAGAAAGAGGTAATTGCGCACAAAAGGAAAGATCTATTCTAATGGCAATGTGAACACGGCATCCACTATTTCCCAATTCTGTTATAACTCACAGATCATCAGTTTTCCTCCCGACTCCTTGCTTTCTGAGAAGAATGACTGGACGGATTACATCTTTCGAGATGGCAGACAACAAAGCTTGATGAAGTACAGACAACTCAGACTGTAGTCTTCGCTTTAATCCCTCTTTTGGCTGGATCGCCCTTTCGGGTTTTCAATCCACCGGGATACCCATTTTTTGCCTAAGCCGCCCTTGCGGGTTTTCGACTTACCGGGTGTACAAATTTTTTTCATTTTTATCCCTAATTTTTGCCCGAACCTTTTTTTTCTGTTTTTTGGTTCGCCGGGATGCCCATTTTTTGCCTGGACTCTTTTCCTCTTTTTGTCCAGCGGGTCAATTTATGCGAAGTATTTTTTGACTACATCTGAGTTAACAGGAGACGGAAAATCTTCACCATCCATAGTTGTAAGCATCAAGGCTCCACCGGAGAAGACCTTCTTCACAACATACGGACCTTCATAATTAGGAGTCCACTTGCCCCTGTTATCTGCACCGGGAGGGAGGATCCTCTTCAAAACTAGATCACCGATCTGATAGCTTCGAGGACGCACTTTCTGATCAAAGGCTCGCTTCATCCTTCGCTGATACAACTGTCCATGACATACAGCTGCTAGCCGTCTCTCCTCGATAAGGCTCAACTCGTTAAACCTTGTTCGAATCCACTCGGCTTCGTCCAGCTTGACATCCAATAAAACTCTCAGAGAAGGAATCTCCACTTCAACAGGTAAGACAGCTTCCATACCATACACAAGGGAGTAAGGGGTTGCCCCGGTCGACGTACGTACTGAGGTACGGTACCCATGCAAAGCGAAAGGCAGCATCTCATGCCAATCCTTGTACGTAACGACCATCTTCTGCACAATCTTCTTGATATTCTTGTTCGCCGCTTCTACAGCACCATTCATCTTCGGTCTGTAAGGAGAAGAATTGTGATGTTCAATCTTGAAATCTTTACAAAGCTCTTTCATCATCTTGTTGTTGAGATTCGAACCATTGTCAGTGATGATTCTCTCAGGAACTCCATAACGACAGATGATTTCTTTCTTGATGAACCGGGTAACCACTTGTTTGGTAACGTTAGCATAGGAAGCTGCTTCCACCCATTTGGTGAAATAGTCAATCGCAACCAAGATGAAGCGATGTCCATTCGAAGCAGTGGGCTCAATCTTCCCAATCATATCAATGCCCCACATGGCAAACGGCCAAGGCGAATTCATGACATTCAGAGGGCTTGGTGGTACATGCACCTTATCAGCATAAATTTGACACTTATGGCACTTCCGAGCATACTTGAAACAATCGGATTCCATAGTCATCCAGTAATAACCCGCTCTCAACAATTTCTTAGCCATTGCATGTCCGCCGGCATGAGTACCGAAGGAACCTTCATGAACTTCCTGCATTAACATGTCTGCCTCGGGTCTGTCCACGCATCTGAGCAAGACCATGTCAAAGTTTCTCTTATACAACACATCATCCTGATTCAAATAGAAGCTTCCAGCTAGCCTCCTCAGGGTTTTCTTGTCATTCTTCGACGCACCTTCAGGATACTCCTGAGTCTTGAGGAAGTTCTTGATGTCATAATACCACGGCTTCTCATCACCCACAACAGACTCGGCTGCAAACACATACGCAGGCCTCTCGAGTCGATTCACCGCAACATGTGGCACATGATTCCACCAATGAACTTTGATCATAGACGACAAAGTAGCCAAGGCATCAGCCATCTGATTCTCATCCCGGGGGACATGATACAACTTCACCTTCTTGAAGAACGTCAGTATTCTTCTGGTGTAATCTCTATACGGAATCAAATGCGGCTGATTCGTATTCCAATCTCCATTGACTTGATTGACCACTAGAGCGGAATCTCCATATATATCAAGAGTTTTGATCCTCAGATCAATGGCTTCTTCTATCCCCATGATACAAGCCTCATACTCAGCTTCGTTGTTGGTGACGTCAAACGTCAATCTGGCAGAAAAAGGTATATGAGCACCTTTAGGATTGATCAGCACTGCCCCAACACCGTTACCGTTCATATTCACAGCCCCATCAAACATCAGTGTCCACTTGTCATCCGGATCCGGTCCTTCCTCGACAAGAGGCTCTTCGCAATCTTTCATCTTAAGATACATGATGTCTTCATCAGGGAATTCAAACATCATAGGCTGATAATCTTCAATCGGTTGCTCGGCGAGGTAGTCTGACAGAATACTACCTTTGATGGCCTTTTGTGACGTGTACTGAATATCATATTCTGTTAGAATCATCTGCCAACGAGCAACGCGTCCGGTGAGAGTTGGTTTCTCAAAGATGTACTTCACTGGATCCATCTTAGAAATCAATAAGGTAGTATGGTTCAACATATACTGCCTCAGTCGGCGAGCAGCCCAGGCCAAAGCACAGCAAGTTTTCTCGAGCAGTGAATATCTTGTTTCACAGTCGGTAAACTTTTTGCTAAGGTAGTATATGGCATGCTCTTTTCGACCAGACTCGTCATGCTGTCCCAATACACACCCCATCGAGTTCTCAGTCACTGACAGGTACATTATCAGAGGTCTCCCTGGAACTGGAGGTATAAGGATTTGAGGTTCCTGTAAATACTCTTTAATCTTGTCAAAAGCGTTCTGACAGTCATCATTCCACTTGATCGCTTGATTCTTTCTAAGCAGTTTGAAAATTGGTTCACATGTGGCAGTTAGGTGAGATATGAACCTTGCAATGTAGTTCAACCTCCCTAAAAACCCACGGACTTGCTTCTCCGTTTTCGGTTCAGGCATCTCTTGAATAGCTTTGACTTTTGCTGGATCAACCTCAATCCCTTTCTCACTGACAATGAAGCCTAAAAGCTTCCCTGATCTCACCCCAAACGTACACTTGTTCGGATTCAACCTCAGCTTGAACTTTCTCAACCGGTCAAACAGCTTCTGCAAATTAACCAGGTGCTCCTCTTCTGTCTGCGACTTCGCAATCATATCATCTACGTACACTTCAATTTCTTTGTGCATCATGTCATGAAAAAGAGTCGTCATTGCCCTCTGATAGGTAGCACCAGCATTCTTTAGCCCAAATGGCATCACCTTATAGCAGAACGTGCCCCAAGGTGTAATGAATGTCGTCTTTTCCATGTCCTCTGGCGCCATCTTGATCTGATTATATCCAGAGAAACCATCCATGAAAGAGAATACCGAGGATTGAGCCGTATTATCAACCAATACATCAATGTGAGGTAATGGGAAATCATCTTTCGGACTCGCTCTATTCAAATCCCGGTAATCGACACACATTCTGACTTTGCCATCCTTCTTCGGCACAGGAACGATGTTGGCCACCCATGGGGGATAACTTGTAACAGCCAAAAAACCTGCATCCCACTGCTTCTGAACCTCTTCCTTGATCTTAGTTGCCATGTCAGGACTCGTTCTACGAAGCTTCTGCTTGACCGAAGGACATCCTTCTCTAAGAGGTAATCGATGCACCACAATGTCTGTATCTAACCCAGGCATATCTTGATATGACCAGGCGAATATCTCCACATATTCTCTCAGCATCTCAATCAGCCTCCTCTTGACAGAGTCCTCTAAAGCAGCCCCAATCTTGATTTCTCTTTTGGCGTCCTCAGTACCCAAATTAACAACCTCCAACTCCTCCTGATGAGGTTGGATGACCCTTTCCTCCTGCTTCAGCAATCTGACCAATTCTGCAGGAAGTTCACAGTCTTCCTCACTCTCCTCTTCAGCTTGGTAGATGGGATTGTCGAAATCATACTGAGCCATAACAGAACTGTTCATAGTGAATGCCATAAGATCGCTTCTGCATGTTTAATGCTTTGTTTTAGAAAAAGAGTTCAATAAAGTCACAAAAAACAAAAACATTGCCATTTTTATTGTTTTTGAAAAAAGATGAAAACAAAAAATAGAAAGACAGGGATCACAAAGTTTGATTTCAAAAAATGTCCTTCATTAATGATAATCATTAAAACATGATGAGGCCCTACAATGAATCACTACGCCTTGGGCAGAACGTAGGATTTTCATGCAAAAATGACAAAAACAACAGAAAATTACTCTGTCAGAAGAGTAACTTGAACCACTTCTTCAGCCGTCCAGTTGTTGATAGACCCCCCTGGTGCACACGGGCGAACCCAGTTGTCCAAATCACAATCACTGTCACAGTCTTCACTACCGGTTGCAGAGACGTCGCCATGATTCATCAGCCCAGCGCTGGTAAAGGTACTCGGACCCGCTTGACCATTCTGCTCTGCTTGGAGAGGCTCATAACCAACGCCAAATTTGTCTTCTTTGACAGGCAAATCCACCATCTTGCCCCAGCCTTCAGCTTTGCCAGAATCAACAACCTCCTTAGCCTGCTTGTAAGAAGTAATTGAAGCACCTGGCTTCCTCTGCTCAGCGTACGCCACTTTCTCAAGAGCCACAGTCTCAAACGCCTGGCATAAGGTTTCGTGGATCTCGCCATCCACCTCAACATATTTGAACGAGGATAGATGACTCACCAGAATCTCTTCTTCACCGCACACAGTCACAATCTGACCGTTCCAGACATACTTGAGTTTTTGATGGAGAGTCGACGAGACTGCCCCTGCTGCATGAATCCATGGACGCCCCAATAAACAACTATAGGCGGGCTGGATGTCCATAACATAGAAGATGATATCGAATACCTCAGGACCTATCTTCACAGGCAAGGTAACTTCCCCACACACAGAACGTTTGGATCCGTCGAAAGCACGAACGATCAGGTCACTGGGAGTAAGCACAAACCCTTCCACATCAATCTTCTTCAGAATCTGCTTAGGCAGCACATTCAGCGACGACCCGGTGTCTACCAATACGTGAGACAACACTGCCCCCTTGCACTCCATGGTGATGTGCAAGGCTTTGTTATGGTTCCGCCCTTCAGGCGGTAAGTCCAGGTTGGTGAATCCTACACCATGCCTGGTGCTCACATTGGCCATCACACCCTCCAGTTGATTGACAGAAATCTCCTGAGGCACGTAAGCCAGATTCAACATCTTCAGCAAGGCATTACGGTGTGCCTCAGAGCACAACAACAGTGAAAGTATAGAAATCTTGGACGGAGTTTGATTCAACTGATCTACAATCTTGTAGTCACTCTTCTTGATTATCTTCATAAACTCCTCCACGTCCTTCTCAAATGACCCCTCGGGCGCTTCCTTCTGGACAGGCTCTTCCTCAACCACAGCTTGCTTACCCTTTGCTTTGGCGAGAGCCTCAGCATTATTGTCCCTCAAAGGCTGCGGTGCGAACAGACGACCGCTTCTGGTAAAACCTCCTGGACCCCCTACATTATCCACAGCCGGACCAACAGTTGCAGGAACTCTATTCGGTAAACCAATTGTCACTGGAGTTTGATTCACTGGTCTCGTCTGACTTTCAGCCCTTCTGTTACTGCGGTAAGCATTATCATACTTCCACGGCACGGCTCTACTATTCTCAACAGCCCTTCTTCCAGACGCAACGATAGTAGTTGGAGCACTGATGGTTACAGGCACGGAAATGGTAACTGGGGTACCATTTGTTGCAGGTGCACTAACGACCCTTTGTCCACGTTCTTCAGACGGTTTAAAGTAAATGGTGATAGTTGACACTGTCCCACGATCTTTTACAGCCCTACTGAATTGCAAACAACCCTCATCCATCATACCCTGGATACCGGCCCTTAACTGGTCGCAACCATTCTCAGATTCTGCACAGCCCAAACAATCCTCATCACAGCCCGAGTAGACACCCCCATTCAGCAGACGGCCCTTCACAACTAGCAGAGAAGTCTGAACATCATCAACATTAACAACCAGATCTTCAGCTTCTTTCCCCTCAATATTGTTCACTCTATGCCCACCATGCTGAGGCATAGGGTTGTTTACGACGTTAGGCACTGGAGCGAAGTTGATTGCCTTGGCATCGATCAAATCTTGGACCTTGTGCTGGAGAGCCCGACACTTCTCAGTATGATGCCCTGGTGCCCCAGAGTGAAAGTCACAACGGACGTTGGCGTCGTACCCAGGAGGCAATACTGTAGGCGGAGCCATTGTACGCAACTCAACCATCCCCAACCTGAGTAGTTCGGGCAGCAGTTCGGCGTACGACATGGGTAGCGAATCAAAACGTCGATCAGGCATCCTTTGTCTGGGCTGATACGGACGTTGCTGTTGTTGTTGTTGCGGTTGTTGAACTCTTTGTTGTTGTTGTTGACGAGGTTGAGGTGCCGGAATGGTTACTGCAGCAGCTTGACGGTATTCAATTCTGTTCTGATCTCTGCGGTGTTGAACAGCATTAGTTTCACCCTCTCTTCGACGAGGTGCCCCAGCAAACGGCTTCTTAGAAGAAGAGGAACCAGCATCTTGGATCTTCCCAGTTTTAATCAAGCTCTCAGTCCTCTCTCCACAAATGACAACATCAGAAAAACTACCGAATGGGCAGCTCCCCATCCGGTCCATAAACACACCCTGAAGAGTACCGATAAACATATCTGTCAACTCCCTCTCCAGCATAGGGGGTTGAACTCTAGCAGCCAGTTCACGCCACCTCTGGGCGTACTCCTTGAAGCTCTCTTGGATTTCTGACATAGACTCTGCAGCTGAGTCCGGCTCGGTGCCATGTCCATGTTGTGTTTGTATTGCCTCAAAAAGGCCTCACCCAGATCCCTCCAACAGCGGATAGAATCTCTCTTCAATTCCATGTACCAGTCCAAAGAAGCCCCAGATAGACTATCTTGGAAAAAATACATCCACATCTTTTCATCATCGGTATACGCAGAGATTTTTCGATAATAAGCCTGCACATGGGTGCGAGGGCAAGAAGTACCGTTGTATTTATCGAAGGACGGTGCTTTGAACTTGTAAGGGATTCTCAAACCTTCCACCAACCCCATATTGGTAACATCAAAACCGAGAGAATTCTGACATTCCATAGCTCTAATTTTCTCAGCAAGGGCATCAACTTTACGATCCCTCTCATCAACCCTTCCCAGAACGTCTTCGTCTTCACTGAGCAGAGAAAACATATCCTCTTGTCTGTCAACAATCGGAGCAGGATTACGGGCCGGGGCACGGACTGCTCTGGCATTAGCGGCATCTGGAGCAATAGGTTGACCGTTGATTCGAATACCCCCCAACTCATCACCTACAGCATAGTTGTTGATGGGTACAGCAGCAGCAACATTATTATCATTGACCGGGCCTCCCTCTGGCGGAGCATGGTTGACCGGTGGAATTGCAGCCTCTTGTCTCTGAACCATGGCTCGAAGTTCTTCTTGACCTTGTGCAACCCCTTGCATCATATTCATAAACTGGGCCATGTTAGCCTTCATCTCAGCCAACTCAGCTTGAACTTGATCCATACCTCTCTGTTGATTCAGTCTTGTTGAGTAGCGGTGCGGACGTTGATCAGCTATCCTGCCTGAACAGGAACCAAGAGTGAGAAGTCACGACCAAGAACACCTGTTATGCAAAATGATATGAGTATGGTGCTAATGATGCGTATGATGCACATGATATGTTCATTCCTCAGGCATTCAAAGAGCCTGAGTCATCCTCAAAAGATGGCAACCTGCAGCAAGAACAACACAGAAGCACAGAAACAACATACACAAGAGTGATGAGTACAAGGTGAAACCAACAACCTCATCTATATGAGTAACAGGATCATACAACAAAGTCGACAAAGAAAATCCAAACAATCGGAGTACAACAATGAATCCCATCCAACAAGCCTGGAGGTGATTCTCAACATACATATCAAAGATACAAGCTAAGACAAACGGCCTCCCGGAATGAGAGTCTTCAAGTACTGACACTGGTCTATCAACAGGTCACATTCTGAACATTCTGGCAAAAGAGTGATCTTCTCCTTCAGTTGTCGTCTAAGCTCTACCACTTCTCCTCCAAGGTGGTTCTCTGATGCCTGTCTCAAGTCTACTTCCTTCTTCAACTGGATGTCTTTATCTCTGAGTTGCTTCTCCAAGTCTCTGATCTTCTTCTGATAGCTGGCCTCAACCCTCTGCAGCCTCAAGCACTCCCGGTGTTCTGCATCTAACATGCTCTCCACCTCCTCGTAGGATCTCTTCTTGCTTCTCAGTCTGCTAGCATCTTCTTCTCGCACTCCTCTGAGTTGATGAGCCAAGTTCAACCTATCAGCTTTGGCTTTGTACAGCTCCATCTGGGTATCTTGCTCCTTCTCTCTCAAACGGCGATTCTCCATCAGGGCTTGCTTGTAGTGCTCCGCAGGCACACTCTCAGCAAGGATCAAAGGTGGTTGCTCCTGCAACGGCTCCATCCTATCGTAGGGTAACAACAAAGTTTCTACTCTCTCCTTGACCCAATCAGTGTAATCAGGCATAGCAACGGCAAACTTCTTCCCTAAGACAGATCCATCCTTCACACCAATAGACTTCCAAGCTCTTCCTATCTGCTCCAATCTATCCGGGTCACTCTGCTTCTCAAAATACACACTTTCTGCTACCTCAGCCTCAAGTGGTCTTCCCTTCATCACAAACCCCAACTGGCGGAGAGAAAGAACCGGGTTGTAATTGATGCAACCCCTAGTCCCTACGAGTGGCACATTACGGAATCCTCCACAGCTCATAATGACGTTACGCACATCCATCCGGTAAGATTGCCACCTGATATCATAGGAGGTAAGAGACATAACCCTCTGAGTCCACTTATGCGTGCTCTGAGCATCCACAAAAGGTCCACTGACTGGCAGGAGAGACAAGAACCATCTGAGCAAAAGCGGGAGACAACACCTGATAGCCCCACCCTTACCATGCCTACTGTGAATAGCATAGTAAGTGTCAGCTAACAGAGTAGGAACTGGATTTCCTCCAATGAAAATACTGACTGCAGCATAGTCAACAAAATTGGGCATACTCGGAAACAGGACGATCCCATAGATCATGACGGCCAACTGAGCATGAAAGGCTTCCCAACTTCCCTTCTCTGCTTCTTCTCTAGCTACCCTCAACAGAAACTTCAAAGGCAATCCTACAACATCCCCACTGGACTTCCAACTATCACTGACTTCCTTGATACCCAAATGGAGAGCTCTGGCAACAACTCTGAAATCAACCTCCTTGGGCACATCCAAGAAAGGAACCTGATACCGGACCGGGACACTCAGCAGAATGGAGTACTCCTCAAGAGTAGGCGCCAACTGATAATCTTGAAAGGTGAAACAATGAAGCTCTGGGTCGTAGAACTGTAGAAGAGTCTGCAACGGCACCGGATCGACTACCATCTTCAACAGTGTCAGAATATCTCCATACTGGTCAACAAACCCCTTCTGGTTACCACTGGTCATAAGGTTGCTCAACTCAATCAGAGACGTCAAAGGTTCACGGTGAAAGCTGTAGGAACAAGTCTTCCGCTTCAACTCTGGGACTGTTGCCATCTCTATCAGTGAACAAGCTCTGGAATGTACCTGAGAAATGATATGCATGCAGGGATTAGTTTTTTTTGTGTTTTCTTTTTCCCCTTTTTTTTTCTTTTTCTTTTTATTGCGTATTTTTTTTGAAAATAAACATGCTATGATGCAAATGGTGCAGACACGACTGGTTGGCTGTGTCTCTCAGAACACAGGATCAAAGCTTCGGCTTGAACTCGGAACCACAAATTCATCTGAAACCCAAAGTCATCTGAGACCCCAAACTTCTGAACCAATAGTCACCAACAGGATCACAAGTCACCAACAAGTCACCAACAAGTCACCAACTGTACCTGTAATAATGATCATTCCCTCCCCACTCACGGGTGTCATCTAGGCCAGGGTAAGGTTGAGAGAAACGCAGCATAAATAACCTTTCGCAGAACATCATCATATACACACCCGAAGTATGTAACGATAATATCCCACCAGGGTCTGAACTGCTCGTGATATCAATGTTCCGCTAAGTGGCGCAATACCACCCGCTTCCCATGAATCACTCTATTCCTAAGTATCCTAGATTTCACTCATAGCCTGGGTATTGGGCCTTTTACCTCATGTAACTCCCACCCCAACAGAGAGAAACAGACAACCAGCCAGGTGAACAGATGAATATGAATGCAAACATTAATGCAAACAATAAATGCAAACGAATAAATGCACATATGTACAAATGAATGCAATAAATAACAGCCAACAGCAACCAAAATCCTAACCTAGAGAGCGCTAGGAGAGACTCGCTTAGGGAAGATGGACCAGCATAGGTCAACTTCTCTATTGTCCCCAGCAGAGTCGCCAGCTGTCGCATCACGCGAAAAACCGGCGGGAAAAGAAAGAAACAACAGAGCCGCCACCGTGCGTTATTTATCCCAAAAGAGGGAAAGGAAACGCTCAGAGTAAACCTGGAAAAGACATGGTCTCGCGACCAAAGAGGATGGGTTCGGGAGTCGGTTATGCGAAGGGAAGGTATTAGCACCCCTACGCATCCGTAGTACTCGACGGGATCCACGCACAATAGGAAGGAAAATGGTTGCTAAAACACTGCTCAAACACACACACGCACTGGCTGAAAGAGACACAAGAAAACTGACAAGACTGACTCGGCAGGATATCGCATCCTGGGCCTACTTAGTCTATCAGGCATAGACATCAGAGTCAAAGTAGTTCGGACTGGGGAAACGACACATGCTCGCTAGGATATCGCATCCTATGCATACGTATCTCCTTGGACGAAAGAAGAATCAGAGCATTCGTAGCTCGGCTGACACGCACACAAACACAAACAGGCAAAGGCAAACGTGGAGCCTGAATGCCAATCACTGGACTTACATCAGCATCCGAACCAGAACACACGCACACTGGAACCCAAATGCCACTCGATGGACTTACATCAGCTTCCAAGCACACAACAAGACAAAAACAAAGACACAGGCGCCCGGAGAGATCTGCTCATCTCCTGCCTACGTACCTCATCTGGTATGAGGATCAGGGCGACGTAGTTCCCCTACAGAGGGATAAAGGACTAGCCTAACCAGATAACAGAGGGAGACACAACTAGGGAGACTACGACTCGAGCCTAGATGTTATCATGCAAATCATCCCTAAGTTAAGGTTTCTAGCTAACTGGCACAGGGAGCCAGCCTATCCTAAACATGACTTGCACAGGAAGCAAGCCACACACACACTTAACTTGCACAGGAAGCAAGCCAAGCAAAACCTAACTTGCACAGGAAGCAAGTCTAAACTAAACCTAACTTGCACAGGAAGCAAGTCAAACAAACATACAAGCACAGGTAGCACACACTATACACAAGCAAGTGGCTCAAACAAGGGTTAGGTTTTAGTCGAGGGGTCATATCAACCTCAACAAACAAACCTCTGGAACTGGGTGAATGTGCTCTTAACCTTGCCATTGAGGGGCTAAGGTGAAGCAGATGAAAGGTGAGTGAAGATAAGACTTCACAGCTCTTATCCCTGGCCTGGGAGAGCTTAAGACAAGAATGTGTGGGTTCAGAAAGTGGGAACCCTTCTACACATTTGATACTGACTCAACTGTGCAATTGCACAAGATCTTGGGTTTTTATCTGTAATGCATCAACACAGTGGTGTGAGCAAAACAGAAGACACACTGAATAGCAGGGGATAGGTTGCTTATCCCTTGGTTCTGCCAATTGCCTCTTCACTTAGGAGGTCTTTGACTCTATGCAAGGACAAAGTTAAACATCCACAAACATTGCCTCTTAAGGAGGACTTCAGACAGTTGCCTGACCAAGTAACAGGCCAGGTCTTCCAGACTACATGAAGATGAGAAATATACCTCAATGCAAATTGCTTATACAAGCAAAGCAAAGCAAAAGTTCACAAGGAACTGAGCAACTAAAGTACCTGGAACCAGTCAAGCACAGTTAGTATACAAGTCAAAGTTAAATCAAAATGAAACAGATATCAACCAGTCAACACAAGCAAGTGAATGTGCAAGGCACAAGGCTTAGGGCATGTGAGCCAAGCCACCTACAAAACAAAGAAGTTAAACAATGATATTCAAGCAAGCTCAATCAAAAAGAATTGGTCTCATTGGTCATTTGTTGGTCAACCTGAAAACATGAACTCAAAGGTGAGTAACAGGACCACTAGGGCAAGCCTAGGGTCAAAAATGAATGAGAAAGCCAAAACAGCAAGCAATGTCCAATCAAAATCAAACTCAAACATTTAAGAAGCAAACCCAATTGGTTTCATGTTCATATCATGCATCATCATCATTTCATAAGCAAAAGAAGTCAAAGCATGGCAAATGAGAGCTCATAGAGGTCAACAGAAAGACTTGCATCAAAAGCAATCTTAAACATTTCCAAAAATCACCAAATAAATCATGATCAATCACAACCCACAGCATGGTAAGCATGTCAAATTTCATCTCATTTGGACAAGTGGAAGGCAGTCAATGAAAATCAGAAAGTCAAAGCAATTTTGAACATGCTCAAAGAAGTCAACCAAACATGCATCAACTTAGAAAACTCATAAGTCAGAGATGGTGTATGATAAATGAATGGGACTAAAACCATGGCAAAGATGAGGATGTCTAGTTATCTCATGTAAAATTTCATGTCCATCTAATAAAGTATGAGAATTTCACAAATGAAATGGGAACATGTGTCACCAAAAGTCAACATATGACTAAACAGGGGAGAAAATCTCAAACAATTAGGAAATGCCACAAATAATTCCAAGAAAATTCACATGTAAACTAGACATACAAGAGTAGGTTCATGCAAAAAATCAGATCAATTGGAGGTCAAGAAGCATGGGTACAAAAATCAACAAGTTGCACATCAATGGTGTGACACAAATTGTCACACCCTACTTCAAAAATTCACAACTCTCAAACCACATAAGATAAATTCACAAACTCTACACCAAAATCACCATGAGTGTGTCTAGTTTAAGCACAAAAAAATTGGGAGCCATTGGATGAAGCATCATCATTTCACAAATGTTTTGGCAAAGTGTACAAAATATGCATACATGAACAAAACCCTAATGCCATTTAAAATCTGCTCATCCAAAAAATCAGCAAAAATCATGATAAAAAACTAGGGATCATGATGAAGATGATGCAAAAATTCCCATGAGAATTGGATTTAAAATGAACAAGTTATGATTTTTGCAAGATGAGCATACAAATGAAATAAAAATAAGAAATTAAATGAATTAAAATGGATTAATTAGACCGGGAATGGCAAAGCTGTAATTTTGGGAGTCACTTATCCAAACGATGTCGTTTTGGACGCTGGAACGGAATGTTCCTATTGGCTGAGGCAATGAAAACGTGAAAGCTCATGCAAAGCACATTCAAATGAAGAAAATCTGGAAATTTGGCTAGGGTTCGCTACAGTACCTATCATCATCTTCTTCAAAATCGTGAAGAACAAACGTGCCCAGAAATGGCAAACCAGCATATCAATGGAAACGGCAAACAACACACATTATGAATTCAACAAACATTAACATGGAATCGAGCCACATAGCATGCATCATACAAAACAAGTTTGAATCATCAAATTTCCACTCAACATTCCTTTCAAAATACAACACCATTTTAGCCATTCAAAGCTCATAATGATCGGGGAAAGGTGATCTACAAAGTGTGTATCATGGTTTTGCAAAAGGTGAGAGTCGAAATTTTACCAAATTGGAAGAGCAATGTCGATTCGGTTGTTATTTGGTGTTCTTGGCCCGAAACAGATGCTCCAAAGGTCTTCAAATGATGAATGATGAAGAATGTTTGGCTTGAAATGGCTTGGTTTGGCTCTAAATAGCTTCTGCCATTAATGAAGCTCTTCCAAAACAGTCCATGAACATGGCTTTACAGCTGCAGAATGATGGTTGAAACAGGTTCACAATGTTGTATGGATGTTGTTTTAGGCAAGGCAAGGCTTAGTCTCTTTGAGAATTTTGGCAGATTTTGGAAAATGCACAAAATGAGGTTTTTTTTTTAGAGAATGAAATGAAATCTGAGTGTTTGATGCTGCCACTAGGGTTCTCATTTGACAGAAAATGATGAATAAAATCTGCTGTTTTTGTGGTACAAATCATGGTCCATGAAAATGTGGGATAGAGTGGTTGAAAGTTGTACTTTTGGCCAATTTTCAAGCAAGTAGGGAATGGCTACATGTACTGCACAAGAATGGGCCTCCAACAAGTTTTAAATGCATTTTCAGAACATGTTTGATTGGTAGAATTGGTTAGAAATGATTATCTTGAAAAGTCAAAATTCAACTCACTTGAAATTAGTGAAGGCAAGTCCAAAAATGCCATTTTGCATGGTGATGTTTTGGTACATGAAAATTACATTTTTGGAAAGAGGGGATCAAATGTGACTTGTAGGAAAAAACCCCACCCAAATTGGCCAAATGGTTCGAGAGATATGGCCTTTTGAAGTTCAAGAATTTTTGAAAACGATTCGATCATAACTTGCCAACCATACATGGGAATTGAGTGTTCTTGGACTTTTTGGAAATGGGAGAACAAGATCTTCAACTTTCATGTTGGGCAAAAATTCATTTGAAGCTTGTATCATGATGTAAGTTTGAGGATCAAGACTTTCCATTTTTGGTAAGTTTCAGTTACAGGTCCAGTTTCCATTTTTGGAAATTTCTGATCTGGCTTCAAATTCTTCCATGATGGTGTTTGCCATGATATATGAGGACTATATGAACATGAATGAGACCTCTCAAACCAAATCCAACCATCAAATCACTGATTATATGGACAGTTGACCAACAGTTGACTTTTAGGGTTTCTGACTGATTATGCATTGACTGATGACTTCTGAACATCCAATCCTTGACCTAAACACTTCAAATGGATCCCCAAGTCATGTGAACATGATGGACCAACCCTAGGGCCTTGGCTCCTTGAGAATTGTGCTTGCTTGCTTGGTTGACTGATCTCCTGATCAGTTTGACCTAATTTCTCGATTGGCTTGCACTTGAGGCAAATGGGACAATGCAATGCTATGCAGTGGACCATGTTATGCTATGACCTAATATGAGAATGTATGTACAATGATAGGTGCAAATTTGAGGTGCTACAATCCCGTCGAGTACGACGGATGCGTAGGGGTGCTAATACCTTCCCTTCGCATAACCGACTCCCGATCCCATCTCTCTCTGGTCGCGATACCATGTCTTTTCCAGGTTTACTTCCAGCGTTTCCTTTCCCTCCTTTGGGATAAATAACGCACGGTGGCGGCTCTGTTGTTTCGTTTTCCCGCCGGTTTTTCGCGTAATGCGACACAAGGGGCAAGGGATACTTGAAAGTATCAATTGATATTTGTTTAGATGGAGATGTTCCATTGTCGTCAAGCCTCATTCGCGTAGATGATGATGCTGGATATTTGAAAGTATCAATTGATATTTGTTTAGATGGAGATGTTCCATTGTCGTCAAGCCTCATTCGCGTAGATGATGATGCTGGATATTTGAAAGTATCAATTGATATTTGTTTAGATGGAGATGTTAATTCTTGATCTTATACTTCACCTAACTAATTTTATGATATTTTAGGTTCATGCTATTGATATTGAACAAAAAGAGGTTGTTGCTAAGAAGACTGCGGCTAGCAAAAAAAACATACATCTCAGAGATGCTTTTGCTACTTAGTTTTATTTCTTTTTAAGTTATGAATTGGTTGTATATTTAGAATCTTTAGAAGTTAAACGATTATATATCAGTGGATTGTTGTATATGTATGGATTGTTGTATATAAGGCTTGTTGAATGCAATGTGTGAAAAAGGGCTTCAAATTATACAGTTTTAGGTGTACTGCTTCAATATACAGGTTGTCTAAAATAAATAAAAAAATATAGCGCTTTTTAAAAAAAAAATTTAATAACCACCCACTTTAGAGGGCGCTTTCCAAAATAAGCGCCCCTCTAAACCCTTTAAATTTCCACTTTAGAGGGCGCTTTCCAGTAAAAGCGCCCTCTAAAACTGTGTTTTGCAGGATGCGGATAAAGTACCGGATAGTTGGGTTATGTATATGGGAAAGAAGGAGCTCTTCCCAGTTGTAGGCATCTATACCGGAAATTTTCTTGAAAAGGTCGAAAACGTCAACTGTGTTCCAGTTTGAGTTTGGAGGGATTCTAGGGTGTACCTGACCTTCTATGGGAAATTGTAGCATGGTACTCAATTGGTTTTGGGTTAAGGAGTACTCGGTGTTAAACATACGGAACGTTGCGGTACCGGTTAAAAATTCGTCTTCACCGGCGGGAGTGGTGTAGTCGTATGAACTTAAGAATTCTAAGGTTAGGGATGGGTAGGTGGGTTGATTATGAGTGCAAAGGAAGGTTAAGTCGGCTAGGCGGAGCATCCATTCGATACCTTGGAGTAATCCTAATTGTTGTAAACAAGTTAAATCGGGATACCTGGTGGAAACGACGCCTCGCTGTTGGAAACGCTCGAATTGCTCCCTTTGATAATTTTCATCTTCGGATCGGAAGATGATATTTCCGAAATTCTGATTTCCTGCCATTGTGATGAATGAATTTTGAAGGAGTGATTTGGAAAGAAAAGAAATGTATTTGGTAGGAGAGAATGGTTTGTGGTGAATGAAGGAAGGTTTGGTGGGTATTTATAGGAAAATAATTTGGAAGTTGGAAAGGAGGTGGTTGAAAAGTGAATGAATGTGGGTAAATGTGAATAAATGGGGAAGGTAAAAAGTTGAAGGGGTGTAGCGTTCGTCTCCAACGGCTCCTTAACGTTCACCTAGTCTGAAGGGCGTTACGCTCGTTACAGGGGTGTGACGGTCGTAACAGGATCTTAGCGTGACGCCCGTGACAGAATGTGTGACGCTCGTCACACTGTCTGTTTGGCTAATGTTCAGCTAGCGTCCTTCAGGTAAGTTATTATATATTATTATTTTTTTTTGGTTGTTTTCTACTGATTGATTTATTCTGCAATTTAATTTCTCCTGCATGCTTATTCTACTTTGTATAATAATAAATCATAGGTAGCAACAGTAGAGAACATAATAGCTATTGCATAATAAAATTAAATAAATAGCTTCAATAAAATGATCATAATGTAATATTGGAAAGAAGAACAAAAGAAATGCGAAAAGGAAACAAATGCGAACATGAATTCAAATAACATTAATGAATAATCTAGCTTAAAACTAAATAACTAAGAAAAACAAATAAATACTATCCATCTGCACGATCTCTGGCCGGAGGAGCAAAAGAGTTAACACGATGTAGCAACTCGTGAAACTGATCTGTCATACTGCTCATGTACCCTAGAACTTCGTGTCTCATGTCAGTAAATTCTTCTCTGAGGGCGTCTTGTTCTGACATCAAAGCTTCAATGGCGGTGTTATAATCAGTTCCGGACATATGATGCCGGAGGTCGGATACTGCTGATTCTTCGGTCTGAACAGGCTGAGGAGGAGGGTCAATATCATAATAGCCAGATGGTGTCTGAGGGTCAGATTCAGCATAAGGGATCTGGTCATCATAAGTCTCATAGTCATCACAAATCTCATAGTCTTGGATGGATTCAGTGGATCTAGCAGGAGAGGGGGTTTCGTTCAGGTTGTAGAGCCAGTTATTGCGGTTATGAACACTAGTCCTAGGATCGGGCATGGTGAATAGGCAAAGAACTTGGTTATCAATAATAAGCTCAAACTCGTCAGACCCTAGGTTTGCTATAAACATAGTGTTGAAGAGGAAGGGTATACTCATAGTAGTAATGCCACAAAAAGGGCTTAGGTCAAGCATAGGCTGACGTAATCCAATAGCATTACCTATCATAGTTATCAAACCGCCTATTCGGATTGGTGCTCGCTCATCTTGGATAAGGTGGTCCAAATTAGCTAACATAAAAGTGGCACCGTTTACTGGACGGTTCTGGGAAGCACAAAATATGATGAAGAGTTCATCACGTGAAACTGTAGTACTGTTTGGCTTCTTCCCAAATAAAGTGTGGGTCAGGATCTTATGGAAATAGCAAAAGGTCGGGTTGTGTATGTTTCCAGAGAGAAACTCATGTTCCTCAGGCTCGTCATTTCCAGTCAACTTACCCCAAAAGTGTTCAAGTTCTCTATATTCAAAAAGTTCTTCCTGGCTTACTGTGAATGTGTCAAAGGAGGTAGGAAAACCCAAAAGGTTGGTAAAGTCTCTAATATTAAATTGGTACTCCATGTTGAACATTCTGAACTGGATAAAACCTCTGCTAATTCCTTTTCCATGGCTGGGTAGATAGATTAATGAGCTAAGGAATTCTAGTGTGAGTCTCCGGTAGGTGGTGAAATGTCTTAGGATAGGGGATGTCTCTCATCCTATCTGATTCAGCAAATACAGGACACTTTGTCTCAGTCCAAGGGCAGTCATAGCCCAATCATCAGCATATAAACTAGGTAGCATCTCTCTAGTGGCTAGTTCTTCAAACTTTTGTTTCTGAGCCATCCCTCTGAATTTGATACCCATACGATCAATATGTCCCATCTGGTTAGTGTTAGCTAGAGAAAAGAAAACATGAGTTTTAGTCAGGATTTGGCCAAATGCCGAAAGAAGAAAAAAGTTATTATTAAATTAAAATGAATTAGGAATGAATACTAAACAGAAATTAAAAGAATAATTAAGGAAGAAATAGGAAGATAATAATAATAATATAAGGAAATAATATAATAATTGTGGGTTGTCTCCCACTAAGCGCTTTGTTTAAATGTCGCAAGCTCGACAAAGAAACTGTTAAATATAATCTATTAATCCTGGAGGCATTTCGTCTAAGTGTAGGATTTGCGAATCTCCATTGGTTTCCGCATAGTGATAGTGTTTTAGACGTTGCCCGTTTACGGTGAACGGTTCTGTGGATTTGCCTTTAATTTCTATCGCTCCACTGGGAAAGATGTTAGTGATATGAAAAGGACCTGACCATCTGGATCGTAGTTTTCCCGGGAATAACTTTAGTCTAGAGTTAAATAAAAGGACTGTGTCGCCTTGCTTGAAGATTTTCCTTGATATACGCTTGTCATGCCATTGTTTTGTTCTTTCTTTATAGATTCTGGCATTTTCATAGGCGTCTCTTCTGAGTTCCTCTAATTCGTTTATGTCAAGGATTCTCTTTTCACCGGCGGCTTTATAGTTTAGATTCAGATTTCTAATAGCCCAATAGGCTTTATGTTCTAATTCTACCGGGAGGTGGCAGGATTTTCCATATATGAGCTTAAATGGGGTCGTCCCTATGGGGGTTTTATAAGCAGTTCGGTATGCCCACAAAGCTTCTGGTAATTTCAATGACCAATCTTTCCTTGAAGTGGCGACTGTTTTTTCTAGTATTTGCTTGATTTCTCTGTTAGATACTTCCACTTGTCCACTGGTCTGAGGGTGGTAAGGTGTCGCTATCCTATGTCTCACGCCATATTTAAACAATAATTTTCCGAGTACCTTGGATATAAAGTGCGATCCACCATCACTGACTACTATTCTTGGGATGCCAAATCTCGGAAATATTATATTCTTAAAGAGTCTAGTTACTACTCGGGTGTCATTTGTTGGAGAAGCTATAGCTTCGATCCATTTTGATACGTAGTCAACTGCCACGAGTATGTATTTGTTACCGAAAGAGGGTGGAAAAGGTCCCATGAAGTCTATTCCCCACACGTCGAAGATCTCTACTTCCAAAATACCTTTTTGTGGCATCTCATCACGTCTAGATATGTTTCCTGTGCGTTGACATCTGTCACATTCCTTAATAGCCGCATGTACGTCCTTCCATATAGTTGGCCAATAAAAGCCGGCTTGTAGGATTTTAGAGCAAGTCTTGGATGTACTTGTGTGTCCACCATAAGGAGCGGAGTGGCAGTGTTGGATTATATTTTCCACCTCTTCTTCGGGTATACATCGACGGAAAATACCATCGGGGCCCCTTTTGAAAAGTAAGGGATCATCCCAGTAATAGTGTTTTATATCGTAGAAGAATCGTTTCTTCTGCTGGTAGGATAAGGTAGGTGGAACTATTCCGGCAGCTAAATAATTGACGAGATCAGCGTACCATGGTGTGACAGATATAGCTAAGGTGGTTTCTACTTGTTTGTCGGAGTTGTTCTCTTCCAAAGTAGCTATAAGTTTATCGTACGAGAAATCATCGTTAATTGAGGTTCTTTCCGGTTCAAGGTTCTCAAGTCTAGAGAGGTGGTCTGCTACTACGTTTTCAGTTCCTTTCTTGTCTTTGATTTCTAAATCGAACTCTTGTAAGATCCATCTTAGGAGTCTAGGTTTAGCATCCTTTTTTGTTAAAAGGTACTTGATAGCAGCGTGATCAGTGTAAACTATTATTTTGGCTCCGACCAAGTAGGAACGAAATTTATCTAGCGCAAATACAACTGCTAGGAGTTCTTTCTCGGTAGTGGCGTAATTCATTTGCGCTTCATCTAGGGTTCTACTTGCGTAATATATAACGTGAAGCTTTTTATCCTTTCGTTGTCCTAAAACAGCACCTACAGCATAATCGCTGGCATCACACATTATTTCGAATGGTTCATTCCAGTCGGGTGTCTGCATTATGGGTGCGGAGATCAATGCTTGCTTAAGCGCTTGAAATGCTTTTAAACAGTTATCGCCGAATATGAAATCAGCATCTTTCATCAATAGTCCGGTTAAAGGTTTAGTTATCTTAGAGAAGTCTTTGATGAATCGTCGGTAAAAACCGGCGTGTCCTAAGAAGCTTCGTACTTCTCTCACGGTTCTTGGGGGTTGAAGGTTTTCGATTACCTCTATTTTGGCTTTGTCTACTTCAATTCCTCTGTTCGAGATGATGTGTTCTAAAACAATTCCTTCTTGTACCATAAAATGGCACTTCTCCCAGTTAAGTACTAAGTTTACTTTTACACATCGCTCAAGAACTCTTTCTAGGTTTTCAAGGCATTCTTCAAAACTTTGTCCGTATACGGAAAAGTCATCCATAAATACTTCCATGATGTTTTCGAGAAAGTCGGCGAAAATTGCCATCATGCATCTTTGAAAGGTTGCGGGAGCATTACACAGGCCAAACGACAT